>NC_069122.1:54743936-55071436 GCF_026914265.1 Mya arenaria | reverse complement strand
ACCCAGATGTTGGGGGTGAGTTTTGGTCAAGTTGACCCCAGATAGAAGTTATTAGGCGGTACTCGTTGAAACCTCTGTTTAATACGATTACGCTAATTTTCAATGAAACTGGAGTACCTAATTCCTTATTTTGTAATCTTTTTTTTTCTTATTTGCTGCTATGTTATAAAATGTTTTTGGTTGCTTTCTCTATTTCGTTGTTTCTGTTTAAGTATAAACACTTATTGGCTGTATATATTGGCTGCTGGCTCAAGACCACAGTTATCTGCCCCCCGTTGACCAAGATCCGGATGAGAATACAGAAAAAAAGAGTGCTTTTGTTCAAGTATCAATATTTTATTAAAATTGAATGAAAAAGAAGCAAAAAATGTTCTTTTTGCAGAGAACTTGACTGAATTTGACACTTTATTGCAGAAATTGATAGTTTTCAATGTAAATATTGGAAAAATCATAGCTTGTGGAAGTCTGAAAATTAGTTGTTTGTAGCCGATTGTAGCCCTGGCGGAAGGGTTATGTATTTGAACTCAATTTTGACAGTCGGGTCAATGGTCAACATGGTGTTTTCTTGTGATTATATTTTGTGTCTTGAATTGTTCTAGAGATGCCATGTCCTTGTTTTTCAATTGGGGTGTGTATAAAGTCAAAAGCCAGGTTAGTGTCTATATGAAACATATAGTAAAAATAACTGTGGTCTCACGCCAGCTTCCCTTTAGCGATGACAAACTTTTGACAAAACGTCCAAAAGTGAAACGGTATTAAAACTGGGTTGTGTTAAAGTGCTGACCAATTAGCTGACGATATGGAAATAAATGAGATTTGCTGACCATATAGATAAAGACGCGAAAAATATCTGATTGACATGATAAGTTGTTCACACATATTTTACATGTTTGTGTATTCTTTATCAAAATCCCATTGAAGAAAAATGGCGGCTTGTTACTCAACAAGTTCCAATGTTAAACGGTATTAGTCGAAGCGGTATAACTTGATCACGAACAACACCATTTTGTTTGATCTAATCAAAGATCTAAAGAGATTGTTTGGACTAATTAATCGACATGCCTTAGTCATCAAATAATTGACATTTGAGTACAATAAATTTCATACGTGTATTTCATTCGGAGGGCATGCACCCGTAGATGATGAAATGATGAACATCCTTATTTCTGTAAGTTTGTTTTCTTATGTGCAACTGTTGTTAATGTTAAAACAAAAAAATATTTTCAAGAAGTGTAACCTTGAGTGAATAAACATATAGATGGATAGATACATGAAGATAGATATAATTTTAATAAAATAAATGATGATACAAGTGTAAATGCTAATGGTATATATATATATATATATATATATATATATATATATATATATATATATATATATATATATATATATATATATATATATATGATCTTTTATAAGGCAAGTCATTCAGTAGATGGCAGGGACATCAAGACAAGAGGAAGGAGTGGATGTAGCTGCGAATTTCACGGTTTGCGGCTTATATTGTAATTACTTCATTGTATGTAACAAAAGGTTTAATTTAGCTGAAATAAGAAAGATGTTGAAGATTAATCATTTTACGATAATTGAACACATAAACATTGTTTAGTATTTTCACGTCGATTTTTAGTATGTATTTCTATTCTGAATTGGTGCATTTTAGTACATCTATTCCGATACATTGACAAAGAACACATGACCTATGAAATATATTTTAAACTTAATTTTAAACTGGCAAATGTTTTTCTGCGTTTGCATGAATGCAAAATTGTGACTGTCCTCATATTTCAGAATGAATGCAAACCAGCTACATATACTAGTAACATGAGTCAAAATAAGAAGAAGTTAGTATGATTTAACAATACATATATATATACTAATGTTCAAAACCTGCATTTTTTCATGCAGTTGGAGGAATGTACAATGTTAATAAATAGCATGTGCTGTGAAGGGTTTCACGAAATATTAAAAAGCTATACACATTCTAAACATTATCGACAACTTGAATTCCATGAAGAAATTCTTTGCGTCACAAAAAGACAAAGAAGCTGTATAAATTCACCTTAATAATACAAATATACATTATATCAGGTCAATCTCCGAGGAGCTCCAGGAGGCTCAACTACAGTTCTTCATTTACCAGACAGTGAAGGTGCAACTACATAAACAGCTCATAAAGGAAGAGATAGAAACCTCAAAAACCAAACGTCTGCTGATGAACAAGCTCATCACCTCCATAGAGAATAAAGACAAAGACGAAATTGGAATGTTTCAGTTCCTCGTTGATGAATAAGATATTTATTAACACCAATTACAACATTCAAATTATCCGTTCTCAGTCATGATAAGTAGACTAATGTAAAATACGTTTCCAGCAACATCACATGGCAAACTTAAAAAAGTGTCCCACGTGTATATTAAAAGTAAACTTGAGCAAGGTGATCCCTGACCAAGAAGCCAGTCTCCCTGCCTGCATATGGTATTTGTGCGTCTGCTCTATCGTCATTGTCATCATCAGGCACATCAGGTTCTTGCAGCATGATGGCTATATTGTGGAGAACAGCACACGCTACAATTATTTCTGATGCCTTGGCTGGTGTCTTTCTCAACTGAAACATTTCACAATGGTCATAGCGTTTTCTGCACTGGCGTTTTGCATACATGTACCCCTCACCTTTTTCATATTTATACAGCTTTGGTCATGTCTATAACGTTAATTTCTGAATAAATGTAACTTTATAAAAAATATACAATAGCACATTGCTTTGTTTACAGGTCACACAGAGTATCAGATGTTCATGAGCAGAATTTCATAAAAAACGACGGCACCAGTTTTTGAATACATGAAAGAAATATGTTAATGCAACATTTTGTATTTACCTCTCCATGGAGAATTCCAAATCTCCTCTTCCAATGTCCAAACGTACACTCAATGAGTACCCTTGTTCTGCAGAGCCCCCTATTGAAGTTTGTCTTTTGGTTGGTGTCTGCAACTCTGTATTGTGTCATCAAATGTCTTGAACACGCATACCTGCCAGAAGTACACAGTCTGCATTAAATCATATTATACCTTGTGTATACAAAAACGTTTAATACCTTCAAAAAGAACATGTTTTATACTTCTTAAAACTTATTAAACACTAATTGTTATTGTGGTATTCAGTTAAGAGAAACAAAGGCCATTCGATCGTGACCTTTAAAAACACATTTGTAATCTAAATCAGATACAATCTCCTAAACTGTGCTGAAGTCAGTAAACATAACATTTTTGTCATAATCAATATTACCTTTAGTGATGTAAACGTTGAACGTTATTGCTTATTATAATAGTTGATACTGGTATAAAATCTGGTCAAAATTCATGATAATGTAGCTACATTGAATTGTATTTTACATTTACATACCCGCTGTCTCCAAGAACAATCACATCTTCCAAACCCCTGTGGTTTCTCTCCAGGTGGCATCCAAGTGTGGAAGTTCGGAATATAAAGCTATCGTGAGCTGATCCAGGCTACTGCGCATTGATATATGTGAATTTTCCTGAAAGAATATAAAAATGTTAAGGGGAGATAACATGACTGTGGTAATGAAGTTGTGAATGTTGACCGTTTCATTTTAAGGCGTTATAGCTAAAGTTTGTTGACCTTGACATTGAAAGGAAAGTTTTTGCCTTACGTGGTTGACAGCCGACTGAGTACAAATGCACAGTAATGCATAAGTTGTCATGTTAATAAGAAAAACGTGTGCGCTTTTGGTTGTGAAGCTGTCACATATGCCTTATATTCTTGGTATTTACGTTGGTTCATTTCTCTGTGTAGGGAGAGTCCGGGGGAGTCCGGAAGTATTGGACTCACATATTTTATAGCTAGAGTTAGGTTTGGGTAAAGACATAGGGAACATTATACTGTATCTAGAATTATATTTTTATATTAAGAAACAACATTTTAATAAAGAAGTAACATTTGAACAATTGTTGGTTTAAAGAGTTAGAGTTCTGCTGGTTAGACACTAAGAGTTCTAGAATGTTTTGGAGAGTTTTGTGGCATTATGTCACACCAGTGCTGACGCCTATTTGTGTCCGGATGCATCTAACTTTGATGATGTTAATACATGTTCCAAAGGATTATGAATTTATCAGTTTTCAAAACAACTTCGACGGCTTATTATTAAGGCAGTTATTTTGTAAGCTGGATAGTTTTATTCATTTTTTACATAGAGATCTGCTTCCTTGCGCTATTACACTCTTCTTTTCATCCTGGTATAGCACTGCCCCTAATCTGTTCCTTATGCGTCTGCGCCTTTATCTTTATCACTATTCTCACCTTCAACTCGATGGTATCCGGTTTTCATATCTATGGTGGTGAAACTTGCTTCCATGAATAATGTCAAAAAATATTTAATAGATAAAGAGCATAAGCATCTTCCAGACGTCAGACATCAATTGTCTGAGCATATTTGGAGTTTGCCATTTCCCCCCTCACTAATACGACATTTGAAGCAAAAGGGGATCTTGACTTTCTAATAATACCAGCTGCTAAAAGTAGTTGTAAATGTTGTTATTTTACTTCTTTAATCATTTGAGGATGAATTAGTTTTTAATATTGCTTAAATTTTGTCTGATATCCTAGGAGTAAACCTCTCCGTTTTATTATATCAAATAGTCATATGTTTTTGAATGCTTTTGAAAAGATATTCCGGAATTTTTCTATAAATTAAAGTATCTGATCTACTGCTTTCTTGTTACTTTCTTCTCCTAATCTGTGTACTTTATTTCTTTTAATATATCTTTCATCTCCTGTTGCACAGTCTTCTCAATAAAAGTTTCGTCAACAGAAACTGGATGTAGCTCACACAAATTAGCTACGACATTCAGAGGATGAAACTGATATCCTTGGTGTTTTCATAAGCTCTCTGGTCTACAGTCGGTGCAATGATCCAAGACTAATGTTTTCATAAAGTTTTATAATGATTTTCTTTTGGGTCGCGCTGCATACTGTATATAATATATTCTTATATGTATATATATATATATATATATATATATATATATATATATATATATATATATATATTTAGACCAATCCAACCTTTGGGTAACTTTGATGCAACCTTTGGGAGACTCGTGTCGCCCATAGGATATATGTTGTGTCGCCCAAAAGTAATTGTGTTTTTTTCTATCAATTTATTTTTTAAAATAATAAAACAATTTTGCAAACGATTTTGAACGCTTTAAAAAAGGTTCAGTCATTAAGCACTAATCAGCAGGAATACCATTTAAGGAAAAATCATGAATTTCAAAAAAGTGTGTATATTTTGAAAACAACCTTTGGGATACATTTAAATTTTTATTAATAATTTTCTTGTCATAGGTATATGATTTAGATAAGAATTCATAAATGTAAAGAACATAATATTTTTTAACAGAAAATGTAATTGTGTTCAACTTTAAAGATTCCGAAATTCCCTCAAAAAAATATTTTCGCAATAAGCGTACTTTCCGTGTTTTCGTGTCGCCCAAAGGTTGATGTATATTCAATGCTTTGCAGACTATAAGAACGACATGCTCTTTTTAGTTGTATTAGTTATTTTATTAAAAATTTAATAAATACAAATGACAAAAGTGCTTATTATAATTTATAATAGTTGTATTTTAAAATGTTTAATTGGACATTCGAACCAAACGTCGAGGAAGTTTCAATTTGGCCTACAGTCACTACCAAGGGTGACTGACCTGACGCAACTATTTGCGAATAACGAATGGCAATTATGGTCGCATGTGCTTCGTCTCTATATTACAGAAAACCGTGTTCTATATTTATATACTGATATAAATGGGAACAGTTCATTTCAAAACCATTTAAGGTACATATACTTACAAATACGTTCGAATATATTTTCCTTTAGATAAAATGAATATGCTCGGAGTTGCAAGCTAAATAAAGCACATATTATATCTTAGTTAGTAATTGAACAATTGTGATTCACAACAGTTATCTGATATTTTTTTATAATGTGCCATAATAAATGATTTTCACTGCAGTTTTATAGTTTATTCATGTATCATATGTACACAACATGACAAAACATAAAATACAAATATTTAAGAGTTCAGTGCACATCCATTCATAAAATTGAATTACAGGAGACTAAAAATACAACAACATATCTTGACATTGTTAATAAAGGATAAAAAACAATTAAGTCTATTCTAAAAAAGATAATTACTCTTATTTACATGACTATTTTAAGCTAAAAAACTATGATACATCTAAAAGGATTATCACTTAACTACTTGTACAAAGCATTGAATCGGAATTCAAGTATATTAAAACAGGTTTTGGTGGTTAATTTAACAATATCTGTATTTGAGAGTAAAAATATACACTTATTATTTTATCATGCAAACTGATATGTTTGTCTTGAAGCCTACGAAATCTGTGATTTTATATATACAAAAGCTGTCATCTTTTAATGCTAATTAACTGGTCTGGATCTACATAAACATTAATCAAAGGTAAAATATTTTCTTTTTTGAATGCGTAAGGAGTGCATGCTGCTGATAATCATTCCATAAATTATGTTCAAATCGTATAGGCCATTTATAGCCTTTTCTATTTCCGTTGTCAACAAATGTTGCCGAAATCATTAGAAATAAAACAAGTGTAATAGGTTATTTATTTTCAATTTATACTTCTTGTTTATTGGTTTACAGGTTCAGTTCATATATGCATATTACTTTAGAAAAAGAACGGTTTAAAAAAGTAAAACACAAGCTTAATTCTGTTACATTACTGTTTAACGCGTAATGATGCGTTAATAGTGATGATTAGATGACTGGCTGTTTCCGTGTATTTATATGTGTTAACTATTATCGGCGAAACGAACTGCGAAATTATGCATTTATGGAAAATATTTCTTACTTATAACAAGATTATAAACGTGTATTCAGTAGCTAAAACCGTACAAAACATAAATGACTGGTGGGTCCTAAGATAATAACAGTCATCAAGTAAAAAAAAAGAAAAAAAGAAATACTGTTTTTCCTTTGTTTCATATTACAGACGGTGTCCTTCATTATATTTTTTAATTATATTTCTTAAATTTGATAAATTGAAACACTTCTTTCAATTGAGGTTACTTTAATTTGGGCGTGAGAGTGAATCTTTAAATGAGATCTTTTGACCAGTAACTCTTCAACTAAATTAGAAACACATGAAATGTCACAGAAGTCCTCTCTTGCTTAATGTCCAAAGAAAGTCCAATTCTAAAAATACTAAAATATGATTTTTGCGAACATTCAACAGTCAATCGCTTGAATCCTGAACTGAACGACTTAGAGACAACACTAGTGTCCCGTCTGACAATGACTGGCCGCTGACACTTAAACCGAGGAATTCGGACTTCATTGAGTAGTTCCATTGTGTTGTTTGCATTACCACTTCACAAGTAATGCATGCAATATGTCTACCATATGCAAATGAATAGTCTGTAAATGCCAAACCCTTTACTCATATCATGTATGTTTTAGTCGCTGTAAATAACTCATGGATACTTAATTGCCTTTATATAAGCGTAAGTAAGAGTTAACATTTTCAAGAATAGCATAATACTTGTGTCTTAGAGATACTTGTTTTTAAATGTTGACAATTAAATGTGTTGTAGCACGACTTTGAAACCGAGTATATAAGGATATATGTTCATGCAAGTCGTGTTTTATTACTTTGGAATACACAGTAGTTGACTTTTAAATTGAAATGTGAAAAACACCATAAATATCTTGAAAAGTCGATAGAATCTCTGAAAATAAAGCAGTAGGCCAAGGGGGGTTTGTGCATTGTACAAGTATGTGCTTCTAGCATCTATACCGACATAATGATATTTTTTTCATAACCTTGATATATGCATTTTCTCAACATTTAGGTTCTCAACTATGTGTAATCTTTATAAGAAAAATAATTTGGGTTTTCTTAATTATTACAGTATAGAATATCGGTCACTTAGTGTGAGGGCCTAGACGCGAACCCAAGCAATGACCTTTTTAAGCTTTATTTAACAGCTGAAAGTGATAAAATTAACTTAGTTGCAACCTTCAGACAATATAAGTCAGAAACTGTTAACTCAAAATGGCCCCTTAACGGTGCCAATATTAAGTATCCAGTATACTATGTTTCCTAGATAAGCAATAGTTCCACTCGGGATTAGGATTCGAAGCAGGGTCTCTTGCGAAACAACTATGCCGCACAACCGCATGGTGAGAATGACTCATTTTTATATTTTTATGGTAATTGCCCCATTTGCATTATCGTCACTTTCAAGTGTCGTGGCACCAACCCCGCACTCACATCTATGAGTCAATGTCAAAGTTTGTGAATAGACACATTTTCAATACTTATCCTTCTGGCCAGCTCTTCAGTGTAAAGCTTGTTTTAAACCTTTGTGGTACTTCTGTGGAACTAATCAAACCATTTCTTAAGAGCAGAAGGTGATGTGCCGAAATCTCATTCGTTATGATTACATGTAATTTTGAGCAGACTGCAGACGCCGCACAATTCATCTCAGGATTTCTCATTTCGACGCAAATAGGTCTAAAACCCATGAGGCAGTGGTCATAAATTATGGTTGATCTTCCTATTTTTATCGGTAATGTTTTCTATGAAAACTTATTGAATGAGCTTTTTTTATTTTATTTTTTACAATTTCAATGCAATAGTTATGATGTTCAAATTGAAATGAATACTTCAAACCACGTTTTTATGAAAGATGAATCCGCCCGAAAAAGAATTTCAAAAGTATACACTGTCGTAGAATTCACTTTTCAAACGTTATTTGTGATATGATTTTCGAATTTTAAACAATACGACGAATAAACAGTTATTGTTGCTAAGACTAAAATGCACATGGGCGATATATAAGTTTAAAAAATAATCAGATCGCGTTGTCAGCCGATTAAATCTTCGATAATAAAATCAGAGTCTAAGATTACTGTGACGTCAGCTTGATCATGAACCATTTTCAGACCTCCGGTCCCAATTGCTCGATACAACTTAAGTCCCTTAAAACAGTATTAAGTTCAGCCGATTTTTTTGTTTGGTTTAATTTGTGCCATTTTACCCTTTTAAGCGTTTTGGGAATTCGAAAGGGAATTATCTGTATGCTTATCACAATGAGCTATTTTTCGTTTAGATAATTGTATAAAAGTTTGCTAAAATAATATCTTCAAAGACCAAAATAATAGTAAAAATATCCAAATGTTGCGCTTCTTCAAAAGTTGTATTGAAATCCATATATTTCAGTTCCAATGTGACACGCCTTCACTGTTTATTTATTGTACAATTAGCGCGAAATGTCTTAATTAACTAATCAGTAAATTTCACTACGGCCATTTTAACACTGGTTCAGCCACACGTCAGAGACTTTCTGAATACATGCAATTGCGTTAATATATCAATGCACAACTTTCGTCAATTTGAATTGAACTTATCAGATGTATTTAAAAGGGTATTTATTTTTATTAAATCCATGGCGCGATCATGACTCTAAAAAGCGGCCGTATAAATAACTTTCATGTTTTTTTTAGTTTAGGGTTAAGGTCATCATTGTCCATGTCAAATAGGCACTCAAAAAACACCGGCCCGTTTTAGTAGGGCATGCACATTTGATATAACATTTAAAGTATGAAAAAAAATATGATTTTTAATGCAACCGTACACACATCCTCATAAAATTCTGATAAATAAGTGTCCAAAGTGCAATAACGGGGTTATAGCAGGTACAACCCATTATAGTTGTGACCTGCAGAATGTCTTTGTCTCACGAGCTAATTCAAATTTCTCGCATGTTTCAACTTTATTTAGTAGTGGCGGGTTTGAATCAATGCTGAAACAGACCCAGACTACTACGTTCAGGAATGGGCTGTGAAAATGTGGTGACAAAATTCGCCGTCTGTGATATTGTGCCAACAATGCATTTTGCACTTCTTGTTTTAACAATCAACCCAATAACAACCATTCTTTGCAAAAGTGTATATCGAAACATTGAAGATGACACTTATTATCTGCTTGAATTGGATTCTTACAACCCCGGACCAAGCAATTGGTGTGAATCATAATATTACCCTGTACATACGTTCAAATCCCCATTACACTGCAATGTTCACAGTAGAACTGCAGGTCTATTTTGGCCGTTATACACATATATTTGTCTTCCAGCACCTTGTTCTCGGATACAAGTGTCGGTCGATATCCGTCACAGGTTAGTAATATTCAGAGTTAAATAGACTATCAGGCGCGTAAATATAGATATACGAGTACTCGGCTGAATCCATATGATATTGACACAAAACAGACAACGTTGCAATACGCATACTTGACTACCTGATGTTTATTTCAAAATACTTTAAAAAATACTAAAAATACTACAAAAGCACCTCAGAACGACCAGAATGAACCAGATTGTACCGTGGTTTACAAATGTTCCGAGAGGGGTGCAAGCACATTCATCAATAGAGGGCTAGCTACGCGTCTGACTATGGCTGTAAACCAAACACTAAGATATTCGTATTGGCATGCTTTTGAACGTGTGTTTGGTTTTACCTAAGATCAAGGCCTTCCCCTAGAAGACACGAGCAAGTATTGGTGGATGAGTGCTGGAGGCGGTGTTCACTCTTCCGTGCGTCAATTTTTTTTCAATGCCAATTTTACAACAACATAAAATGATTGCTTTGTTGCCAAAAATTGGCCTGCCCAAGATATCTCAATCACAAGGGCAAGAATTTTGATAAGTTGTATGTAGCCTCATATTTTTGCTGTTAACTAACAAAAATCAAATAATATTCCTTTGGCCAAAGCATGCCTTTGCCTTAGTAAATAGTGTCTGAAGTAAAAAAAATAAAGAAAATTTCCTGAAACCGCAAGTCGCAGACCCTTGAAGTTTTTGAGCATGGTGTAATGGTGCTTAACACAGTTTGTTCAAATTAAGGTTTTTTGCTCTCTAGACTGGCCCTGTGTGGTACAAGGATTTCCATTTCATTTTTTAGTCTTATTTTAAAAATCTTCTTTAAAATTAGGGCCAAATGAACATGCACTCTCACTCACACTCCAACCACAATCACGTTAGGGACACTCAAGTGATCACTTGAGTTGAAAGAATGGAGTGACACTCAAAAGATCTTTCTGTTTTCAAACGCCTCGCTTACACTCCATCTCATCAAATGACCAATTCAGTACAAATACATGTTTGTTTTCATGAACATATCGGATTATCTGTTTCACTATGGTGGTGTTTACAGTACTTAATGTTAACATATGTTTTGGATTGTGAATATTTAAAATAACAGTTCCATAATTCGTTAAAATTCGTTTTTTGTTGTTGTTGTTTTTTAAATATAACCTTTTTCAATAGTATCACGTGATATGGATATGTATTCGAATAGTGTAATAAAGTCTGCATAAAGTGGTCTTAGAGTTTGAAAATAAATTAAGACTTTATAAAAAGCACATTATATGGAAATAATAAACGAATGAATCTACTTTTTAAAGAAAATTACATCTCGGACTGAAAGCAAATCAAGAAATGTAGGGAGCCTATGATCGGATGATGATGATGACGGTAACAACAACAACAACAATAATAATAATAATAATAATAATAATAATAATAATAATAATAATAATAATAATAATAATAATAATAGTAATAATAATATCATTATATGATGATGATGATAATAATAATAATAGAATAAATCCAACTGAATGTAGGCTTGAAAATACATATTATTTCTCTGACCAAGGTCTGAAATGAACATGTTGCGTAAAACCATGTACGCGAAGTTAGCGGCCTAACAGCATGAAGTTTGAGGCCTGGCGGTCCCGCTTCCTAGCGGCCTAACAACGTTTCGTATTTCAAAACTTTTAATATGCGTTCTTTTCAACAATGATAAATTAGATGTTTCTATTCAAAGGTCAACGTTCTTACGAACATATTAGCATATTTCCTTATTTTTTAGGCTGCTGAATCGAGTGGTATCGGAATTTTAGACCGCTAGGCCATCAAGCCGTTAGGCCCCAAGATTTACGCTGCTATGGCGCTGGATTGCTCGATCAAGTTTTTGAAACAAATGTTAATAATCGCTCCAGAGTATTGCATTTTGCATAAAAAACAATGGTTTTAGCATTGTTTTAGAACTAATATAACTAATATAAAAATGTTTTGAATAAGAAATAATATAAGGCCGCTATTATAATATAATTGTGAATAAAACATTGATTTATCATTAGTTTCCAATTAAACACAATTTTTGAAGTCCACGTTATTGAAGTAAAATGTACTTCAATGGATTATCCCGGTCTCTTGACTGAGAACGAGCGGCCTTGCGGAGTGAGGTTGGTGTCCTAGCGTCCTACTTCTCTACTTCAATGCAATTGAACATTTGTTTCATTTTATGAAAACAATGATTAATCAAAGCATATGTATTCATAGATTAACACAAATCATTTTTATATGTGTTTGCTTCTTAAACAATACTTGTTTACGAAACAATCAACACTCTAAAGCGAGTATAAAACAAATTTGATCACCAATCCATTTAGGGAAAATGCCGGTATTCGCTTAAGGATATTGATTTGTCAATAGGAACATAAGATTAATTATTATTTAAGAAGAAAGCGCATATATAATGTTTTGAATTAGGAAGCAATTTTAGGTGGCCGCTTACTTCACGCCGCTTGGCCGACATGCCGATAGGCCGCTAACATCACGTACATTGCAGTTTTGAGGTTTTACGCAACATTTTTATTACAGAGCGTGGTCAGGGCATTAATATGTTTTTCCCAAAAAACAGTCAGTTGGATTATTATAAGTAGTATTAGTATTAGTATTATTAGTAGTATTGTTATTATTATTATTACTAGTATTATCGCCCTTTTTCTTTTTCTGCTTCTTCTTTTTCTCCTCCTTCTTATTCATCTTCTTCTTCTTCTTTTTCTTCTTCTTCTTCTTCTTCTTCTTCTTCTTCTTCTTCTTCTTCTTCTTCTTCTTCTTCTTCTTCTTCTTCTTCTTCTTCTTCTTCTTCTTCTCATATTTACTATTATATAAAAATCCTACATCACTTGAGTTGTTATTCACTCCGATGTGTTATTTTCACACACGAAGCCGATTCATTCGCTTATTCTGTCCATGTGTTTTCGACTTAACATTTAGTATTTTTAAACGCTAAAATACAGTTTTTGCAAACAAACAAAAAATAAATTTATACACGAAAACACATTAATTAACGTGATACATTGCATTACGGCTACATATTAAAACACACACACACATACGTGCATTTCAATGCGTTTTGCATCATTTTGTTTATTTTCAAAATGTTTATTCAAGCGATTGTTTTAAAATATTAATTTCAAATTATAATAGCAATTGTCTTTAATTTGACACCATTTCTAACAATAAGGTACCCAAATATTATATAAACATATTTTTTATGTTTACTGAAAACACCACCATAATCCGAAATGATCATGAACCAGTACATGTATTTGGTATTGTATTGGTGACTTAATGAAGTGGAGTGTTAGTGAAGCGTGTGATTACGAACATATCTCTTGAGTGTCATCCCCCTTGTACCAATAAAGTCACTTCAGTGTCCCTTGCGGGAATGTGGCTGGAGTGTTAGTGTGAGCGGCTGTTCTGAATTTGTCCCTTAGTTCCCGAATAATGAACATAGCAATACATATAAGATAGTTTGACAAAATAAATTTTAGTCTTCCATTGCAAAAAGACAGCAAACATTTGCACACTAAGATCTTATAGTTTGTATTTCATTATCTCAATAAATATTCATGTATTAAGATTGATTAATTTGACCTATGATTAAAGGCTATTCGTTCTGATCAATATACAACTGTCGTACCTGATTGACAATGCGTTTAATATCAGTTGAATTCTCAATTAACTATACTGTTATCATGACGTGATGCTACGTCATGCGTTATCATGTAGATAAACAGCTATTAACTTATTTTTGTGAAATAATACACAGTTGTTGTTAACTTCAAAATCAGTATTCTCTATTCTATAGTCTCGTTCAATAATTTATTTTAGGTCAATATGACCTCATATTTCCCAGCTTAAAAGAAATAAGTTTATTTACTTCTTTATTTATTTATTTATTTATTTATTTATTTATTTATTTATTTATTTATTTATTTATTTATCTATTTATCTATTTATTTATTTATATTAATCCATTCTATTTTCAAACGAGTCGTGTTTTCATAGATATAATTGTCTTTAAGTTACCTGTTTTGCAGCCTTATTTTCTTCACATGTTACTGTTTTTCCCAATCGCTCCACTCCGACAAGCTGTTTAATTTTTTTTCTGCAGACATTCAAATTCTTGCTTGTTATACCATCCGCATACAGGATAATCATATTTTGTATTTCAAAGGTAATGCTATTTACATCCATGCATAAGAAACATGATGAGTCCTAGAATGGAGAACTACATAGTTCATTAATCTTCGTGAACATTCATTTCAAGCTTAATAATTTGATGTATATCGTTCAAATACAAAATTAAATGTTTTATTGACTTATAGCTAAAAAATATATATTTTAATTGATGTTTAAGAATTTCGTGATTAACCTATTCAAATACTATGATATTTTCAACCGGATGGGGAGATCAATTGTTTGCATTCGAAAGGATTATTGGAGTTGTTTTGGTCATGTAATTAGACATTGGATTAGTATTCATTCTCATTCATCAGAGGTTTGATAACGGTATTTCTAACGCATAGCATCATCACTTGGGTAAAGAGATTAGGTTGTTTAAGCTGATTAAGTATGGTTCGTTCTCAAATGGTTTAACACGTTCTCAACGGTAGATAAACAAACACTGTTATTGATATCTACTGTATAAACATACACTTCGCCATTTTCCCCCAATCCTTAAGATGCTGGTACAGATAAGTATATACATTTAGCAGTTAGTTTCCTGCTTCGAGTTTCCAGCCTAGCTGTTTTACACATAAGCATCACAAATTAAAGTGAAGTCAGCCATCATTAGGGTGTTATTGCATATTAGATATAACAATCGAGATAATTATTTTGTATTTATATTGATTAACTATTATGTTAAATATATATATAATAACATATGGGGCTGCTGTTTGTGGAACAAGGTCTTTTTCATGTATAAATGAAATACATCACAGAGCAATGAGGTTTTTCCTAGGTACAGGCAATTATACCCCTATTGCTGCAGTTTATGGAGATATGGGTTGGAAACCAATCATTGTTGATCAATGGAAATCAGTCTGTAATCATTGGAATAGATGTCTTAGATATGATGTATCAAGAATTAACAAGAAAGTATTTGATTGGGCTACAGTAAAAGGAAATAATAGATGTAGAAATTGGGCATTTGCTTTAAAGGATAAATTGTTGTCTCTGAATCTGAATTCATATCTCCAGCTACCATTTTCATATAGTAAACTTGTTTCAGATCTGACAGATGCAATGTTTAAAAAACATGTTGAGTTATGGAAGAATGATGTGAATATAAATTTTAGAAAACTTAGAACATATAAATTGTATAAGCACTCATATGAAACTGAACTGTATTGTAAATTGAGTTTTTCTTTTCCACACAGATCTGCTCTAGCTAAGTTTAGATGCGGGGTTGCACCCCTGAGTATTGAAACAGGTCGTTATCAGAATATTCCAGAAATGGAAAGGGTATGCCCCTTCTGTACTGATGTTGTCGAGTCTGAAAAACATGTTATTCTACATTGTCCAACATACAATGAGCATAGAAAGTTACTCATTGATAAATGTAAAACGTTAGTTTCAAACTATGGTAGTTTAAATGATAATGATAAGTTCATACTTATATTCACCCATTCAGATTTAACTAGAACATTAGCCAAAACCTGTCATGAGATTTTAACTGTTAGAAACAATATGTTGTATAGCAAAAATGTGTAAGCTAGTCAGTTCTGAATATGTATACAGTTATCATGATAGTCATATTTATGATGCCTGAGTACTTACTTATTCAGCTCTTTATTAGTATTTTAATAATATCAGATGTTTTAAAAATGAAACATGTCTTTGTATTTTATAATTCTCAACATTTTTATATAATGGTAGGATGAGTCAGTTAATCTGTTCGCTCCTAACCTAGTTAGAGGTGATACAATGTTTATTAAAATATTTCTTACCAGAGCTTATTTAAAGCACTAAAGATACAGCTGTTACATTTTATGTTCTTCTCGCTTTTAAGACTTCTTTTAGACACCTAGTGTCACGATTAAATGACTCAACCTACTTTTTAGTGTATTATTGTGTCAAAGTATACAATGATATATAATGTATTCATATGTGTTGTTTGAAGCAGTTTGCACACTGTGAAATGTTATGTAAAAGTTTTATAGTCTCTTGTAATTCTATAATATAGAATGGCCGCATATATATCCTGTTTTGTACATACTATGTTTTAACTGATTTGAATATATGTGGATGAGACTTTAATAAATAAATAAATAAAAAATGTGAAAACGACTTCTTGTTTTGACATTATTATACAGATCTATTATTCATCAATCGATGCCTCTGTATATACCTTCTTTAATCATAAGTTTATGTTTAGAACACCTGAATCGTGGTAATGCTATTCTATACTTCATAATATTAATATAGTTAAGATTGGGTTCATATATATAACTTTTCCTCATAACTGCATACGATTTTAACTTTCTGCTATTATTAGCATCTTCAAACCAACATAATACGCATTGATCATGAGCACGTTGGATTAACATCTCCAATTCAACTTTCGTAACATTTGCATTATGCTACATATATGTATGTCAAACTCATCTAATAAGCGTTTTACTTGTATGGACAGGTATAAATCTGAAGGTATTTTGATAAGGCGTATTGATGATCACATAAAAATATTGCGCTGAATGTTTCTTCAAATAAAAGAACTAATACAAATGTCAAATGGTGAGCAATCTCGAGAGTACTCGGTACAACCTAAGATATTCGTACTAAATTAGTATCAAGATTGCTTGTTTATTGTTTTCATCTGGATGGGTTTATATTTTTATTACGTGAATATTTTGCATGTATGAGAAACGAAATATCACCCACATGACACTTTCAATAGCAGATGTAGAGCCACAGTAAGAAAATACTAAAAATGCTTGTAAATAGTGTCCAAAGTATTTGGTCAAATCCGACCTTTGGGTAACATCTTGCGACCTTTGGGAGATATTGAAAATTTTCACCAGAAGGTCATATCTTCTTTCGACCAATAGTCATTGTGCGTTATTTGTATGCTTATTCAAGATTACTTTACGTCGTAAGTTAATTATTGATTTGCAAAACATTTATTATCTGCACAGTTTCAAAGGTCAAGTGATACTTTCATTGTTAATATAACAAAACATAGCTCCCAATTTAGTAGTACTTGTAATTTGCAGTCGATCGTGAAATACAAATGGACTTCGTAGAAAACTTGGCGATACTAAATTTGTGAACATTATATGTGAATATGATATAGTAATTTTAACAGAGACATGCCTATCAGAAAAAACATACTATAAATTTAGACATAGGGAATTTTCATTATGAGCCTTTCTTTGGTACTAAATATAAAAATATAAGAAAATATCGTTATAATGGGAGGTATCTCCAATTATTTTAAGGATAGTTTTAGAGAAAATATTACAATTATTGAAATACATAAAAATGTTGTTTTGTAGACTAAAATATGTTTAGGTGTCCTTTCAGCATTCGAAGATTTATATATATGCAATCTATATTTACCACCAAGTAATTCCACTATTTTAAAACAATCGTGTATAACATGGAATAAGCAAAATATTACATGCAATAAAATGAATACAGTTTCGTGAAGTCAAACGGCATTATTCTTAAAAATATATACGAATACTTATGCCTATGGTTTCAAACTAAATGAAGTCAAATGTATAATTACAGGCAATCGCACATTAAGATCAACATAGTATAGAGATACTGGTTTTATTTAACATAATTTCGTATCATGATAGTAAGCACATAATTATATTACATTCAGTAGTCAGTACATCATTTCAAAGTTTTGTAGAAACCATTGGTTACCTGTAAGAAATCTAGGATCTAGTCAACTATTATTATTATTATAATTATTATTATTATTATTATTATTATTATTATTATTATTATTATTATTATTATACCTGATTTATATAGCACTCTTGTCATATGGCAATATACGTCCAAATGTGTTTTACAATACATATACACAAAATATGAAAACAAACAATTAGGCTACAAATTAAGTTAGCTAAGTCTAGCTAATGCAGAACTAGCTTTAAGACCGACCGCCTGGTAGTGTTCTTGATTTGTATATATGTTGGCTGAAATTTTATCATCAAAGGAATCAAAATAATGGTAAACAACACAAAATGTTGCGTTTCTTAAAACATTGTTTTGAAATCCGTATATTTCAGTTCCAACGTGACACGCCTTCACTGTTTGATATATGAGTCTTACTTATTTTACAATGATTGCGAAAACTGTTAATTTACTTATCAGTAAACTTTCCTTTCTTCACAATGGACCATTCAACACTGGTTCAGCAAACGTCGAGGACTATAAGTTTTGGTATTTCAAGCTCCTTGAATATATCCTAAATATTACACCAATTAAAGATAGTTTGACAAAATATACTTTAGTTTTCCATTGCAAAAAGACTGCAAACAGTTGCACACTTGGTGTTTTATTATTCGTTATTCATTATCTCAATCAATGTACATTTTTAAAGATTGATTTTTTGAAGTTTTACTATGATTTTAGGCTATTATTTCTGCTCAATATACAACATCCGTTCCTGAATGACAATACGTTTAGTATGAGGAACATTTTGATTAACTTATATTTAATTTAAAGCATCATCTGATACGAGTTGTATATATAAAATTGGTTCTGCCATAGGTGAGCTCAACTTGTGCAGTTCTAAAAAATAGATATAACGTCACACTGATACTTGATTTTGTTGCATATGCAGTCCATTGTGACCGCAAAATCAGAATTATCAATACTATCGGTCAATAACGCAGCTTTCCCGGCTACTTCTAGCATCACATAACAAACAAACAAAACGCAAGTCAATTAGTCCAAAAAAAAAACATTTTCAATTAACAAATCAATCATTTATAAGAAATATGAATGCCTGCGTGTATCACACGCTCGGACACGCGCACATGCACACTCACAGATTACACCATTTTGTATCGATCCATCGATACCATCATGTTATCACATAAAGTGTTTATAAACTATTTACAGTAAATTAAGGAACACATACAATGTATTTAAGTCAGTATATTGATCAATTAAAACAACAACAATATCGTAAATACAATTAAAGGTTATCTGTTAATTTGTATCTAACAGAATTTACACAATTTTTTTTTTATTTGCATCTGATGTTGTAAAGCAATTCTTACATGTTTTTAGATTTATGTTTATCTATTCGTAAAAGTTCTAAACGTTTATTCTACAAGCATGTGTTTCTTCTATTGTTTTGTATGCCTAAAATGAGCGATATCTTCTTCGTTTAGAGAAGATGTCCTATGCTTCAGTATAAGATATAGTAATGATTTCTCAAAAATAGCTAGTGTGACGATTTAGTAAGAATTAATATTCAAATGCAGCTGTTTGATACTACCAATGGTTTATATATTGAATCCGTTTTATTTTTTTCAAACAATTTTTATTCGCGTTTTAAAGCTGTTATTTCACAGATTGAACGTTGTGACAACTGTTTTAGAACGAGCCAAATTATGTGAAAATGCATGTAAACAAGGCATATAAGAATTCAGACAGAAATTGGTCCCAAATATATATTTTTATTTAAGTTCGAAATATGATGTTTTATGCATTTGTTGTAAACAGGTAGTAACACTTTTAGCTTTAAATATAAATTTAAGAACGGAACTATGAAAATCTGCGGTCTTTTATCAGCAGTCTTTTATCGCTGGTTTGCAGATATTTAGTACTACGAAAAATTCTGCTCATTTCTGTACAAAAAATAAAAAAGGTTGTAAAAAACGTTAAATATGTGCTGCTAAGCAATATACTTGTTTGGACCTGTTAGTTAAAGTCTAGTTATTTTCTTCACACGTGATAGCTGTTATTTCCGATACGCACCACTCTGATATGCTGTGCAAGAATAGTTTCTACGTACATTTATTTTTTGTGCATTTACGTTAATTGTTTTGATAAGGTAAGACACAATCCATATACAAAACAATCAGATTTTGTATTTCAAAGGGAATGCCTATGATGTATATATATTTATATATATAAAACATGAGGTGTCCCAGAATGGACCATTGGTCAACTAAAGAGTTTATAAATTTTCCTGAATACGAAATATCAATTTGATGAATGTCGTTCAAAAACAAAGTCAATGTTTAAAGGGATTATAGCAAAAATTCTATAATTTTAATTGATGTTTAAGAGTTTCGTGATTAAGAGTTTCAAGAGTTTATTGGCGAATCGGCATGTTTGCCTTTGACCATTTACAAACTATCTAATTATGGCCAAGACACAAAAGTATATTGATTTATAAAGCAATTATGTGATAACATTACATATATATTTCAGTGATCAACAAAATCAATTTCTTGGCGTATGATATTTTTCCTGCGATAACTTGAATGGATTATCGGATTTGTTTTGGTCATGCAATTAGAAATTTAAGTTGCATTTTATTCTCATCCATCAAAGGTTTAACAATTAAAATCTTACGCATAAAACCATCACTCTGTTCTAATAGATAAGATTGTTTTAAGCTTATTAAGAATGTTTCGTTCTCAAGGGGATACACGTCTTCTGCAAAGTAGATAAACAAATATCTGCTATTTATATATGCAGTGTAAACAGTAACTTCGCCTTATCTCCTCAATCCTTAGATGCTGGTACAAATAGGTTTACATATAACAGGTCGTTTCCTGCTTCAAGTTTCCTGCCTATTTATAACTGACCAACATTTAGAATTTAAGAGAAGTCATCTATCATAAGTTGATAGTGAATTTCAGATAATGATATAGAATTGTTTTAATGTTTTATTTGTTTTGATTAACATATATATTGATGCATTGATTACATTTTAGAATAACATCAAAATGACGAATCCACTATGAGTTCATATATTAAAGTAAGGTACATGTTTTCCATAACAACAAGACGTTTTTTTTCATGTCTAGATAAAAATGCTCTGGGTTACTACTAGATAAAAATTTCAGACGAAACACTTTATATAAAACATAACCCGAACAAACGTCTTGTAATCAATTATTCCGACATAAAAGCGGAACTCTGTTAAGCAAATATAATCTATTTTTCAAATGGACGGCAAAAATCATAAAATACGTCGAAATGTGTTATCATGTACTGATAAACCAAAATCAGTTCAGGGTTAAACCTTCCTCACCAAAAACAAGCATTTTAATCTGATGGTGTATGGTTTACAAGCGGCATATCTAACTAGTTTTCCCCAAATCCTCAAGATTAAATATTGTATCCCAAAATAATATTTTAACATGTAAATGTTCATTTGAAGACAATAAAAGTAGTTACTCATACTTAATACGTAATACACGTACATCTGCAATAACCTGAGTCGACTATACTTAAAAAACAGTTATAATTAATATCTTCTTTCCATCAACTTGAGTGCTTAGTTGCTAAATTCAAATTCATTCTTCGATAAATCACTGTAACTGAGGTTCACTCCATGTGTGAGCGACATGAACCTTATATAGGCCCTATTTTAACCAACGAAGGATAACGGATAAAAGTTAAAACAATAAATAACGCAGCTTAAAACAAATAACTATGCGGGTTACGTCGAAATATAACATATATCCAAGGTATTAATAAATAATATTACCGTAACAGCAAATTAGGAAATATTTCATGAAGGCTGATGAATGGCGAATTACTAAACATTCGTTATTAATATAATATAATAGTATATGTTATGAATAATATGGTTCATAATACTAGAACGATGTGGTTTGACTTTTTAAGACCGGATACTGGTACGAAGGGGACAACTTGAACTACCATCTTATATCAGCAAACAAGGGCCAGCTTAGAGAACCACGTATTTTTCTATTATAAGCCAGTTTGTTGACTCTGGATGGGTTTCATGCTATTATAAAGACGCGATGTGGCACCCGAAGACCGGACAAAGGCACGTAGCGGAAATCTAGTGCTCAAACCTGATCCCAACCAATGAAGGCGCTTTGGGTAGATTTACTATTTAAATAAAAATACATAAATGGTCTTGTACCGCAGATGTTTCTATACCAGTGTGGGGAGAGATTTTAGGGTTTGTGCATATGCTAACATGTATAAAAGCCTCTAACACTTAATATTGATGGCCACTATTATGATGAAATATAAAGAAAAGTACGTTATATTATATTATAACTAAAGTACACCGCGTAATTTTGACGTCTTATAAATACGCTCTGCTAATCTTGGTTCCCGTCTTTATTTTAGAAAACGTAAACATTGTATTGTGGACCACATTTTGTCAATTTGAGAATCATTTCAGTGCGCAAACTTTGTCATTTTTAAAGTGCTTAAGGACTAGTTTAAAAATGTTTATCATTATTAACCCATCCTGTGGTTCATGCGTTAATCGCACTGGTGTCATAGTAGGGGCCATTTTCTGTGTACTCGTGTATCGTGTTCAGAGCCATTTAGAGTAGACGCTTTGCTATTAGAAATTGGCATTAGTCTTATTAACACATTTAAACAATGTGCTTAGCCAATGTATTTATTAATTAAACCGATTGGAAATAAGAATTGTTTTTAAATAGTTATATGACATGTATTTAAATCCCTTTTGATTGAATGGTCACCATTGTTCTATCCAAATTGTGACGCATTCCGGTTAAATTGTATAAACGGACTATCTACATAACTCTTTTCCTTATTTAAAGGCATTATGATACAATCACCATTTGAAAGCAACATAAACTAAAATACAAGATGTATTGGTGCATTTCTATAGCTTCACAGCTCGCCACCTAGATCGGAGATCAAATAAGCTAAACAAGCCCCTTGGCAATAGTGCGTAGTCAAGAGAAGTCATAATTAAGATTTATATCACGGAATATCAATAGTCTTTCAATAACAAAAGTTATATAACAGCCTTTTAGACATTATTTATAAGTTTGATATCATATTTTCAACAGACACATTGACTTCTAAACATACTTATATTTTTTATTTAAGCATTTAAATTGAAATAAGCGGTGGCATACCAATGTCTTTGTTATACTTCTTTTTTACCCTAAAAACAACAACACAAATGTGCAATACCAGACGAGTTGTTTATTAGATGATGACGTGAAGCCAGGTTAAGTAAGTATAAAACGAGCACATATATTTATGTAGAGCACAACACAATGAAATTCACTGGCAAAGTCCTATGCAGTGCAGCCGACCGGCCAGGCAAAACCAGAGACGGTTAACTCTGGAAACCTGTGTTCGTTTGCCAAATGTCGATCCACAACGTATGAATGTCGAACCTCATTCATTTGTCTGGTTTCAAATATGGATATAAAACAGTGAAACAAAATCACTAAAGATATTGAAGTGAAAATTTAGGTTACGAAGTGAACTGAATGAAGTCGACTGGTAGAATGACTCTTCACGCTAATATACCAATATAGCACGAAATCCTCGTGCAAGACTGACCACTACTGTATTCAAATTCTATCATTTCGCCAAGACAAATATTTCACGCTATACTAACGAAACGCGTGAAATGAATATTATCATCACAAATCATTTAGCAAATATTTTGAAATTGCTGAGAAAAACCAATAAAGTAACTGTAAACTATTACGATATGATCAATTTGATTGTTTTCGGTTTTGAAAAGGATTACCAACTTAATTAATGTTTGGTTACAGCGGATGGCAGTAGCTCTAAATCATAGATTACCTAACATTCGACGGGTAATCAGCTGTCAGATTGTGCTTACATTCCACCACGTGATTCAAAAGATTATGTGCTAGTTACACAAGGTAAACGCTTCATCGAGTTATGTCAATCCAAATTTGATATTTTTGTTATATGTCGACTGCACACCGATCAGGTATGGGCGAATATACATTTTATTAAAAAAGAATCAATCAGGCGTATTGGATTATTAAATACTTCAGCTTCAAAATATATTTTCTGTTTCAGACTTTCAAATACAAGATCCAACCGAAGTTTCGAATCTTTCATGGATCGTTTTCGCTTGTAATAAGCAGTTGGGGAAAAATAATGCCAAAAATAATAGTAAGAGTAATAATATCAATAATGATAATACAATTTAATGGAATCCTATCCAAAATTGAAGAACTTAAAAGTAGTTTGTCATTCAAATGTAACCAATTGTCTTGATTTGTAGAACAAGTAGATTCTCATTAAACATTGTGGTTCAACAAATTCGTTCATACAGATAATTCAAATTCGTCTTTGTGTCGGTCTGCCAAAAAACAAAATGATACAACTTCTAGAAAATCGCTTCCAAAAAAGCCGTGAGAGCATGAGCAAAATAAACCTTAACGATTTTTAGAAACAAAATAAAAACGAATATAAAAAAGTCAACCAAAATCTGAGAATCAAAATGCGTCGGATTTATATGATAATTTCAAAACACTATATAGTACTTAAGATTATACTAACAACTCAAAATTAAGAGCAAACATTTGCGATGACAATCTTGATAAAAAGGTAATTTTGGCAGATTAATGAAGCTGTAATGCTGAAATCTATAAAACCATATTTACAGATATATCACCGTTTCTATTGAAACTATTAAATCGCATCTTTACCACAGGAGAATATCCCAGATCCATTTAGGGAAGAATATTAGTACCTGCATTTAAAGGGAGCAATGAAGACGACCCAAAGAACTATAGAGGTCTGAGTGTAGGATGATATCCCCCCCGGATGATTGCCCCCCCCCCCCCAGACATTAGCCTCTAGGACCATATCCCACCCGGATGATAGCCCTCCCAGACAATAGCCCTCCCCCGAGACAATAGCCCCCCTGCATATATATAAATGACTTAACATATATACACTCTTTTAAATTTGCATATTCATAAAACTCATAAAACATAAAAAATGCCATTTAGTGGTCCTTTGACTTATATAGGGCGACAAGCAAAATTTTCATTTAGCATTGGATTGTGAAATGTAAATGACTCAAAGTATAATTATAAACTGGACAAAAGATAAATATCCTTTATTTAAGTATTATTTAACGTTCAATTAGGCAAACAACTTTGATGTTTCCACCCCACCATGTGAATAGTATACTATTATGCAATTAATGTGTTAGGTCAATCAGTAATTATCAACTGGATTGCACTAAAACATCTTCAAAAGAAATAAAACATATAATGTCATTAATTTATCGCATTAAGGATTATCACCCTATTAAATAATTAAAGGTCAATGTTAATGCTAATTAAAGGTGAGAACTTACTGATCAAAGATTATTAAATAAGTGCTTAGTCAACAAATAACAGAGAAAACAATTAACTATTAAAATAATAAATGTTTCATTGTAAAATCACATGCTTTTTCCGTTTATTTTTTCACTATTCATGATTTTTTTTCATTGATTTATGCCTTTGGGTTGTTTCATTTTATAATAAAAATCATTGTTTTGCAAATTTGCTTAAATAAACTGGTTATAATATGCATTTTAATATTGGGGGGGGGGGATATCGTCCGTTTTTTCACTAAGACGTGGGGGCTATCTTCCGGGAGGGCTATGGTCCTAGGGGCTAATGTCGGGGGGGGGGGCAATCATCCGGGGGGGATATTATCCGTACCTCTCATTGATATTTTTCTTCTTCTTTTTTTGATATCAACCCTCATTGATATTTTTCGAACTTTAATTCTCCACTATTTCTCAAAAGATTGACGTGGACCAGTCTTAATAAAACTATTTAAAATCAATTTCAAAAAGGCAAGTCTACGATTTATTGATATTTTACTAGGGATGGCATCGAGTACCCGAGGACTTGAGTACTCGATCGAACGTCCGAGTACACGAGTACCAAATCACTACTCGAGTACTCGGGAACAAATCTATAAAAATCACCAAATTCACGATTAACAGACAAAATATCAGATCTGGTTATTTGCCAAGAGGACAATTTACGGTCCCTCTAATCCCCGCTGTGTACACAATTGACGTCAGTCAATTAGTTGACAATTGTTGTGATAGTTGAAAACTGTCAACAAAGGACCTCTATTTCAAATTAGCACTGATGTCAATTAGCGAAGTTTTGATAGAGGTACTTTCACCTACACAATTCTATTGTATACCAATTAGAGACCTTTCACCAAACAATGGACGCTAACGGGCGAAAGAGTATCGAATGTTACGAGAATTGATTTCTTAATGGGCGTATTTTAACTATTTTTGCAATGATTATCACAATTGATCGGTTGAAATTTTAAATCAAGAATTATGAATATTAATGAGGTAAACAACAATTACACAGTACAAAAAATTATCATTTAAAAAAAAAATGTAGAGTAAACAACTAAACAACTGAACTTCGTATTGAATTTCGTTCACTATTTTTATGTATGCTATTAATTTTCGTTCATTGTAATTGTGATTGTTGTTCATTTCTGCGGTGCATACTTGTATAAAATGAAACGAATAAGACAGATTAAAAGCCTGAAACAACATTTGTTTTCTTTTTATATCATTTTTTGTTAAAATACGTAATGAAAGTTTACTTTAAAGGTGAAAATGACCAATAATACGACCAACGCACAATATACGTCATTAACGATACATGTATACACAATCTTGTCTTTGCGAACACATATTCAATTCTTCCGAGTAATCGAGTACCCGGGTACTCGATCGAACGATCGTCCGAGTACTAGAGTATTAACTTTACTACTCGTTGCCATCCCTATATTTTACATTCAATTATGATTTTGATCGAAATAATACGACAAAGAATAATTGACATATATGGAATGCAGATATTAATGAATCGAACAGACTAGAAACATATCGCTGGTATAAAAATGAACTCAAGCATGAACATATCTTAATAGTATGCACATGAATAAATAAAGAACGGTCGTTACAACATTTCCTCACATGACCTTTTAATCGAAACAGGAAGACAGCATCACTTTCCAAAAAAAATATAGAATATGTAGCTTTTGTAATATGAATGTCATCGAGATGAATACCATTTTGTATGTCAAAAACATCATAATCTACGAAATCATTGCTGTAAACCATATTTTTGCTTTTGGCCATCAAAACAAAATGTATTTCCCTTTTTCCTCAGACAGCGGAAAAAAGTATGACAAGTTAGTAAATGTTTATAGTATGCATCTTTGTTACGATCGAAAACATTATTATGTTAAGAATTTGATACTATGATGTATAGTATACTTCTCTATTGATTTTTATCATTGACAGAATTTTTAGAAATTATTCAAAAATCGAAAGAATAAAAGAGTAAAAGGAAAATATCAACCAAGTTAATCACACAATTCAGCGTGCATGATGGTTATAATGATATCACGATGATTTGTTTCATATGTTTTTGCATTTTGTCTTTGAACGTTATATATCATTGACCAGAACAGAACATTTATTGTTAACTTTAACATTTACAGTTCATCGTTGTTACAATAACATAACACATTGCATGGCAATAGTTGATAAATGCGAGAGTGCATTATACATAAATAAACTATCAATGATTTCAACATGTTAAAAATTAAGCATTATTATTCAAAGCAGTATATCGTAGCTTAAAAGTATGTTTGGAATACAAAGCTAGTTTTCGTAGACATGCAGCGTTTTCCGAGTTTAATAATTGAATGAATTTAAACATGCTTGGTCTTGCATAGTAAAATTTAGTTATATTTTTTTTCCTTATGCCATTATATTTCGGACAAATCAAAACAAAGTGATATTCATTTTCGATATCATTATGAACACATAAAATACATTTACGTTGATTTCTTTCAATATTAACATATCTGCCTTTTTCAATATTTAACATATGAGAAGACAATCAAAATCTAGCAATAATATTCCTAAGTCTATAGCTATACAATTTATCTATATACGATGACATATGAATAGTGAATTGTAGTTCTCTGTATAACACTAATGAACTTAATGAGTTTATATAAGTTTTCCAATGTCCAATAAATGAGTCGATTAATCTTCTTCTAAAAAAGGAATAAAATAATCAATATAAATCGACTCCGGATATGTGTGCGTACATTAGAACACCCGTTGTTTGAATTTGCGTTATTTTCCGCATCGTATCGAAGGCTTTGCAATGTTTTGTATAAAAAGGAACTGTCTGTTTTAAATTAATCCGTTTAAGAAAATATTTTACAATTTTTAGATGTCTAGTAAAATACAGAGGGTACCGTCCTAGTTCACCATATATTGCAGAGTTACTAGTGCTTATTTTTACACCATTTAATGCTGAATAAATGCTATGTTGTGCCTTTAAATAAGAAAAAGACCTTCAGTGACAGAAGTTTAAGAACTATTGGCCCTAAGCTTTGGAATGAACTGCCTCTGAGCCTTAGACAAAGTGATTCAGTAAACATATTCAAGAAACATTTAAAAACCCATCTTTTCAGAGATTATTATGCATTGTTTTAAAATGTATACCCATGAACTATTTACCAATATATTGCCGAGCTGTTGTCTGTTTATACGATGGTGAACACCCATCATGTTGTAAATAATTTATATACTATTCATTGAACTATGTATGTTGTTTACAGTGTGCTAATATTCGTGATTTTTTTCCCATTGATTACTGGTTATTTAATTCTTGTGTCTGTATTGCTGTATTGCTTTTATTATCTTATAATTCATTATTGTACAACGCCATTGAATATGTATTTATATGTAGAAATAGGCGTTTAAGCAAATAAACAAGTTTCAAGTTTCAAGTTTCAAAGAAGGCTTGAAATAGGCCTTGGGACATTACAATGATATTAAATAAAACATAATTGTTTTGTAGCGTTATCTAAATGAATGCCTCATTGAAATATTTTATGTTTAAGTCAAATGTATCAGACCTACATTAACGGAAACCATATCAATTTTGAGAATTAAAAAAAAAACGTGTGCAGAAATGACATTTACATCGTTTAAGGATTTTATTTTGAATTATGTCTATATTTATAAATATACCAAATGTCCTAAATATCTTAAATATAACATCAAATTCACTTCAGCAATTTAAAAAAAAAATCATACTAATAACTTGCTTATAATTCCTCTCCAAACGTAAACGCAAATGCATTTGTAGCATGTGGTTGAGTATTGATTTATCGGATAAGACCATTAAACCCCGTTGGTGTTTACAGAAGCCACGCGTCCAGTACATTTTTCAATAGAGGGTGTTTATCTCTGTAGCGGATTCGGATCGTTGATTGGTCGGTCTTGTTATTTCGAATCCGCCTGCCGTCTTGTGATGGGTATTTTCACAAGCGGTCTATTTTAAGTCAGCTTGGTTTAAGCGTTTATTACTCAAATCTCTCGCATTGTTTATAATTAAAGAAGTTTTAATGACACAAAATAATGGCCAGCTTCGTTAAAAAAACTAATGGAAAGTTTGCAATTTTTCAAGATTGTTTTGATGTCTTTGTTAATCAATAATTGACTCTGATTGATTTCTGACCGAACAAGCTTAGAAGTCTTATTCAAATAATTAATTGAAAAACGCACTGCAAGTTATATGATTAAAACAAACAACATACAATCAGTCTTATATTCCATTTTTACATGATTATCTGTTGCTATTTTATCACAAATGGTGTACCTCCAATAAAAAATACAAACAAAAATCGTTCTAGTGAATGTTTCTCCATTTATTTTAAGGATAGTGTTAAAGATAATATTACGATTATTGAAAGGCATACAAATTGTAAAACTAAACAGGAAATCGAAATATATAGCACTAATTATATACTTGCATTAAATTGCAATTTAAACGGCCGCATGGCGGATGAAAGTGGCTTCATAAGTTTTGATAATAATATAGACAACGAGCAATTCGAACAAATGTTGACAAATGTTCCTACATAATAAGTAAAGATAAATGTTCAGACAACCACGGAGAAACGTTACTAGTAAGGATAGTAAAATAAGCGACTTTAACTTCAATAAAACTAAAGCAAATAACCCGGTAGATTATTTTTTTATTAACTATCGATATTTCTCTCTTTTGAGCAACTTTGAAATACTTCCTTCCACACAATTCTATGACCACTCGGCAATAACAATATGTTTATAAGGTATTTGTTTACAAACAGGAATTCAAGTACTTGATCAATTGGATATCCCCAGTATACACATTGCGTGTGATAACGATAAACGTAATTCATTCTTAAATTTACTACAGTCGCACAGTTACGATTAACCGCGTTTAATAATAATAATAATAATAATAATAATAATAATAATAATACTTAAACGAGGGTGTAGAATTGCTAACATGGCAATAACAAAAACAAAACAGTTTGGAAAAAAAATAAAAAATCAGTACAAGAAAAGTATACTCAGCTCAGAAAGCTTATCTATATATGAGTTGTATAAGCATTTTAGAAACCTTTTGGTGCTGCGAAAATTAAAACAAAAGTGCCTTTTAAGGTGTATGAGTCGCTAGATGGGATAATCTCGGAAACAGAACTTAAGAAGTGTATATCTTCTATAGCGAAAGAGCCCCGGCATCAATATGTTAATGGCGTTTTATTTTAAGAATTCATTTGAAATTAGTTCCGCCAAATTTGCTCAAATTGTAAAACATAATGTTAAATAACGCAGAATACCCGGAGTCATTAGGAGAGGGTAATAATAACACCAATATATAAGATAACAGAACGCGTGGTAACGCGAGTGAATATAAAAATTATAGAGGCATAGCGTTAAGCAATATATTAAGTAAGGTGTAAAAATTGCGACCCAAACTTAAGTGCAATCGGAAGTGACAAAATGATAAATATGATAGGTTTTCATCTCGGCAGATCGGCCACTGATGCCAATGAATTCATATTCGATTACAGTCGAAACTCGATGTCTCGGTATCGCAAGGCTCGATATCCTCGTTGGCTCGAACACGATTTAAAGTGTTTGTTTTTTCAATATGTTCATATAAAATTCGATCGGTTAGTTTGATATTTTGAGGTTAAATATTTCTCAACGCTCGATGTCATTTTGCGGTCTCTAGTAAACATTTAACATTTTGTTTTGTTTGTATTACTCGATGTCAGTTTTCACACCTTGATTTGGTACGAATACAGACGTTTAAAGTATGTCAGAGTCAAGTTTAAGTTTTATTAGCATAAACATAAAAATGTCATTGACGTACAGTCATGTGATAAACTATGCTCTGCTGGCGAATTTGAATTTTCCCAATTTTCGACGTAACAGTCGGTCTGAAACAAGGAGAACCTCTTCCTCCACTTTTATTTATATTGTTTATAAATGATATCTTTGAGAATTTAAATTTTCAAGCATTTACTACTAAGGATTTAGAACTTTTATCAATGTATATGATTTTATTCGCTGATGACATTGTATTATTTACCAAAGATCCAGCAAGTTTACAAGCCCAGATGGATGCTATTTACCACTATTCTGTTAAATGGGGTTTAAAAATCAATGTAAATAAAACTAAAATTTGTGTTTTTGAAAATCGGAAGCAAGCTAGAAATGTACAATTCTATATTAACAATGAAATGGTAAATATAGTAGATAACTTTACTTATTTAGGTGTTAACTTTCATTACACAGGCAATATGTCACATGCAGTAAAAATGCTAAATGATCAAGCTCTTAAGGCCTACCATAGTCTCTTGTCATTGTTTGACAAAGTTCATCTCGATGTTAAAACCAAATTGTCTTTGTTTGACGCTATGGTTGTTCCAATTTTACTGTACGGTTCAGAGGTATGGGGGGTATATAACTTTAAGGAAGTTGACAAGCTACACATTAGATTTCTTAAGTATATTGTAGGTGTAAAGCAACAAACCCCTAACGCTGATGTATATGGTGAGCTTGGCAGATTTCCATTATCCATTTTATGCAAGAAACGATCTGTTAAATTTTGGTTAAAAGTAAAAAAAAATGTAAATTCACCAACACATATGGTATATAATAATTGAATGCTAATATAAATAATTCTTCTTGGGCAAAGAGAATAAATTCTCACAATTGATCGGTTGAAAACAGGAAGACAGCATCACTTTCCAAAAAAAATATAGAATATGTAGCTTTTGTAATATGAATGTCATCGAGATGAATACCATTTTGTATGTCAAAAACATCATAATCTACGAAATCATTGCTGTAAACCATATTTTTGCTTTTGGCCATCAAAACAAAATGTATTTCCCTTTTTCCTCAGACAGCGGAAAAAAGTATGACAAGTTAGTAAATGTTTATAGTATGCATCTTTGTTACGATCGAAAACATTATTATGTTAAGAATTTGATACTATGATGTATAGTATACTTCTCTATTGATTTTTATCATTGACAGAATTTTTAGAAATTATTCAAAAATCGAAAGAATAAAAGAGTAAAAGGAAAATATCAACCAAGTTAATCACACAATTCAGCGTGCATGATGGTTATAATGATATCACGATGATTTGTTTCATATGTTTTTGCATTTTGTCTTTGAACGTTATATATCATTGACCAGAACAGAACATTTATTGTTAACTTTAACATTTACAGTTCATCGTTGTTACAATAACATAACACATTGCATGGCAATAGTTGATAAATGCGAGAGTGCATTATACATAAATAAACTATCAATGATTTCAACATGTTAAAAATTAAGCATTATTATTCAAAGCAGTATATCGTAGCTTAAAAGTATGTTTGGAATACAAAGCTAGTTTTCGTAGACATGCAGCGTTTTCCGAGTTTAATAATTGAATGAATTTAAACATGCTTGGTCTTGCATAGTAAAATTTAGTTATATTTTTTTTCCTTATGCCATTATATTTCGGACAAATCAAAACAAAGTGATATTCATTTTCGATATCATTATGAACACATAAAATACATTTACGTTGATTTCTTTCAATATTAACATATCTGCCTTTTTCAATATTTAACATATGAGAAGACAATCAAAATCTAGCAATAATATTCCTAAGTCTATAGCTATACAATTTATCTATATACGATGACATATGAATAGTGAATTGTAGTTCTCTGTATAACACTAATGAATTTAATGAGTTTATATAAGTTTTCCAATGTCCAATAAATGAGTCGATTAATCTTCTTCTAAAAAAGGAATAAAATAATCAATATAAATCGACTCCGGATATGTGTGCGTACATTAGAACACCCGTTGTTTGAATTTGCGTTATTTTCCGCATCGTATCGAAGGCTTTGCAATGTTTTGTATAAAAAGGAACTGTCTGTTTTAAATTAATCCGTTTAAGAAAATATTTTACAATTTTTAGATGTCTAGTAAAATACAGAGGGTACCGTCCTAGTTCACCATATATTGCAGAGTTACTAGTGCTTATTTTTACACCATTTAATGCTGAATAAATGCTATGTTGTGCCTTTAAATAAGAAAAAGACCTTCAGTGACAGAAGTTTAAGAACTATTGGCCCTAAGCTTTGGAATGAACTGCCTCTGAGCCTTAGACAAAGTGATTCAGTAAACATATTCAAGAAACATTTAAAAACCCATCTTTTCAGAGATTATTATGCATTGTTTTAAAATGTATACCCATGAACTATTTACCAATATATTGCCGAGCTGTTGTCTGTTTATACGATGGTGAACACCCATCATGTTGTAAATAATTTATATACTATTCATTGAACTATGTATGTTGTTTACAGTGTGCTAATATTCGTGATTTTTTTCCCATTGATTACTGGTTATTTAATTCTTGTGTCTGTATTGCTGTATTGCTTTTATTATCTTATAATTCATTATTGTACAACGCCATTGAATATGTATTTATATGTAGAAATAGGCGTTTAAGCAAATAAACAAGTTTCAAGTTTCAAGTTTCAAAGAAGGCTTGAAATAGGCCTTGGGACATTAAAATGATATTAAATAAAACATAATTGTTTTGTAGCGTTATCTAAATGAATGCCTCATTGAAATATTTTATGTTTAAGTCAAATGTATCAGACCTACATTAACGGAAACCATATCAATTTTGAGAATTAAAAAAAAAAACGTGTGCAGAAATGACATTTACATCGTTTAAGGATTTTATTTTGAATTATGTCTATATTTATAAATATACCAAATGTCCTAAATATCTTAAATATAACATCAAATTCACTTCAGCAATTTAAAAAAAAAATCATACTAATAACTTGCTTATAATTCCTCTCCAAACGTAAACGCAAATGCATTTGTAGCATGTGGTTGAGTATTGATTTATCGGATAAGACCATTAAACCCCGTTGGTGTTTACAGAAGCCACGCGTCCAGTACATTTTTCAATAGAGGGTGTTTATCTCTGTAGCGGATTCGGATCGTTGATTGGTCGGTCTTGTTATTTCGAATCCGCCTGCCGTCTTGTGATGGGTATTTTCACAAGCGGTCTATTTTAAGTCAGCTTGGTTTAAGCGTTTATTACTCAAATCTCTCGCATTGTTTATAATTAAAGAAGTTTTAATGACACAAAATAATGGCCAGCTTCGTTAAAAAAACTAATGGAAAGTTTGCAATTTTTCAAGATTGTTTTGATGTCTTTGTTAATCAATAATTGACTCTGATTGATTTCTGACCGAACAAGCTTAGAAGTCTTATTCAAATAATTAATTGAAAAACGCACTGCAAGTTATATGATTAAAACAAACAACATACAATCAGTCTTATATTCCATTTTTACATGATTATCTGTTGCTATTTTATCACAAATGGTGTACCTCCAATAAAAAATACAAACAAAAATCGTTCTAGTGAATGTTTCTCCATTTATTTTAAGGATAGTGTTAAAGATAATATTACGATTATTGAAAGGCATACAAATTGTAAAACTAAACAGGAAATCGAAATATATAGCACTAATTATATACTTGCATTAAATTGCAATTTAAACGGCCGCATGGCGGATGAAAGTGGCTTCATAAGTTTTGATAATAATATAGACAACGAGCAATTCGAACAAATGTTGACAAATGTTCCTACATAATAAGTAAAGATAAATGTTCAGACAACCACGGAGAAACGTTACTAGTAAGGATAGTAAAATAAGCGACTTTAACTTCAATAAAACTAAAGCAAATAACCCGGTAGATTATTTTTTTTATTAACTATCGATATTTCTCTCTTTTGAGCAACTTTGAAATACTTCCTTCCACACAATTCTATGACCACTCGGCAATAACAATATGTTTATAAGGTATTTGTTTACAAACAGGAATTCAAGTACTTGATCAATTGGATATCCCCAGTATACACATTGCGTGTGATAACGATAAACGTAATTCATTCTTAAATTTACTACAGTCGCACAGTTACGATTAACCGCGTTTAATAATAATAATAATAATAATAATAATAATAATAATAATAATAATAATACTTAAACGAGGGTGTAGAATTGCTAACATGGCAATAACAAAAACAAAACAGTTTGGAAAAAAAATGAAAACTCAGTACAAGAAAAGTATACTCAGCTCAGAAAGCTTATCTATATATGAGTTGTATAAGCATTTTAGAAACCTTTTGGTGCTGCGAAAATTAAAACAAAAGTGCCTTTTAAGGTGTATGAGTCGCTAGATGGGATAATCTCGGAAACAGAACTTAAGAAGTGTATATCTTCTATAGCGAAAGAGCCCCGGCATCAATATGTTAATGGCGTTTTATTTTAAGAATTCATTTGAAATTAGTTCCGCCAAATTTGCTCAAATTGTAAAACATAATGTTAAATAACGCAGAATACCCGGAGTCATTAGGAGAGGGTAATAATAACACCAATATATAAGATAACAGAACGCGTGGTAACGCGAGTGAATATAAAAATTATAGAGGCATAGCGTTAAGCAATATATTAAGTAAGGTGTAAAAATTGCGACCCAAACTTAAGTGCAATCGGAAGTGACAAAATGATAAATATGATAGGTTTTCATCTCGGCAGATCGGCCACTGATGCCAATGAATTCATATTCGATTACAGTCGAAACTCGATGTCTCGGTATCGCAAGGCTCGATATCCTCGTTGGCTCGAACACGATTTAAAGTGTTTGTTTTTTCAATATGTTCATATAAAATTCGATCGGTTAGTTTGATATTTTGAGGTTAAATATTTCTCAACGCTCGATGTCATTTTGCGGTCTCTAGTAAACATTTAACATTTTGTTTTGTTTGTATTACTCGATGTCAGTTTTCACACCTTGATTTGGTACGAATACAGACGTTTAAAGTATGTCAGAGTCAAGTTTAAGTTTTATTAGCATAAACATAAAAATGTCATTGACGTACAGTCATGTGATAAACTATGCTCTGCTGGCGAATTTGAATTTTCCCAATTTTCGACGTAACAGTCGGTCTGAAACAAGGAGAACCTCTTCCTCCTCTTTTATTTATATTGTTTATAAATGATATCTTTGAGAATTTAAATTTTCAAGCATTTACTACTAAGGATTTAGAACTTTTATCAATGTATATGATTTTATTCGCTGATGACATTGTATTATTTACCAAAGATCCAGCAAGTTTACAAGCCCAGATGGATGCTATTTACCACTATTCTGTTAAATGGGGTTTAAAAATCAATGTAAATAAAACTAAAATTTGTGTTTTTGAAAATCGGAAGCAAGCTAGAAATGTACAATTCTATATTAACAATGAAATGGTAAATATAGTAGATAACTTTACTTATTTAGGTGTTAACTTTCATTACACAGGCAATATGTCACATGCAGTAAAAATGCTAAATGATCAAGCTCTTAAGGCCTACCATAGTCTCTTGTCATTGTTTGACAAAGTTCATCTCGATGTTAAAACCAAATTGTCTTTGTTTGACGCTATGGTTGTTCCAATTTTACTGTACGGTTCAGAGGTATGGGGGGTATATAACTTTAAGGAAGTTGACAAGCTACACATTAGATTTCTTAAGTATATTGTAGGTGTAAAGCAACAAACCCCTAACGCTGATGTATATGGTGAGCTTGGCAGATTTCCATTATCCATTTTATGCAAGAAACGATCTGTTAAATTTTGGTTAAAAGTAAAAAAAAATGTAAATTCACCAACACATATGGTATATAATAATTGAATGCTAATATAAATAATTCTTCTTGGGCAAAGAGAATAAATTCCATTATTGATCATCTTGGTTTTATGGATATAAGACTAAACTTCGATGTAAACATAAATTATCTTCCTTTACTTAAATGTAAAATTCGTGATCAGTTTATTCAAGAATGGAATGCTTCTATAAATAGTATGCCAAAACTTTCATTATATTGTAAACTTAAAGAAAAAAATTCTTTTGAAAATTATCTTGTACAAATTAAAAATGATAGGCAAAGTAAATATATGACTTGTTTTAGATTATCAGCACATAATCTTGAAATTGAAACTGGTAGATATATTGGTACTGCCAGAGTTGACAGAAAATTTAAATGTTGTTCTTCAAATATGATAGAAGACGAGTATCATTTTATGTTATGTTCTATACTATACAATAGATTGAGATAAACTTACTTAGGCAACACCTCCTGGCCTTCTATAAATATGTTAAAATCTGTTTTACTAAACAAATCAACTAGTAAGTTACTTAATACTGTAAGATTTATCAAATTTGCAATGGAATTAAGAAAATCAACCCTGGAAACTTAACTGTTTCTAAATTTTAATGAAATAATTAAGTATAAACCAATTGGCTTATTATTATGTTTTTTTTCTTTTTGCTTTATGTTTTTGTGTCTTTTTTTGTATTATGATAGGTACTGTATTACTGAATCGTTGTGTGTTTCTATTTGTGTATATTATCACCATGACTATGTGTTTAATGGCAATAGGCATTTGTATGCCGATCTTTGCCAATAAACGTTGAATATTTGAATATTGCTATTATATATAATACAAGTTATCATTAACTTTTCCATTTACACAATAATAATTTAAGTTTGTAAATAACATGCCTGATGAAAATATAGGGGTTGAATATTGTTGAATACATGTATAAGACCAAATTTGACATAAATATCTCATTGATAAGAACGTGCACGCGGATTTCGTGTTTAACAAATCGCCCACTGTGTAAGTTTAATAAAATGAAACATGCTATTCTATGTTTGATTATATTAATATAGTTAAGATTGGGCTCACATACAACACTTATTTTCATAAGTACATACGTTTCTAGCTTTTTATTATTATTAACATTTTGAAACCAACAAAGTACGCATTGATCATAAACACGTTGGATTAACATCTCCAATTCAACTTTCGTAACATTTGCATTATGTCACATGTATGTATGTCCAAACTCATCTAATATGCGTTTTAATAGTAATGTCAGTACAGGTATAAACCTGATTGTGTTTTGATCAGGCGTCTGCAGATAAAATTATTGCGCTGAAGGTTTTTCCATATGGAAGAATTAATAAAACTGTCAAATGCTGAGCAATCTTGAGAGGACTCGGTACAACCTAAGCTATTTGCACGTATTCCTACTAACTTAGTATCAAGATTAGTTGTTTGTGTTTTCTATGGATGGGTTTATATAAATTTATTGCGTAAATAAATTTAAAAAAAAAAATCAAATTATTTCATATTATCAAATTTGTCATATTGTGAACTGTATGATATGCACACGGTAATAATAGGTCTTTAGGAGATAACGTAGCAAACAACAAACGAGGTTAACAAGTCTTTCTTTTACGTATAAATATAACACATACAATACACAATACCGCTTGGCTCAATATTCGCGAGGCTCGAAGTATTATGGCCAGTCCCTGATATATCGAGACAACTTGTTTCGATTGTATATATATATAAACGTCTTATTTGGTATGCGTCAAAGAAATTTAATTTGAAGTACCATGTTATTCATATTTGTTTGTTACAATAAACGATGCCTTATTTAAAAGTCCTAAGTAAGGAATTAATAAGGTGTGATATCTTGCAAATTAAAAAAGCAAAAATCAATTCTCCGTCCGAATCAAAACGCGTGTAGCCACTTCATCAGAACGTTGGTTCAAAAACAAAACAAAACTCAAATATATTTATCGAATAACAACTGGGATAATAAAACATGTTACATAAAAATACGTTAGCAGTCATATATTATTATAATTAAACGCGCATTGACTATTAGCGAGAAGAAGAAATGAACTTCTGGTGAAAATTTTCAGTGTCTCCCAAAGGTCACAACGATGTTACCCAAAGGTTGTATTTGTCAAAATACGTTTGACATTATTAACAAGCATTTTTTGAGTATTTCCTTAATGTTGCTCTACATCTGTTAATGAAAATGTCATGCCAACGGGGTTCGACTGTATATATGATTAAAAACGTCTTATTTGTTACGCGGCTAAAAAAATAATTCGAAGTTACATGTTATCCATTCAATTGGTATATAATTTCGAAACAAAATGTAAAGAACACATAACTTAGTTCACATGAGGTCTCGTCCCTAGTCTTTATCTAAAACATCGATAATTAGTTTGTTGAGGTAACTATGTGTTAAACTCATGAGAAGTATGGTCCCAGTTATGTGCCTAGTAGTATTAGGTCGACAACAAGCAGGCGGTGATGTTCAAAGGTTCACCTCAAGCTTCATACGTTCATAACATGTGGCTATTGGGTGGACTACCAGCTGGCGGAGGTTACTATATTTCCAGCCTTCTGCCCAGGTTATTTGTGTCCCTAATATGTGCCAGCAAGGGCCCCGGGTTATGGCCTAAGTACATGCAGTTCATGTCTTGTATTTCCCTTTTATGTGTAAACTAGGACAACAGGCAGTAGGCGGCGGTCACCATTTGTTCAGAATAAGCTTAGGTATAAGCTCATTCGGAACTCCTCGGCCATTTTTATCGAAAACAACCTCGGATGTTTGTCGGTACATCAGTTAAAGTAGTTCGTATTTTTTTAATTAAATCATTTTAAAAATGTAGTGTTTTAGAATTGTGTTTACTGATCTAAGTTTAAACTGATTGTCATTGAAGTATATTATTGCAAACATAATTAAGATTTTCAAGAGTAAAGTCATAAAGTTTAACTACTAAATAAAATCACTACGCGATCTACTTGCAGCGGACGTAAACGTACCTCTTTTTTAGTATGTAAACCGTCCAAATACATCCGAAGTTGTTTTTTAAAAAAATGGCCGAGGAGCTCCGAATGAGTATAAGCTATGGTCCAAGATCATGCCGGAAGTCACTATACATTAAGTTTAGGACTAGTAAGTCTCTTTTATGCATATGCAAGGGCGTCAGGCATAACCAGGATTACACTGTATGAACAGTTCAACCTAGTATGTTCCAACTATATTTCTTCTCAACAATTTGTTTAGTTCAAGCCAAGTATATCCATATACCGTGTCTTCCAGAACGGTAAAATTAGGCGGATATCATTCTTTGTTCAGTTCAGGACTCATAATATGTCCTTATTGAATCCCTACCTGGGCGACAACCAGTAGGCGGCGGTCAATATTTATGCGATCAAATCAGGTCTGGTATATCTTTATTTGTGCCGAACAGAGAAACTACCAGTAGGCTGATTCACTAAATGTGCACATGAGGGCGACAATCGGTACGTGCAGGCCATTATACGTTTACTCAGGCCCAGTATGTTCCAATAATAAAGATGGCCTGCGACATTTGAGCCTGGTTGATGACCTTATTAATGCCCGCTAGGGCACTAGGTCATGCGGAGGTCACTGCATAATCACTTTAGGTCAAGGACGTCTCAATTATGTTTCTACTAGTGCGAAAACAAGTAGTCTGATGTCACTTTATGCCCAGTTCACGTCTAGTTACTCCCTATAATGAGTAAACTATGGCAATACTCAGAAGTATGAGGTCATTATATACTCTGCTCAGACTCAGGGTGTTTTAATACAGCGCCATGACATGGTGAAGACCACAGTTTATTAAGGTTTTTTAAGGTAAAGACTCGTACAAGTTTTGTTCAAGACTGAAAATGTCTTTTTATGATTCCAAAATGTTGACAACCAGTTGGCTGAGGTCTCCCTATCTTATATTCAGGCATAGAATGTCGCTATTATGTTCCTACTCTGGCGACAACCAATATGCTATGGTTTAAGAGACTTGCCTTCTTGGCGCGTGGTAACGCGAGTGAATATAAAAATTCTAGACGCATAGCTTTAAACAATATATTAAGTAAGGTGTAAAAATTGCGACCCAAACTTAAGTGCAATCGGAAGTGACAAAATGATAAATATGATAGGTTTTCATCTCGGCAGATCGGTCACTGATGCCAATGAATTCATATTCGATTACAGTCGAAACTCGGTGTCTCGGTATCGTAAGGTTCGATATCCTCGTTGGCTCGAACAAGGTTTAAAGTGTTTGTTTTTTTTCAATATGTTCATATAAAATTCGATCGGTTAGCTTGGTATTTTGAGGTTAAATATTTCTCAACGCTCGATGTCATTTTGCGGTCTCTAGTAAACAGTAAGCATTTTGTTTTGTTTGTATTACTCGATGTCAGTTTTCACACCTTGATTTGTTTGCTTGGCCAAGCCGAGGCGCTGATCGATTAATTTTGCTTGATTGGTATTATAATCATTATCATATTTAAATGGTTTAACAGTTTGAGCAAACATGCTTTCACTTTAATTTCTGTCTTTAGCTTGTACGAATACAGACGTTAAAAGTATGTCAGAGTCAAGTTTAAGTTTTATTAGCATAAACATAAAAATGTCATTGCTATTATACATAATACAATTTAAAGACGGTGAACAAGTAATGTATATACAAACACAAATGTAAATATTAATCATAAGAAAATTATGTTGTTAAATATCTAAAAAATGAACTAGATAAATCTAAGTTATAATTAACTTTTCCATTTACACAATTATCAAAGTTTGTAAATAACATGCCTGATGAAATTATAGGGTTTGAATACATGTATAAGAACAAATTTGACATAAATATCTCATTGATAAGAACGTGCACGCGGATTTCGTGTTTTAACAAATCGCCCACTGTGTAAGTTTAATAGAATGAAACATGCTATTCTATGTTTGATTATATTAATATAGTTAAGATTGGGCTCACATACAACACTTATTTTCATAAGTACATACGTTTCTAGCTTTTTACTATTATTAACATTTTGAAACCAACAAAGTACTCATTGATCATAACCACGTTGGATTAACATCTCCAATTCAACTTTCGTAACATTTGCATTATGTCACATTTATGTATGTCCAAACTCATCTAATATGCGTTTTAATAGTAATGTCAGTACAGGTATAAATCTGATTGTGTTTTGATCAGGCTTCTTCAGATAAAATTATTGCGCTGAAGGTTTTTCCATATGGAAGAATTAATAAAACTGTCAAATGCTGAGCAATCTTGAGAGGACTCGGTACAACCTAAGCTATTTGCACGTATTCCTACTAACTTAGTATCAAGATTAGTTGTTTATGTTTTCTATGGATGGGTTTATATAATTTTATTGCGTAAATAAATTAAAAAAAAAATCAAACTATTTCATATTATCAAATTTGTCATATTGTGAACTGTACGATATGAACACGGTAATAATAGGTCTTTAGGAGATAACGTAGCAAACAACAAACGAGGTTAACAAGTCTTTCTTTAACGTATAAATATACACATACAATACACAATACCGCTTGGCTCAATATTCGCGAGGCTCGAAGTATTATGGCCAGTCCCTGATATATCGAGACAACTTGTTTCGATTGTATATATATATATAATCGTCTTATTTGGTATGCGTCAAAGAAATTTAATTTGAAGTACCATGTTATTCATATTTGTTTGTTACAATAAACGATGCCTTATTTAAAAGTCCTAAGTAAAGAATTAATAAGGTGTGATATCTTGCAAATTAAAAAAGCAAAAATCAATTCTCCGTCCGAATCAAAACGCGTGTAGCCACTTCATCAGAACGTTGGTTCAAAAACAAAACAAAACTCAAATATATTCATCGAATAACAACTGGGATAATAAAACATGTTACATAAAAATACGTTAGCAATAATATATTATTATTAAACGCGCATTGACTATTAGCGAGAAGAAGAAATGAACTTCTGGTGAAAATTTCAGTGTCTCCCAAAGGTCACAACGATGTTGCCCAAAGGTTGTATTTGTCAAAATACGTTTGACATTATTAACAAGCATTTTTGAGTATTTCCTTAATGTTGCTCTACATCTGTTAATGAAAATGTCATGCCAACGGGGTTCGACTGTATATATGATTAAAAACGTCTTATTTGTTACGCGGCTAAAAAATAATTCGAAGTTACATGTTATACATTCAATTGGTATATAATTTCGAAACAAAATGTAAAGAACACATAACTTAGTTCACATGAGGTCTCGTCCCTAGTCTTTATCTAAAACATCGATAATTAGTTTGTTGAGGTAACTATGTGTTAAACTCATGACTAGTATGGTCCCAGTTATGTGCCTAGTAGTATTAAGTCGACAACAAGCAGGCGGTGATGTTCAAAGGTTCACCTCAAGCTTCATACGTTCATAACATGTGGCTATTGGGTGGACTACCAAATTGGCGGAGGGTACTATATTTCCAGCCTTCTGCCCAGGTTATTTGTGTCCCTAATATGTGCCAACAAAGGCCCCGGGTTATGGCCTAAGTACATGCAGTTCATGTCTAATTTTTCCCTTATATGTGTAAACTAGGACAACAGCCAGTAGGCGGCGGTCACCATTTGTTCAGATTATGCTTAATATAAGCTCATTCGGAACTCCTCGGCCATTTTTTATCGAAAACAACCTCGGATGTTTGTCGGTACATCAGTTAAAGTAGTTCGTATTTTTTTAATTAAATCATTTTAAAAATGTAGTGTTTTAGAATTGTGTTTACTGATCTAAGTTTAAACTGATTGTCATTGAAGTATATTATTGCAAACATAATTAAGATTTCCAAGAGTAAAGTCATAAAGTTTAACTACTAAATAAAATCACTACGCGATCTACTTGCAGCGGACGTAAACGTAACTCTTTTTTAGTATCTAAATCGTCCAAATATATCCGAAGTTTTTTTGTTTTGTTTTTTAAAATGGCCGAGGAGCTCCGAATGAGTATAAGCTATGGTCCAAGGTCATGCCGGAAGTCACTATACATTCAGTTTAGGACTAGTAAGTCTCTTTTATGCATATGCAAGGGCGTCAGGCATAACCAGGATGACACTGTATGATCAGTTCAACCTAGCATGTTCCAACTATATTTATTCTCAACAATTTGTTTAGTTCAAGCCAAGTATATCCATATACCGTGTCTTCTAGAACGGTAAAATTAGGCGGATATCATTCTTTGTTCAGTTCAGGATTCATAATATGTCCTTATTGAATCCCTACCTGGGCGACAACCAGTAGGCGGCGGTCAATATTTATGCGATCAAATCAGGTCTGGTATGTCTTTATTTGTGCCGAACAGAGAAACTACCAGTAGGCTGATTCACTAAATGTGCACATGAGGGCGACAATCGGTACGTGCAGGCCATTATACGTTTACTAAGGCCCAGTATGTTCCAATAATAAAGATGGCCTGCGACATTTGAGCCTGGTTGATGACCTTATTTATGCCCGCTAGGGCACTAGGTCATGCGGAGGTCACTGCATAATCACTTTAGGTCAAGGACGTCTCAATTATGTTTCTACTAGTGCGAAAACAAGTAGTCTGAGGTCACTTTATGCCCAGTTCACGTCTAGTTACTCCCTATAATGAGTAAACTATGGCAATACTCAGAAGTATGAGGTCATTATATACTCTGCTCAGACTCAGGGTGTTTTAATACGGCGCCATGACATGGTGAAGACCACGGTTTATTAAGGTTTTTTAAGGTAAAGACTCGTACAAGTTTTGTTCAAGACTGAAAATGTCTTTTTATGATTCCAAAATGTTGACAACCAGTTGGCTGAGGTCTCCCTATCTTCTATTCAGGCATAGAATGTCGCTATTATGTTCCTACTCTGGCGACAACCAATATGCTATGGTTTAAGATACTTGCCTTCTTGGCGCGTGGTAACGCGAGTGAATATGAAAATTATAGACGCATAGCGTTAAACAATATATTAAGTAAGGTGTAAAAATTGCGACCCAAACTTAAGTGCAATCGGAAGTGACAAAATGATAAATATGATAGGTTTTCATCTCGGCAGATCGGCCACTGATGCCAATGAATTCATATTCGATTACAGTCGAAACTCGGTGTCTCGGTATCGCAAGGTTCGATATCCTCGTTGGCTCGAACAAGGTTTAAAGTGTTTGTTTTTTTCAACATGTTAATATAAAATTCGATCGGTTAGCTTGGTATTTTGAGGTTAAATATTTCTCAACGCTCGATGTCATTTTGCGGTCTCTAGTAAACAGTAACCATTTTGTTTTGTTTGTATTACTCGATGTCAGTTTTCACACCTTGATTTGTTTGCTTGGCTAAGCCGAGGCGCTGATCGATTAATTTTGCTTGATTGGTATTATAATCATTATCATATTTAAATGGTTTAACAGTTTGAGCAAACATGCTTTCACTTTAATTTCTGTCTTTAGCTGGTACGAATACAGACGTTAAAAGTATGTCAGAGTCAAGTTTAAGTTTTATTAGCATAAACATAAAAATGTCATTGCTATTATACATAATACAATTTAAAGACGGTGAACAAGTAATGTATATACAAACACAAATGTAAATATTAATCATAAGAAAATTATGTTGTTAAATATCTTAAAAATGAACTAGATAAATCTAAGTTATCATTAACTTTTCCATTTACACAATTATCTAAGTTTGTAAATAACATGCCTGATGAAACTATAGGGTTTGAATATTGTTGAATACATGTATAAGAACAAATTTGACATAAATATCTCATTGATAAGAACGTGCAAGCGGATTTCGTGTTTAACAAATCGCCCACTGTGTAAGTTTAATAGAATGAAACATGCTATTCTATGTTTGATTATATTAATATAGTTAAGATTGGGCTCACATACAACACTTATTTTCATAAGTACATACGTTTCTAGCTTTTTACTATTATTAACATTTTGAAACCAACAAAGTACGCATTGACCATAAACACGTTGGATTAACATCTCCAATTCAACTTTCGTAACATTTGCATTATGTCACATTTATGTATGTCCAAACTCATCTAATATGCGTTTTAATAGTAATGTCAGTACATGTATAAATCTGATTGTGTTTTGATCAGGCGTCTGCAGATAAAATTATTGCGCTGAAGGTTTCTCCATATGGAAGAATTAATAAAACTGTCAAATGCTGAGCAATCTTGAGAGGACTCGGTACAACCTAAGCTATTTGCACGTATTCCTACTAACTTAGTATCAAGATTAGTTGTTTATGTTTTCTATGGATGGGTTTATATAAATTTATTGCGTAAATAAATTTAAAAAAAAAATCAAATTATTTCATATTATCAAATTTGTCATATTGTGAACTGTACGATATGCACACGGTAATAATAGGTCTTTAGGAGATAACGTAGCAAACAACAAACGAGGTTAACAAGTCTTTCTTTACGTATAAATATACACATACAATACACAATACCGCTTGGCTCAATATTCGCGAGGCTCGAAGTATAATGGCCAGTCCCTGATATATCGAGACAACTTGATTCGATTGTATATATATATAAACGTCTTATTTGGTATGCGTCAAAGAAATTTAATTTGAAGTACCATGTTATTCATATTTGTTTGTTACAATAAACGATGCCTTATTTAAAAGTCCTAAGTAAGGAATTAATAAGGTGTGATATCTTGCAAATTAAAAAAGCAAAAATCAATTCTCCGTCCGAATCAAAACGCGTGTAGCCACTTCATCAGAACGTTGGTTCAAAAACAAAACAAAACTCAAATATATTTATCGAATAACAACTGGGATAATAAAACATGTTACATAAAAATACGTTAGCAGTCATATATTATTATAATTAAACGCGCATTGACTATTAGCGAGAAGAAGAAATGAACTTCTGGTGAAAATTTTCAGTGTCTCCCAAAGGTCACAACGATGTTACCCAAAGGTTGTATTTGTCAAAATACGTTTGACATTATTAACAAGCATTTTTTGAGTATTTCCTTAATGTTGCTCTACATCTGTTAATGAAAATGTCATGCCAACGGGGTTCGACTGTATATATGATTAAAAACGTCTTATTTGTTACGCGGCTAAAAAAATAATTCGAAGTTACATGTTATCCATTCAATTGGTATATAATTTCGAAACAAAATGTAAAGAACACATAACTTAGTTCACATGAGGTCTCGTCCCTAGTCTTTATCTAAAACATCGATAATTAGTTTGTTGAGGTAACTATGTGTTAAACTCATGAGAAGTATGGTCCCAGTTATGTGCCTAGTAGTATTAGGTCGACAACAAGCAGGCGGTGATGTTCAAAGGTTCACCTCAAGCTTCATACGTTCATAACATGTGGCTATTGGGTGGACTACCAGCTGGCGGAGGTTACTATATTTCCAGCCTTCTGCCCAGGTTATTTGTGTCCCTAATATGTGCCAGCAAGGGCCCCGGGTTATGGCCTAAGTACATGCAGTTCATGTATTGTATTTCCCTTTTATGTGTAAACTAGGACAACAGGCAGTAGGCGGCGGTCACCATTTGTTCAGAATAAGCTTGGTATAAGCTCATTCGGAACTCCTCGGCCATTTTTATCGAAAACAACCTCGGATGTTTGTCGGTACATCAGTTAAAGTAGTTCGTATTTTTTTAATTAAATCATTTTAAAAATGTAGTGTTTTAGAATTGTGTTTACTGATCTAAGTTTAAACTGATTGTCATTGAAGTATATTATTGCAAACATAATTAAGATTTCCAAGAGTAAAGTCATAAAGTTTAACTACTAAATAAAATCACTACGCGATCTACTTGCAGCGGACGTAAACGTACCTCTTTTTTAGTATGTAAACCGTCCAAATACATCCGAAGTTGTTTTTTAAAAAAATGGCCGAGGAGCTCCGAATGAGTATAAGCTATGGTCCAAGATCATGCCGGAAGTCACTATACATTAAGTTTAGGACTAGTAAGTCTCTTTTATGCATATGCAAGGGCGTCAGGCATAACCAGGATTACACTGTATGAACAGTTCAACCTAGTATGTTCCAACTATATTTCTTCTCAACAATTTGTTTAGTTCAAGCCAAGTATATCCATATACCGTGTCTTCCAGAACGGTAAAATTAGGCGGATATCATTCTTTGTTCAGTTCAGGACTCATGATATGTCCTTATTGAATCCCTACCTGGGCGACAACCAGTAGGCGGCGGTCAATATTTATGCGATCAAATCAGGTCTGGTATATCTTTATTTGTGCCGAACAGAGAAACTACCAGTAGGCTGATTCACTAAATGTGCACATGAGGGCGACAATCGGTACGTGCAGGCCATTATACGTTTACTCAGGCCCAGTATGTTCCAATAATAAAGATGGCCTGCGACATTTGAGCCTGGTTGATGACCTTATTAATGCCCGCTAGGGCACTAGGTCATGCGGAGGTCACTGCATAATCACTTTAGGTCAAGGACGTCTCAATTATGTTTCTAATAGTGCGAAAACAAGTAGTCTGAGGTCACTTTATGCCCAGTTCACGTCTAGTTACTCCCTATAATGAGTAAACTATGGCAATACTCAGAAGTATGAGGTCATTATATACTCTGCTCAGACTCAGGGTGTTTTAATACAGCGCCATGACATGGTGAAGACCACAGTTTATTAAGGTTTTTTAAGGTAAAGACTCGTACAAGTTTTGTTCAAGACTGAAAATGTCTTTTTATGATTCCAAAATGTTGACAACCAGTTGGCTGAGGTCTCCCTATCTTATATTCAGGCATAGAATGTCGCTATTATGTTCCTACTCTGGCGACAACCAATATGCTATGGTTTAAGATACTTGCCTTCTTGGCGCGTGGTAACGCGAGTGAATATAAAAATTCTAGACGCATAGCTTTAAACAATATATTAAGTAAGGTGTAAAAATTGCGACCCAAACTTAAGTGCAATCGGAAGTGACAAAATGATAAATATGATAGGTTTTCATCTCGGCAGATCGGTCACTGATGCCAATGAATTCATATTCGATTACAGTCGAAACTCGGTGTCTCGGTATCGTAAGGTTCGATATCCTCGTTGGCTCGAACAAGGTTTAAAGTGTTTGTTTTTTTCAATATGTTCATATAAAATTCGATCGGTTAGCTTGGTATTTTGAGGTTAAATATTTCTCAACGCTCGATGTCATTTTGCGGTCTCTAGTAAACAGTAAGCATTTTGTTTTGTTTGTATTACTCGATGTCAGTTTTCACACCTTGATTTGTTTGCTTGGCCAAGCCGAGGCGCTGATCGATTAATTTTGCTTGATTGGTATTATAATCATTATCATATTTAAATGGTTTAACAGTTTGAGCAAACATGCTTTCACTTTAATTTCTGTCTTTAGCTTGTACGAATACAGACGTTAAAAGTATGTCAGAGTCAAGTTTAAGTTTTATTAGCATAAACATAAAAATGTCATTGCTATTATACATAATACAATTTAAAGACGGTGAACAAGTAATGTATATACAAACACAAATGTAAATATTAATCATAAGAAAATTATGTTGTTAAATATCTTAAAAATGAACTAGATAAATCTAAGTTATAATTAACTTTTCCATTTACACAATTATCTATGTTTGTAAATAACATGCCTGATGAAAATATAGGGTTTGAATACATGTATAAGAACAAATTTGACATAAATATCTCATTGATAAGAACGTGCACGCGGATTTCGTGTTTTAACAAATCGCCCACTGTGTAAGTTTAATAGAATGAAACATGCTATTCTATGTTTGATTATATTAATATAGTTAAGATTGGGCTCACATACAACACTTATTTTCATAAGTACATACGTTTCTAGCTTTTTACTATTATTAACATTTTGAAACCAACAAAGTACTCATTGATCATAACCACGTTGGATTAACATCTCCAATTCAACTTTCGTAACATTTGCATTATGTCACATTTATGTATGTCCAAACTCATCTAATATGCGTTTTAATAGTAATGTCAGTACAGGTATAAATCTGATTGTGTTTTGATCAGGCGTCTTCAGATAAAATTATTGCGCTGAAGGTTTTTCCATATGGAAGAATTAATAAAACTGTCAAATGCTGAGCAATCTTGAGAGGACTCGGTACAACCTAAGCTATTTGCACGTATTCCTACTAACTTAGTATCAAGATTAGTTGTTTATGTTTTCTATGGATGGGTTTATATAATTTTATTGCGTAAATAAATTAAAAAAAAAATCAAACTATTTCATATTATCAAATTTGTCATATTGTGAACTGTACGATATGAACACGGTAATAATAGGTCTTTAGGAGATAACGTAGCAAACAACAAACGAGGTTAACAAGTCTTTCTTTAACGTATAAATATACACATACAATACACAATACCGCTTGGCTCAATATTCGCGAGGCTCGAAGTATTATGGCCAGTCCCTGATATATCGAGACAACTTGTTTCGATTGTATATATATATATAAACGTCTTATTTGGTATGCGTCAAAGAAATTTAATTTGAAGTACCATGTTATTCATATTTGTTTGTTACAATAAACGATGCCTTATTTAAAAGTCCTAAGTAAAGAATTAATAAGGTGTGATATCTTGCAAATTAAAAAAGCAAAAATCAATTCTCCGTCCGAATCAAAACGCGTGTAGCCACTTCATCAGAACGTTGGTTCAAAAACAAAACAAAACTCAACGCCAGGACCATCCTTCGTCAGCTTCCACAGGGAGCTGGTTATCGTGTTGATGCCAACGGCCGCATCCGCCCGCGCCCCGAGCAGCAGCCCGCCGCCGCACGTGACAGTGTATAGGACACACCCCGTCCCATTGGATTACCCATCCATATTGTACATATTAACGTTTGTGGATGGACAAAAGACAATGAAAACCTACGTATTGCACTATTAAACTATTTTGATGCTGACATCATCTCTGTCTGTGAGACACATTTATCAGACAGAAATGTGCTGAATGTTGATGGATATTCTTGGTTCGGTTTCAACAGAACAGAAATCCACCGGAACGCCCCAAAAGCGTCTGGCGGAGTGGGACTATTAGTGAAGCAGAGTGTTGTAAATGAATATGACGTTGCTATTGTGGATCGAGTTTACGACGGAATAATCGCAGTATCGTTTACCAACAAGGCTACGGGATCCGATTTCATAGTATTTTCATGTTACTTACCGCCGGAGGGTTCTACAAGAGGACGTGATGCACAGGGATTCTTCGCCCACCTACTAACACAGATATACGCCCATGCAAATTATGATCAGATGGTTGTTTGCTCGGACTTCAACGCTAGAATAGGCTCATTATCCGATTTACTGACTGAATGTGATATTATACCGGAGCGAACGTGCATTGATAAGAATATTAATCAGCATGGTCATGATTTAATTGAATTCCTATGTGACTCCAAATTCTGTGTACTTAATGGCCGGTTTAAACCAGAAGAGGATAATTTCACATCCATCTCGCGCAAAGGAAAAGCTGTAGTAGACTTTATATGTGTACCACATGACGTATTTCACTGCTGTAGAAACTTTAAAGTCATAAACCTGACTGATATCATTGACCAACAAGGATTACATGGATTACTCGGTGAGCGTTCACGCATCCCTGATCACTGTGCATTAAGTGTAAAGATTGAAACGGACTATAATGCGCAATTATATGGGCCATCAACGGTTTCTCTTACCCCCCGCGAAGCACGCTATAATCTTCGTCGGATACCTTCTGACTTTATGGACAGTGATAGAGTCAAAACGGCGCTTATATCCCTTATCACGCAAATTGAAATCTCGAGGGAGACACAGGAAAATATAGATTGCATATATCAATTACTCTGTGATGTAATTATATCTGAAATGAATGAAAAGATTCCAAAATTAGCGAGTACAAAACGAACATCAAAGAAACGTAAACATGCCAAGCCATATTGGAACGAAGAACTGCAAAATCTCTGGAATAAATTGAGAGAAAGTGAAAACAAATTCCTTAAGTGCAGGAATGATAGGACATTGCGCGCACGTTTACATTCGGAATATGTTTTGGCTAGAAACACGTTCGACCGGCTCTTGCATAAAACAGAACGGGCATATAGAAGAGACAAAGCCATTGAAATTGAGACATTTGAGGCAAACAACCCTAAAGAATTCTGGGAAAAAATAAAAAAGTTAGGGCCAAGGCGAGAATCGCGCATACCTATGGAAGTTTATGACACTGATGGTTCTGTTACCAGTGATGAAACGAAAGTGTTTGAACGGTGGAAAAATGACTTTAAGGACTTGTACAACTGCAAGGAATCGGATAGTTTTGACGATATTCACTACGATCGTGCAAAGATACACAAGACTTTAATTGAGAATAACATGGCTGACCCCCTTTACGTCACGAACGAATCATTGAATATTAACGTTTCATTGGATGAGATAGCTTCAATTATACAGAAAAGTAAATCCGGCTCGGCATGTGGAATAGACAATTTACCGTATGATGTGTTGAAAAACCCGCCGGTTATTGCCGTGTTACAACAGTTATTTCAGTTAATATTCGATACTAGTAAAATCCCATCAATATGGAGAAAAGCAATCATTTATCCAATATTGAAGGACCCACAATCAAATAAAAGGACCCCAATGAACTATAGAGGGATTAGCCTACTATCGTGTGTCAGTAAACTGTATACGGCGTTTTTAAATAAACGCTTAACAAAATACCTAGAGACGGGCAATCTCCTTGCTGATGAGCAGAACGGGTTCCGGGCGAACAGATCGTGTGAAGATCACGTTTTTACTCTTAGTAGTGTTGTAAGAAACAACAAGAATGTCTATGCAGCGTTTATTGACTTGAAACGTTGTTTCGATTATATTGACAGGGACATGTTATTGTACAAACTGTTACTAAATCATATCGATGGAAAGTTTTATAACTCTGTCAAGAATATCTATGCGAGTTCGTCATCTTGTGTCCGGCTCAACAACTCACACACAGACTGGTTCGATTGCATATCTGGGGTGAAACAGGGGTGCACGTTATCACCGACGTTATTTGCCGTCTTCGCCAATGACCTAGTAAAGGAAATAAATGACTTACAGTGTGGCGTCACCATCGGGGAACACCAGGTGTCCATTCTCATGTACGCTGATGACATTGTTCTAACCGCAGACTCTGAACAAAACCTACAAGCAATGCTCGACATTTTGAACATCTGGTGCAAACGCTGGCGTGTAATCATAAACACGTCAAAATCGAAATGTATGCACTTCCGGAAAGCACGCACTCAACGAACACAGTTTATCTTCCGTATTGGTGATAATGAAATAGAAATAGTGGACAAATATAAGTATCTAGGCATCATTTTCCAAGACAGAGGCGATTTCTCAACCACATGTGAGGGGCTTTCAAAGGGGGGAGGTAGAGCTCTTGGAAGTGTTATAAGTAAGATACACCCCTTGAAAGACATTTCCTTTAAACCATATGAGAAACTCTATAACGCTTGTGTTGTGCCCGTCATGGATTATTGCAGCTCAGTGTGGGGGTACAAACAATATCAACCATCGGATAATGTGCAGAACCGCGCTATGAGGTACGCCCTTGGCGTCCATCGCTTCGCGCCGATCCCGGCGCTGACAGGGGACACTGGATGGATACCCACCCGTTATCGCCGCTGGAGTAATATGCTACGCCTGTGGAATAGACTTGTTCTCATGGACCGTGACCGACTGTGCGCCCAGGTGTTTGAAATTGACTATAGAAAATGTACCGCTAACTGGTCAAGCGAGGTGAAGGACATCATGGACAAAATAGGAATATCTGACAGTTTCAATGCAAAACAGCCTGTTGATATTAAGAACGCGCATTCGCTGATCAAGGACTATTATGTTAACATTTGGTTACAGGATATAAGATCTATGCCGAAATTACGAACGTACCGTGAATTTAAACAAGAATTCAAGTGTGAAACCTATCTGAGTATGGACCTTAAGAAAAATGAACGTTCATTATTGGCTCAGTGTAGGACTGGTATATTACCACTGAGATTAGAGACCGGTCGTTATTTAGGGGAACCAGTGGACTCTAGAACGTGTAGGCTATGTAACTCTGGAGAAGTTGAGAACGAGTGTCATTTCATATTTCAATGTTCTCTGTATAATGAACTGAGAAATACCTACCTTGGTAATATCATATCACGTGACAGTTTTGTAAATATCTCCGATCAAGACAAACTTGTTTTACTTATGAAGGACTATGTGAGACAATTATCCAAGTATATTGTTAGTGCTTTCACTCTGAGAAAAACCACACTGTTTGCTTAAAAGTATTGCTAGTTATTAACATTACATCTTTTACGTTGAAAGTTTGTTCATGCAATGTCCTTAATATGTAAACTCACTTATAAACGTATTTGATGATATAAACATTTCCTTTATAGATATGTATAATATTCACTTTAAACCTTACATACATATTCGTTATGTTTAATTTATGAAAATTTGTATTTCATATATGTGATATCTAGGTGACTTATAGGCCCGATGGGCCGGGTGTAATTGCTTAAACTATTTATATTTGTATTGATTTGTAATGATGTATATATACACATGTCACTATAATAAATAATTACTTACTTATATTCATCGAATAACAACTGGGATAATAAAACATGTTACATAAAAATACGTTAGCAATAATATATTATTATTAAACGCGCATTGACTATTAGCGAGAAGAAGAAATGAACTTTTGGTGAAAATTTCAGTGTCTCCCAAAGGTCACAACGATGTTGCCCAAAGGTTGTATTTGTCAAAATACGTTTGACATTATTAACAAGCATTTTTGAGTATTTCCTTAATGTTGCTCTACATCTGTTAATGAAAATGTCATGCCAACGGGGTTCGACTGTATATATGATTAAAAACGTCTTATTTGTTACGCGGCTAAAAAAATAATTCGAAGTTACATGTTATACATTCAATTGGTATATAATTTCGAAACAAAATGTAAAGAACACATAACTTAGTTCACATGAGGTCTCGTCCCTAGTCTTTATCTAAAACATCGATAATTAGTTTGTTGAGGTAACTATGTGTTAAACTCATGACTAGTATGGTCCCTGTTATGTGCCTAGTAGTATTAAGTCAACAACAAGCAGGCGGTGATGTTCAAAGGTTCACCTCAAGCTTCATACGTTCATAACATGTGGCTATTGGGTGGACTACCAAATTGGCGGAGGGTACTATATTTCCAGCCTTCTGCCCAGGTTATTTGTGTCCCTAATATGTGCCAACAAAGGCCCCGGGTTATGGCCTAAGCACATGCAGTTCATGTCTAATTTTTCCCTTATATGTGTAAACTAGGACAACAGCCAGTAGGCGGCGGTCACCATTTGTTCAGATTATGCTTAATATAAGCTCATTCGGAACTCCTCGGCCATTTTTATCGAAAACAACCTCGGATGTTTGTCGGTACATCAGTTAAAGTAGTTCGTATTTTTTTAATTAAATCATTTTAAAAATGTAGTGTTTTAGAATTGTGTTTACTGATCTAAGTTTAAACTGATTGTCATTGAAGTATATTATTGCAAACATAATTAAGATTTCCAAGAGTAAAGTCATAAAGTTTAACTACTAAATAAAATCACTACGCGATCTACTTGCAGCGGACGTAAACGTAACTCTTTTTTAGTATCTAAATCGTCCAAATATATCCGAAGTTTTTTTTGTTTTTTTTAAAATGGCCGAGGAGCTCCGAATGAGTATAAGCTATGGTCCAAGGTCATGCCGGAAGTCACTATACATTCAGTTTAGGACTAGTAAGTCTCTTTTATGCATATGCAAGGGCGTCAGGCATAACCAGGATGACACTGTATGATCAGTTCAACCTAGTATGTTCCAACTATATTTATTCTCAACAATTTGTTTAGTTCAAGCCAAGTATATCCATATACCGTGTCTTCTAGAACGGTAAAATTAGGCGGATATCATTCTTTGTTCAGTTCAGGATTCATAATATGTCCTTATTGAATCCCTACCTGGGCGACAACCAGTAGGCGGCGGTCAATATTTATGCGATCAAATCAGGTCTGGTATGTCTTTATTTGTGCCGAACAGAGAAACTACCAGTAGGCTGATTCACTAAATGTGCACATGAGGGCGACAATCGGTACGTGCAGGCCATTATACGTTTACTAAGGCCCAGTATGTTCCAATAATAAAGATGGCCTGCGACATTTGAGCCTGGTTGATGACCTTATTTATGCCCGCTAGGGCACTAGGTCATGCGGAGGTCACTGCATAATCACTTTAGGTCAAGGACGTCTCAATTATGTTTCTACTAGTGCGAAAACAAGTAGTCTGAGGTCACTTTATGCCCAGTTCACGTCTAGTTACTCCCTATAATGAGTAAACTATGGCAATACTCAGAAGTATGAGGTCATTATATACTCTGCTCAGACTCAGGGTGTTTTAATACGGCGCCATGACATGGTGAAGACCACGGTTTATTAAGGTTTTTTAAGGTAAAGACTCGTACAAGTTTTGTTCAAGACTGAAAATGTCTTTTTATGATTCCAAAATGTTGACAACCAGTTGGCTGAGGTCTCCCTATCTTCTATTCAGGCATAGAATGTCGCTATTATGTTCCTACTCTGGCGACAACCAATATGCTATGGTTTAAGATACTTGCCTTCTTGGCGCGTGGTAACGCGAGTGAATATGAAAATTATAGACGCATAGCGTTAAACAATATATTAAGTAAGGTGTAAAAATTGCGACCCAAACTTAAGTGCAATCGGAAGTGACAAAATGATAAATATGATAGGTTTTCATCTCGGCAGATCGGCCACTGATGCCAATGAATTCATATTCGATTACAGTCGAAACTCGGTGTCTCGGTATCGCAAGGTTCGATATCCTCGTTGGCTCGAACAAGGTTTAAAGTGTTTGTTTTTTTCAACATGTTAATATAAAATTCGATCGGTTAGCTTGGTATTTTGAGGTTAAATATTTCTCAACGCTCGATGTCATTTTGCGGTCTCTAGTAAACAGTAAGCATTTTGTTTTGTTTGTATTACTCGATGTCAGTTTTCACACCTTGATGTGTTTGCTTGGCTAAGCCGAGGCGCTGATCGATTAATTTTGCTTGATTGGTATTATAATCATTATCATATTTAAATGGTTTAACAGTTTGAGCAAACATGCTTTCACTTTAATTTCTGTCTTTAGCTGGTACGAATACAGACGTTAAAAGTATGTCAGAGTCAAGTTTAAGTTTTATTAGCATAAACATAAAAATGTCATTGCTATTATACATAATACAATTTAAAGACGGTGAACAAGTAATGTATATACAAACACAAATGTAAATATTAATCATAAGAAAATTATGTTGTTAAATATCTTAAAAATGAACTAGATAAATCTAAGTTATCATTAACTTTTCCATTTACACAATTATCTAAGTTTGTAAATAACATGCCTGATGAAAATATAGGGTTTGAATATTGTTGAATACATGTATAAGAACAAATTTGACATAAATATCTCATTGATAAGAACGTGCAAGCGGATTTCGTGTTTAACAAATCGCCCACTGTGTAAGTTTAATAGAATGAAACATGCTATTCTATGTTTGATTATATTAATATAGTTAAGATTGGGCTCACATACAACACTTATTTTCATAAGTACATACGTTTCTAGCTTTTTACTATTATTAACATTTTGAAACCAACAAAGTACGCATTGACCATAAACACGTTGGATTAACATCTCCAATTCAACTTTCGTAACATTTGCATTATGTCACATTTATGTATGTCCAAACTCATCTAATATGCGTTTTAATAGTAATGTCAGTACAGGTATAAATCTGATTGTGTTTTGATCAGGCGTCTGCAGATAAAATTATTGCGCTGAAGGTTTCTCCATATGGAAGAATTAATAAAACTGTCAAATGCTGAGCAATCTTGAGAGGACTCGGTACAACCTAAGCTATTTGCACGTATTCCTACTAACTTAGTATCAAGATTAGTTGTTTATGTTTTCTATGGATGGGTTTATATAAATTTATTGCGTAAATAAATTTAAAAAAAAAATTAAATTATTTCATATTATCAAATTTGTCATATTGTGAACTGTACGATATGCACACGGTAATAATAGGTCTTTAGGAGATAACGTAGCAAACAACAAACGAGGTTAACAAGTCTTTCTTTAACGTATAAATATACACATACAATACACAATACCGCTTGGCTCAATATTCGCGAGGCTCGAAGTATTATGGCCAGTCCCTGATATATCGAGACAACTTGTTTCGATTGTATATATATATAAACGTCTTATTTGGTATGCGTCAAAGAAATTTAATTTGAAGTACCATGTTATTCATATTTGTTTGTTACAATAAACGATGCCTTATTTAAAAGTCCTAAGTAAAGAATTAATAAGGTGTGATATCTTGCAAATTAAAAAAGCAAAAATCAATTCTCCGTCCGAATCAAAACGCGTGTAGCCACTTCATCAGAACGTTGGTTCAAAAACAAAACAAAACTCAAATATATTTATCGAATAACAACTGGGATAATAAAACATGTTACATAAAAATACGTTAGCAGTAATATATTACTATTAAACGCGCATTGACTATTAGCGAGAAGAAGAAATGAACTTCTGGTGAAAATTTTCAGTGTCTCCCAAAGGTCACAACGATGTTACCCAAAGGTTGTATTTGTCAAAATACGTTTGACATTATTAACAAGCATTTTTTGAGTATTTCCTTGATGTTGCTCTACATCCGTTAATGAAAATGTCATGCCAACGGGGTTCGACTGTATATATGATTAAAAACGTCTTATTTGTTACGCGGCTAAAAAAATAATTCGAAGTTACATGTTATACATTCAATTGGTATATAATTTCGAAACAAAATGTAAAGAACACATAACTTAGTTCACATGAGGTCTCGTCCCTAGTCTTTATCTAAAACATCGATAATTAGTTTGTTGAGGTAACTATGTATTAAACTCATGACTAGTATGGTCCCTGTTATGTGCCTAGTAGTATTAGGTCGACAACAAGCAGGCGGTGATCTTCAAAGGTTCACCTCAAGCTTCATACGTTCTTAACATGTGGCTATTGGGTGGACTACCAGCTGGCGGAGGTTACTATATGTATAAACTAGGACGACAACCAGTAGGCGGCGGTCAAATTTATGCGATCAAATCAGGTCTGGTATGTCCTTATTTGTGCCGAACAGAGAGATCACCAGTAGGCTGATTCACTAAATGTGCACATGAGGGCGACAATCGGTACGTGCAAGCTATTATACATTTACTCAGGCCCAGTATGTTCCAATGATAAAGATACTTGCGCATTAAGCAGTATGACCTGCTAATGTTTGAGCTTTAATGATGACCTTATTTATGCCCACTAGGGCACTAGGACATGCGGAGGTCACTGCATGTTCTCTTTAGGTCAAGTACGTCACAATTATGTCTCTATTAGTGCGAAAACCAGTAGTTTGATGTCACTTTATGCCCAGTTCACGTCTAGTTACTCCCTAGAATGTGTAAACTATGGCAACAATCAGAAGTATGAGGTCATTATATACTCTCCTCAGGCTCAGGGAATGTTTGTTCAGGTAAAGGCTCGTACATGTTTTGTCCCAAGACTGAAATGTCCCTTTTATGATCCCAAAATTTCGACAACTAGTTGGCTGAGGTCTTCTGGTCTTCTATTCAGGGATAGAATGCCGCTATTATGTTCCTACTCTGGCGACAAGTAGTATGCTGCGGTTTAAGATATATGCCATCTCGGGTATCAACCAGTAGGGAGATCTTTTTTGTGTTCAGCATAGGCTGGTTATTTATATGAATTTTGTATAATGTCTAAAATATATTATAAACAAATCCGATCTTTTTGGTAATATTGTTGCAACCTTTGAAAGACATGAAATGATGTTACCAGATGGTCAAATCTTCTGTTTTCCGAAATTAAGTTTTGTGTTCAAAAAGAATATAGTTTTGCATACGAGTTTTTACTTATTTTTATTGTGTTTTATATTTTTGTCGTTGTAAATCCATGGTTTGAATGCTGTGTAAATGCATTTTTATATAACTGGACATAAAGGTATATCTGATATTTAACTTCCTAGACATGACATGAATATTTAACCTCTGCCTAAAAGTATTGTTAAGGTCTCAGAAAATCTGTGGCCAGTAACAGTAGTACGTGTCATGCTATACTAAACCAAAGAAGTTATGTTGAAATGTTTTATGCAGAAGTATGTGTGCAGCTCGTATATCGTTTTTAGTGCTTACTAGTGCAACGAAATGTAGGCAAAAGTAACTATGTCCAGTTCGGTTCAGGGCGTGTATGTCGTTCTTTCGTGCCGTCAAATGTGGCAGCCAATAGACAGATATCGCTTTATGTTAAGTTAAGCTCCGATATGTCCCTGTTTTGTTCGTCCTAGGGAAATAACAAGTTGGCAAATGTCACTGTGTGGTAGCAGGAGGTCATTCTTGTTCCGCTTAGCCCTTTTGGGTGCTTATTAGTGCAAGAACCACAAGCAGGTCATAATGAACATTTCACGTCTTTGATGTTTCTATAATTTGCCTTATAGTCTCGAAATAGTCCGTCCCTATTATTTGCGTTCTATTGAAAAAACAGTAGGGGCGATCACTATCATGTCTATTCGGTCGCTATTTTGCGTCTACGAAGATGAAAACCGGTTGGCGAAAGTCTCAGCTTTTTGTTTTCTTTAATCGAAGTATTTTCCTATTTTTTGCCAGTTAGTGCAACAACCAGTAGGCGGAGGTCACTTATTTTAGACAGGACTAGTATGTCGTTTTCTTTCGCCTACTATGGCGACAAGCAATAGGCGCAGTTCACTATATGATTACAGTATGTCTAGTTTGTCCCTACAATGCTGCTGGTAGGATAACAACCAGTTGGCGGAGGTCACCATGTGTTCCGATATGGCCCAGTAGGTCCCTATTATGTGCCGACAAGGCAGATAAATAGTAGGCGATGTCAGTAGGCTGATATCACTCTGTTTTTGGCTCATACTTAGTATGTCGCTATCATGAGCCTACCAGGGCCAAAACCAATAGCAAATGGATATCATTTGTTTAATAGGACAAAAACCAGTACGTGGAGGTCATAACTTGTTCACTTCATGACTGTTATATCCTTATATGTGTTATATGTGTTAACTTGGACAACAGCCGGAGGTCAATAAAATTAAGTTCATGTACGGTAGGTTCTTATTATGTGCTTACTTTGATGACAACCAGTTAACAGATGTCAATATATGTTACCGTTTGACTCAATTATGTGCATAATAGTGCGAAGAGGAATGGCGGACGTCACAATAAACCCATTTTGAAACAAATTTGTCTCTATCAGGTGTTTGCCCATCAACCAGTACCTGGATGTCAATGTATGTCCGGCCTTAGACCAGTTGGTTATATTAATTCTTATTGCATTTAACGCTAGCATGTGCGTAACAGGGTGATGCCCAGTAGGCGGAGGTCAATAAACAATCAGTTCACGAATATCATGTTCATATTTTGTGCGTACTAGGGTGACAATTTGTATGCGGATGGCACTATATGAACAGCTGAATTTGCTCTGTTTGTTCCTTTTATGAACCCACTTGGGCATAAAGTCATCGTGGATGTCACATTATGTTCAATTCAGGACAGGTACGTCTCATGCGTCTACTAGGGCATCGGCCAGTGGGTGCTAGTACTATTTTGTGGATACGCGGACCACAATTTGTAGGTGGAGGTCACTATTTTGTAAGTTCAGGCAACTGTAAAAGGAAACTAGAGTGTCGACCCCCCATCAACTTTCAACATGGTATATGTGAAATTGTTGTGTGTAGAGCAGTAGAGCAACCGTAACCTTTCTAGAAAAAGATTGTAAATCGTCTACGGAATATTTAAACAAATCCGACCTTTGGGTTACATGGGTGCAACCTTTGGGAAACTTGTACTTGTTATCAGATGGTTAAATAGCATGTTGCCCAAAAGGTATTGTGTTTGATAAAACATAATTTGGCATATGGTTCATTACATTTTGTGTAATCCCATATATATAAATTATAATATAATATATTTTATGTAGATGCAATGTTCTGATGAAATGTGGACACCCTAATGGTATTAAAGGATGGAGATGATAATCATTTTTTTACTGCCTAAAAATTAAATGAATATTAACCTCAGCCTAATAGGTTAGTAAAAGTAGTATTTGCCATGCTAGAATATATATCAAATAAGTAATGGTAATTAGAATTTTATCATAAGTTATGGTGCTACAAGAAATACATATTTATTTGGATAATTTGGAACGATTCCAAACGTATCACTTTTTTGAGGCGTATTGTAATAATTATTAAGATTACTTTTTTGCTCATGTAGGCATACTTTACAAGTCGGTGGCAAGATATCACTGTTTTTGCAGAATTTGGTATTAACTTGCTGAGATCTTCAGACATATATTGCTAGTTTCCAACTGACGCGTTTCTTTTGACCCAAATCGCATAGCAGTTAGATTTCTACACTTTTTCATAATCATTGACTTGTTTCCTCCTCGCCAGTATACTCGATAGTTTTTAATAACTTTATGACAATATATTTCCAATATTTTTATTTTCCACATGTACTATATATCCCCATTATCCTCATATTCTTGTATTATTTCCAAACATAGTTCTTAAAACTCGAATGATATAGATCGCCTACAACACTTAATGTTTAATGGATGTTTACTTTGTCCGTTTTATGAGAATTCTTTGCTGCCAGTCATGGCGTATATCCATTTATGTTCAGTTCAGTTCAGATTTGTACTAGCATGTCTCGGGTTTGTTTCTACTAGGGCAATAATCCGTAAGTCGATGTCAATATACACATTAAACACCGTTAATCCTAAGTCGGGATAAGGATTAACGGTATGTCGAACAAACAATTTATAGACAAAACAGCATGCGCGATTTATTGGTGACATAAAACATAAAGTCGTGAAAATGTGCAACACCTTAACACCGTTATGAATGTTAGTTGAGTGATAGTTCAGTATATAATTATGTCAAAAGAGTGTTTAATTAATAACAAATAACTTGTGATTATACTTGTTTTATTTAAAATTTATGTAAATAAAAATTAAAGCACATGCATGCATTCATAATGTAAATCAAGTCCCTGTAAAAATATAACAAAGACATATAAATCCTGAAATGAACATAAAGCGATCTTTGCTTTCTGGTTACCGTCCTAGAATGCACTTAAACGCGACACTGAAGTCCTGAACAGGAAATAGAGGCCTTCGCCTGCTGATTGTCGCACAAGTAGGCATTATGATTTAATGAACATTCTAACGAAAGAGGAATATTTTGCATACATAAAAAGTAAATATTTACCGCTCCCCAACTTTGAACATCACATAAATAGCCTAAGGTCATATCTCGTATGTTTCTAGTATGTGCCTATTGGGCAATGACACTTTGTGTGCAGCTGAGTACCAGTTTGTCCCCATATTTTGACTACTTTGCCGCGTTGTCATGGCAAAGTACATTAAATGTACTGTTCGGGACATTATTTTCCCTATTAGGTATATAGTATGGCATCAACTAGAAACCGGAGTGACTTTATGCACAACTTAGGACTTGATTTGACCTGTTAGGTGCCAACTTGGACCACAAACTGTAGGATGAGGTCACATTATTGTCACATAACATTATAAATAATATCGACTGTACGCTTTAGGCTATCATGTATTGTTATACACGGGTATTTTCGTCACTATATAATAAACATTCTAACAAAAAAATGAATAAATTGCATGTTTGAAATTGAAGTAGTTGCCCTTTCCCCGCGTTGAACCTGAATTTGCGACATTTATTCCTCATAACATATGAAGAGCAACAGTGGCTTTTCAAGAAAATGACTTTATATAGTGTCCGAAATGTTTAACACAATCCGACCTTTGGGTAACATCGCTGCGACCTTTGGGAGACATGTAATTATTTTACCAGATTACAAAATTTTCTTTTGCCCGAAATTTACTGTGTTTGAAAAGAATACAGTTCTGCATACGGGTTTTTATATTTACTGTTATCGCATTTGTTATTATTAAAGGACATAGAAGTAAATTGCCTTTTTAATTGCCTACCCATGACATGAATATTTTACCTCTGCCTAAAAGTAAAGTATTGTTTAGGATCAGAAAATGCATTGTCAGTAACAGTAGAATGTACCATGCTATAATATGCCAATGAAGTTATGTTCATTTAACCTCTACCATCCTTTATAATGCTATTATATTTACATAATTAAGTGTAACTAGAAGATAATTCAAATATCTCACTCGTCATTGAAGCGCAGTATTGATTACTACATTTTATCGCTGAAATAAGCAAAACATACTAGTCGGTTGCATAATATCACGTTCATCGCAGAATCCCATCTCCGAGGGGATCTATCACAGGATAGAAAATAGAAAAATCAGGACAATACGAACATAGTATAACCTTATAACAACATTTAGAGTTTGAGGCTACCGGGCTTCTGCATTTAATGTAAATTTATACCGTGAGATTACAGCTGTAACACAATAACCCTGACAATATTGCTACTTTTTGTCCAAGGATTAAAAAGTTATTTGATAATGATGATCGGTGAAAAGCGGATTTCATGAAACAATGTGTTTCTTTATGGTATAATAAGTTTATAAACATAGATTTTGTGACGTCACGACATCTTAGTGATATGCGATTTCTGTTCATTAATGCAGTTTGAACGATCGGAGGCGCGAATACATACATACATACATCATAAATGAACAACAATTTAAATCATTCTTTAAACAACATTAAAACCGAAGTAACGTTAATATATTTTGTTTCAAGAAACAATCTTAAATATAAATGTGATTAAAGGCATCTCATGCCTGGTTAAAAGGGTATCTTCTGGAGTGACAACAAGAAGGAGGAGGCCACTATGTGAGGCTTAGGTCCGATTTGACCCTTATATGTGGTTATTTTGACGACAACCAGTAGGCAAATGTCACCTGATGCTCCTTACATGACTTATTTATCGCTTAAGTATGTATATCAGAGCGACCAAATGTAGGATGAGGTCAATATAGTTTCAGTTCATGCCTGGTATGTTCATATTGTGTGCTTACTAAGGCGATGACACGTAATGTACAATTGCGTATCAGTGTAGCCCCCTTATGCCTACTAGCCCGCCATGGCATGCCAATAGACACTATATGTTTAATTCAGAACAAGCATGTCTATATCATGATTTTTAATACCATAATGCGGATGTCACTTGCAGTTCAGGACTAGTGTGTCCCTATTATGGGTATTTGTACCACAAACAGTTGGATGGGGTCACTCTGTTGTCACTTTAGATAAAATCGAGTTACCGAGTAAGGCTATTATGTATTAGTATACAATGTGAATTCTATAACTGAATAATGAACATTCTAACAAGAAAGGAATATATCACATGTACAAAGTCGCCCTTCCCTTCTACTCCCACCCCAACAAGCACTTTGAACATGACATACGCGACATTTTTGGTCAGTAATATGTGAAGAACAACAATAATCTTTTTAGAAAATGCTTTAAAAAAAGTGTCCGAAATGGTTTGGCAATCCGACCTTTGGGTTACATCGTTGCAACATTTTGAAGACAAAAAAGTATGTTACCAGACTGTTTAATCGATTGTAATCCAAACGGTGTTATATTTAATACTAATTTGTTTTTTCAAATGTTTGATTTTGAATTTCATGTTATCCAATTTATTATTTTTGTAGATCCAATGTTCTGATGAGTGTAAACACAATTTTTATATAAAAGGACATAAATGCATATTTACTTTTTTGCTGCATAGAAATGACATAAACATTTTACCTAGGCCTCAAGGACAAGTATTATTTAGGGTTTAGAAAAGTTATGGTCAGTAAGAGTAGTATGTGTCATGCTAGAATATGGCATACATGAACTATTTTCAGTAAAATGTTATTATCAATAATGGAGCCACAACACATACTTATGCTTATAATTTTAAACGTTTCCAAATGTCTCTCTCGTCTTTTAAGCGCGCTGTAGACTTAAGATTAATGTTTCCGCTTAAGAGGCAAAACATACTAGTCAGTTGCATAATATCACGGTCATCGCCGAATCTCATATTCGGCGGGTTCGTCTGAGAGTTCAATAGTGATTTGATAATAACGATGATCGTAGAATAGCGGATTTGAAGAACTGTTGCTTTTGAATGGTCTAATTAATACAGATAGGATTTATAACGCAACAATTTCTTAGTGATAATGTATGTACCCTTTTTCTGTCGGTTTATGCAGTTTGAAAAATCGGACGCGCTCCTACATACGAACCTACATACCGTATGAACGCACAGCAATAGTTCTTTTTCCTAAAAGTGACACTCTCATTCAAATTCAGTCCATACACATGTATAACAAAGATGAATAATGAGAGAATAATATTTAACAACTCACTAATTAATGCATTTACGGAAAATATTAATGACTGATAACAGGATTGTAACCGTATATCCAAAGGCTTGAAACGCATACATATTGAATGACTGGTACCTCAGCGTTTGTGTTATGTTAAATAATGATATTGAAAAAGATCACTGAGTGGGTAAAAGTTTGTAAGTGCTTCCACCTAAACTGTATCTTAACCAAGTATAAAGGATCACCATAAAGCCCTTAGCGCATAGACACAGATGTGTTCGTCAAATGTCTAGGACACACTTGCAGGTTAAATATCAAAACTAACCCTGTTGATAGAACTTATTTAGACTGAAGCTAGTCCGGGATGAACAATGCATTCTATGAGTTTCAACAAAACGTGAGTACATCCATTCATCCTGACCGACCATTGTCCTGGCTGTATTTTGATATTTCATAATAGGATTTTCAAAACAGCTTTGCCATGAAGGTTCATCATTATGAGGGGACGTGGTGCACACATCAGCCAGGTCCTAAGGTAACACTCAGAGGTCAACAGTTAAATAGTACTGTTGATACATTAAATAACTAAGTACATAATAAATTAAGAGGTTCGATTTTTTTGCTTTTCAAAGTTGTTCGTAACCAAATGATATATTATTATAAACATAAAGGTTTTCGTCTAGGACTGGAAATTTCCTCTGATGTGCCTATTAGGGCGACAACCAGTGGGCGGAAGCAGTAAATGTTCAGCTCGGACTGGAATTTCCCTCTCATGTGCCTATTAGGACAATAACCAGTAGGCGGAGATAGCTATAAATTCAGCTAAGGACTAGCAATTCTAGCTTATACGTTTACTAGGGCGACAAATTGTGCAACATCCTTATCTGTTCTCTTCGTGCATATTATGTCCCTAATATGTATTTGTAAGGGCATCAAGCAGAAACCGGGGTCACTTTGTGCACAATTCAGGACTTGTTTTGACCTGTATAAGCCTACTTGGACCACAAACTGTAGGGTGAGGTCATATACTTGTAATTTCATATAACATTACAAAAATGCAAATTGCATGTTTGAACCTGACACATGCGACATTGGTTACCCGTAGCATATGGCGAGCAAGAAAATGATTTTAATATAGTGTCCGAATCGTTTAACACAATCTGACCTTTGGGTAACATCGCAACAACCTTTGGAAGACATGAAATTATTTTACCAGATGACAAAATTTACTGTGTTTGAAAAGAATACAGTTCTGCATACGGGTTTTTATATTTACTGTTATCGCATTTGTTATTATTAAAGGACATAGAAGTAAATTGCCTTTTTAATTGCCTACGCATGACATGAATATTTTACCTCTGCCTAAAAGTAAAGTTTTGTTTAGGATCAGAAAATTTTACCGAAAAGTCACTGTGTTAAAAAAAGAATATAGTTTTGCATACAGGTTTTTACATTTAATGTTATCGCATTTGTTTTTTTGCTTTTTATTTACTTTTGGTTGTTTTTGTTTTTGTGGGTTCATTATTCCTCTGAGGTGTAAACACATTTTAATAAAAGGACATAGAAGTAAATTGCCTTTTTAATTGCCTACGCATGACATTTATATTTTATCTCTGCCTAACAGTAAAGTTTAGGGATCGAAAATATATTGTCAGTAAGAGTAGTATGTGCCATGTTAGAATATGGCATAGATGAATTATTTTCAGTAAAATGTTATCATCAGTAATGGTGCTATAACATATATATATGTTTATAATTTTAAACGTTTCTAAATGTCTCTTTTATCTTTTAAGCACGCTGTAGATATTAGATTACTGTTTTCGGTTAATAGGCAAAACATACCAGTCAGTTGCATACTATCACGGTCATCGCAGTATCTCATATTTGGCGGGATTTGTCCATGGGTTCAATAGTGATTTGATAATTATGATGATCGTAGAAAAGCGGATTTTAAGAAAAACTGTTGTTTCGGAATGGTCTATTCTGTTCTGTTAATAAAGATTGATTTTATTAAGCCACGATTTCGTAGTGATAATGTATGTACCTTTTTTCTGTCTGTTTATGAGTTTGAACGATCGGAATCCCGCCTAAGTACGAGCCTACAAGCGGTATGAACGCACAGCAATGATTTGTACGTCAAATGTCAAGGACACAATACAAGTTAAATATCAAAATGAATACTGTTGATAGAACTTATTTTGACTGAACTTAGTCCGGGTTGAAACTTTACCATATATACAAGGATTTTCAACAAAACGTAAGTACATCAATCGATCCTGAGAAAACATTGTCCTGGCTGTATTGATCATACATAGTAGGATTTCACAATTATAAGGCGACGTAGCACACACATCAGCCAGGCCTGAAGGTAACACTGAGAGGTCAACATTTGAAACAGTACTATTGAAACATTAATTAATTAAGTACACAATAATTTGAGATGTTCGATTTTTTTTAATTTTCCAAGTTGAACGTTACCAAATAATATATCATACTAAATATAAATAGTTTTCGTCTTACTGTTGAACTCCATGTATGTCTGTGTTGCAATAACATGGAAAATATTCTGACTTGTCTGAAGCTTATTTAGCGGGCTTGACATGTCGCCACTTGGCGTGTATTATTGCCGTTGTTGAGTTTATAAAGGTCTCCCCGCACCATAGAGGCTGCGTTATTGCTTGACTCCGTCACAGCCCAAGTGTGACTGAAACATATTTCTGAGGCCAAGGGGGTGGGTTAATCCCATTTGTTTGTGGGAAATTTGCCAAATGAGTAACCGCGGACTCTACGATGAATGAAATATGTGGTCCCACAGCCCTGAAGTTTGGATATGTTTTTTTCATTGGTCTTGACGTGTTGTTATTTAGAAATTGGATAGCATGCGTGTCTTAAAAATGTAAAAGCTGAGTACGGTAACTTTGATATTTTTAAAGGATGAGTAAGACTCGCTGACAGTTCATTGGCAAGAGAGTGTTCTGAGATAAGGACGTTTCGTCCAGTGTGCATACATATATAACAATGTGAACTGACCTCTTTGTTGTTGAATTCCCAGTTGCCTCACTACTATCTGAATTCTAAAACTTCTTCAATACCAAATAATATGTTAACATTTTGTATTAATTTATTTTTCTAGTTGTTTTTTCAATTTTTATCTCATATTTATGTTGTTTTTGTTTGGGTTTTTTGTTTGTTTTTGTTTTTCAAACGGCCAGCGTTCGATTGTTTTCCAATTAAGTATTCAGTAGTAGGAGGTAATTATTACCCATACTGACTATCTAGACATAAACATGTCGCCCCTAGTTCAGTGTGTGCTCTTTTTCACTGGATATAATTTATTTTCTATATTTGAATCGTTTTTATTGAATGAATTAGGCGTGGGTCAAAAACCTGCAATGTACTTGGACCCGAAGCTTACCATCAACTTGCATAGCATATACCATGTATCATTATGGACTTCTATTAGTACAATGGTTGTGAACAAGCTTTAAATGAGAAGAATTGAAAAATTGTTTATAATATATACATTTTTTCCGATATTTTTTTTCTTGATGCGTTTGTTCATTTGACGTTATGTTTTTGTGGCGACATGTATTTAATTGTTTATGGTTAGACCGATTTGTAAAATCATACTCTGAAATACCCATCCTATCATGTAAAAACGAAACAGAAAAAAAAAAATATTTTTTATTTGTCACCACAACGTGGATAATAGATCATCAAAATAATTGTAAAATAAGTGTTTGTTTACCGGGCTCGGTAGTGTTAAAAGCTGATTAATATATCGTTCTTTATGCCATGCATAAGTCCATAAAGTCCTTTTCGTTTTATTCCATAATTTCAAACAGTAAAATATATATGAAACACTGAATATTCTATAAGTTGTTCGATTTAGAAAAAAATGGCATCTAGTACACTATATGAATTTATTATGGACCTATGCAAATTTATATGTCCCAAAAGTGCAAATTGTTTTATGTTTTCAACCGATAATCTCTGCTCAGTGTAAGTCGTCTGGTTAAGAACTTAAAAAGATTATGAATACAATTCAAACAAATGTAAATATTCCGTAAAATTATGTTAGTGTTATTGTTCTGTTCTTCCCTCTATTTTGTTGCAGGAAAAATGGCCTTTGTAAGCTTCATGTAAATAACGATATGATCTTAAGCGATCCTTCCTGAAGAAGTAATAAAAATCCATGTATATTGTATGTCGCTTAAACGTATTTCACATGAAAGCTCTTTTCCATGTAAATTAAATAAGGATTTTGTTTAAACCTTGATAATTATAAAACAAACGTTTTTATTTCCGACTCAGTTATTTATTCAACGTATTGATTTAGATATATCATTGGTGTATACTTGAGGTAAAAGTCATGTTAAGAAATACGAATAAACCTTACATAAACACAACTGTGCATTTACTGCTTAGACGTGTTTGCAAAGTGTTTGTTATGTGTTAATTAGTCTTTAAAACATGCAGTAAATGCATTTCAATAATATAACAGTGATACACCTCTTCGTAAGTCAAAATAAAACAAAATCTTATGTCAAATAGTCAACAGGTTTGTCAAGCATTATGTTCTGTGTGTACCGAGGACTTTTCTAAACTTGTGATAAATCTTTTTCCGTTACAGGGATTTCAATAAAAAAGTCGAATCAATTTCAATTTAGGCCTCATTATCCTGTATAATATTCCGCTCCTGTGACCTCATTCTTTTCGGGGTTTTTTATACTTCAACGGTTGTCTCGACTTCTATGGTGTAACCATAACCTGGGCTTAAGTGAAAACGTCAACCCCCATTTATTTGGTGTCCAAAAGTCGCCAGCGGATTTATGTGGTCCCTTGTTATTCAAATACAAAACAAAATAACTAATTTTAAAGGTTTTACTGACTAAGAATTGTTTCAGGAACAATATAATCCCACAAATTAGTAAAAAGAGTTTAAACTAAACTAGGTGTCGTGCAACCAATGAACACATTCTTAATATCTGAACAATTAATATTTGCAGTCGGACTCCTCTGGGAGAGACATCGTGAAACGAATGAGTATGTCTGGAAAACTGAAGTTCGATTTGTAATTGGAATAATTTCTATAAATTGATGGGAAAACTATATAAGAACCATTTTTGAATAAATTAAATTGTTCCTAGATTCATTTTGATACATATTTAAATGAATCTTTGAATCTCAAACGTTCAAAATATCTTATATTTGTTATACATCGTCTACCCCCCATTTACATGTGTTATGCCAATGTTTCAAATACAATTCTACTTAATTAATGTCTGGAGCCGTATAATAATTAAGTATGTAAACCCCTTCTAAGGGGCGTAGGTTAGAAATGGGAAAGAGGGGCAACCTATCACCTTTATTAACCACAAAGTGATCGACACAAGGAAGACGTTGTTCGACCGCATACACGATGGATTCAAGAAAAAAAAATGGTTAGTGGCAATATCAATTTGATATTCAATCTAGGGAATGTTCGTGTGTCGCTTTGTTTAAATGGGGTATAGATACGCGGAAAGATGATGTACAGACAGTCTTGGCCTCGCGTCAGGACCTACCGCCTGGGGCGAGTGTTGTACCTTCTTATCTTATATTGTGCATTTTCTCGCCTGCTGTAACCGCTTTTATACCGTATCAAATATTCAAGAATAATTGTCAAGTGCACCTTTAAATATTTTTGGAGAGATTAACTGCACTACATTCATTAAAACAAATCATTTTTCTTAGTGTAATTTTACTGTATGGTTTCTGGTGGTTGTTTCTCAAGTGAAATAATACGTTACTGATTTGATTTGCAATCATTATTTTCTTGGACAAAAGCCTAACATAATTAATTCGAATGGTTTAACAATCAAACAGATACGAGTGAAACTTAATCAAAATGAATATGTACATATATTCATAGCATTTAAGCTTTTCAAATTGAAAACATAATAAATTTACAATGTATATAGATTTCTATTTGTTATTTAAAGTAAAGGAACAGTGGGTTTGCAACGACACGTCTGTTTAAGTCTGAGAAGAAAACGTATGAAATCACAAACGACATTACACCAGAGACATATATAAAATCCAATCGCCAATTCTTCCTCCAAGTATAGGGCCGTCGATGTCTGCCCCTCCATCAGACAATCTCGTTTTGGCATTGGCATAACAGGATGAGGACATTATACACAACAATTTCAACTTTTCTTATAAAACTATTACTTAAATGAGTCATCCATGCTGCATTTTGCATATAGTCATAATAACTTGTAATTTTATACCTGTTTCATAATAAGTGATGTTCTTCCAGCTCACAAAAATGAAATAGGCTAGCTGCTTACTACGCTTTTGGATATCAGGGCACGTTTTTGGCATACATAATCCCGCCGGAGGATGTATTCCGACAACCATCGCATTGCTAACTGGTATAGCCATATATAGGGAGAACATACCGAAATACACGGTAAATAGCTTGTCAACGTTTTTCGGGTGGTTCCGTGGTCTTGTGTCACACTAGTCAATCCAGGGACAGCAGTTTCGATTCCCAACGGCAACATTAATATACTATATCATTTTCCGGGATGGACGTTAATCAGGGTCCCGTGTGACAGTGCAAACTTTGCGGCACGTGAAAGAATTGGATTGGCTCAAACCAGGGTTTTATTGTGTCTGTGCACCATTCTCGAAATATTTTAGATAACTAACACTCTTACCAGAGCACTCGTCGAATGGGCAAGGCCCGAGTGCGAGTGTAAAGAAGCTTACACTCCAACGGGTGGTTGAAGCAATTAAGCAACCCCGTCATAATTGCAAACAATGCTGCTTTTTTACAAGAGTAATGCAATGATGAAACGGCAATAGAGCATGTCATTGGACAAACAGCATGTATGTGGTTTAATAATAACGGCATAGATTTTGTTGTTATTGTTTATTAAGGTTCATAAAACTTTGTCTTAGTGTGAGAGTAAAATCACAACCTAGCCCGACTTTGAATTAAAATTAGCTTCAAATATTGTCATGAACACAGCAAACAAAACGCAAGAAATAATAATTTGACAATATATTGAAAGGATTGAAGAGATGGCTAAATAAATCATGGTTACCGAACTGGCATGTTAACGTTGTCAGTAGGACTAAAGTATTAGGTTAACCGATATTTACCGCTTTAATTCGAACAGGGTCTGTCGCGAGCCATTGAGAACACTCTACCGACTGAGTTAAGTAGTCATTACATTATATATTATATTGAACCATTTGGCGACATATACAGTACAACCTTTAGGGTACTTCTCCCAAAGGTTGTACTTTTTCGTGAACATCCGGCGCTTTACCTTTAGGCGACAGTCAAAAATTGTATATTCTCGATGGCTAGTATTTTTGGAAAAAAACATCAGTAAAAATGCTTTACTACATTTATTTATGCATATTTTATGAAGGAATATGCAAAGGATATATTATTATAGGATATATAGCATGTAATGATAATGTCTTCCAAAGGTTGTTAAAATAGGCAAAATATCCCAAAGGTTGGATTTGTATATATATATATATATATATATATATATATATATATATATATATATATATATATATTTAGATATATAAATGACAGGTAACACCGCACATGCAGTTTGACCTTCGGAAGAAATTGGTTTCCAAAATAATCTTGGCATTCATTGAGTATTTCCTGAAAATTAGTTCCAAACTGAAATGGTTCTTTATCTTAATATAGTATAGTATTGGAAACTTAGAAGTACTCATAAGTGCATTTCAAAATTGAGTATCCTGCATAAAGCTTGAATGTTTGCTTCTACATATTCCAAGTTTGTTATTTTATTTCCGTTCGCACATTCTATTCTAAGTGAGCAATCATAGAGCTTTATTTCCTCTGACGATAAAATGGAATGCTACTTATACAACGCCCTGTATCTAACACATTCATGGCCTCTATCTCATCTATTGGTACAGCTTTTCATTTCTTTCCAACTTATTCTGGTTGTGTTTTGTAACATCTTTATTCACAAAAGTGGTATTTGGGCATGCTTTTGCTATCTATCCCTTTTTGTCATAGGCAATTTATCTAAATAGACTATTTATCTCTTCTTTCCAGACCTCCATTGAGATTATTTAGTCTTACTTGTATTTCTTTTAATGTCACTTCAACCCTTATATCCTTATTACCGCTAGAGCCTTTCATTTCAATGCTTTTCTCAATGCATACTTGGCAATTTCTAAATTCATTGTAATGTGTCATGAGAACAATCTAAAACTTAAATGTATCTCACGACACATCATCACGACTTTCTTCGTTAGAGAATGTTTTTAATCTAGGATAAAAATATGTTTTCCCCTCCCACACTAAATCACTATCGTGTTCAATGTTTAACTTAAAGTTCTGAAATCAACCAAATCGCAATATATCACACAAGCAGCATATTATCACACTTAATCACACTGTATCACACAAGTAGCATATAATCACACTTTATCAAAACATATCACTTTATCTCACACTTAATCACAATTGATTTTAATGTAATTTGTGTGGAATACCATATCGGTAATAATATATAGCATTGCAGTTATTATAAAAAATAACCACAAAGCAATGTTCACATAATTAATATTATCTCCTAATTTACTTAATGTTGTTATATTATTCTTCTTAATCTCAAGCATGTGAATACTATGGTAAACACTCAAATTATATCACCACCTGATAGTATTTATATCGGGCACCAAACAACTATTTACACACTATTTTGCTATTCCTCGCATTTAGTCCTGTTTAACTCAGTATCCACCAAACACTATTAGCTCCTGTGCGCACAAAATATCATTACACGTTCTATTAATGCCGCATCACCTAATCCACTTTTATCTCAATATCGACTGACGGCTGAACTCACGTTTGCATTATGTGTCATTCTCGAAATTCATAACTGTCAATAACTTAAACTTTTTATAATATATAACCACATACTGACTCATTGAATTTTATACTCAAATGTTCATTACACTTTCCTCACATCACTGCCTATCAACTCGAACTACACCGCATACAATAATAATCAATATTACTTTATTTACGTATCGTATATACATGAATGCACTTCACAACTACATTTTAAAAAGTTCTCAAAATAAAAATAAATTTCAACAATTCAGATGTACATTGATCTAACCAATTTAAGAAACTAGGCGCTCTTAAAACCCCAAGCGCTCTGTCATGGTGACTGTAATATTTCCATGCTGAAAATCAACTGTAAACCAAACCAACAAGTGCTAGTTATAATCATTTACTAAAGCAGAGAACCATAGAACTGTGATATCGATTTCAATACAAATTACACATATGTCAAGAAAAAAATACATATTGATTTCGTGTATGGCTCTCGTGTGTATACCGGAACTCTTGATATCATTAGTGTTCTTTAAGATTGCGCAATTTATTTTCCACGGTACAAAACAATAAACCTCAACTGTCATTTACTGTCATACCAGGATAAGCTAAAAACTGTACTTAGTATCATATGCCTGTTCAGTAGTTTATAAAAAGAGTAGAAAATGTTATTAGTTATAGAAAGTAAAGAATCAACCACTTGAAAACTGCAACGTTTTGAAAAGACTGTAAGGCTTATGTGAAGCGTACACTTACTATTATGCAATCTATGCTATTTACTGTACCTGAGCATCATTTTGCTTGTATCTCGATCAATATAGGCCATTTAGCGCCCGTCATCGTTTGTAGCAGGCCTGTTCACTTAACCTTTATAGTAATTTGGGTAAACAATGTTAAGTCTAATCCTAGATCCTGTTATTCATGAGTTAAATGATGCTGCGAAATTGTGTGATGAAAAGGGAGTAGATCATGAGATTAAATGGAAGGCTCTCAACTTCATAAAGGTATTGTTATATTAAATATATCATTTAACCTTTAATTTTATAAGTACACAAAGAATGGGGTTAACATAGATGCATGTATTGTCTTGTTTGGATTTTGTTTTTTAATTGTAAGTTAATCTCATTGTCTGTGTAACGTGAATGTATAATTAATAAATTCGGCCTTGTAGTTTATTTTTTAGATAAAGATTTAGTTAATAACCTCGTACTGAACATGGGTGTAGTTTAAGTAAGGTAAGACATTTGCCATAATATGACAGAGGTGGTATTACGTTCATTTCTTTCATGCTCTTCGATGAAATATGGAATTTTATCAATGAAATAAAAACAGTGAAAATAATTTGATATTTTCATTATAAAATAAGGAGTTAAAAATCAACTTTCAGAACTACTTTTAAAATCATTGTAGATACTTCCCCTTGATCAAAACAGAACACTTTACTTTGAACCACAAAATGTTGGCAAATAAAATATTTGAAATTTAAAGAAATGTTACATACGTTTAATTAAAAATATATTTGGAAATTAACAATTTACCGTGTATTAGAAAAATGGTTATCCCGTTTTTCAAACGTTTTGTTGATCTTGAAGCTGAATGTTCGAACATTTGCTTTCATACCAAACATATTACAGACGAAAACAACTGTTCGAACATAAATATAATATTATACCATCGTTCAAATTGGTTTTCACTCGTGATCATAGAAAAACTATATTTTCACTCGTAGATTTCCCACTCGTGAAAATATGTTTTTCTATAACACTCGTGAAATAAAATACGATCTTACACTGAAATAAACATATACCCTCTATATATTCAAAAGAACCTATCTTAAACTGGCATACGGAAATCACGACTTATTAAAGATATTGACGATTTAAGCATTAAATTGATAACTAGATTGTTTTAATGCAAAGTACAACAATTATGATAATAATACGACCTTGATAGATACATTTCAAGCGTATATCCACCACAGTTATCTTGACCTTTATACATGAGTTTTTTGTTCTGATCAAGGCGAGGATATCAGTTTACATGAGCGATTATTGTCCCTGTCGCTTTCAAGACATGTTGTAAATGATTGCATTAGACGAAATTTGCATATTTAGTGTTTGTTTGTATGTACGTGGTACGTTAGCTTCTCTCGTTCAACGTCGTTCAGGCCGTTGCCTTGTGCATCTGAATAGGGTTTATACATGATTGTTTGGCTTCTGGGCATGTCCCTGTAGTTCTCATTGTTTCATTTGAACTGAGTTCTTTAGATAGATTGGTGTATAGATACATGTACAGTCGACACCCAAGATCTTACGAGTACTTTAAACTGGTTATTACGATTGTACAAACGAACTGCAAATAGTTATTTAATTTGTGTTTTATTGTCTTGCTTGAAAGTCCTCACAGTAACGTAAAAGACAGTTGGAATATGGCCAGCCAGTAGGCACAGTATTGTTAAATATTGACCAATCGCAATGATAATGCTAATTCTATGCCACTATAAATGCTAATGGTATTTATTTGCCAGTTGGCATTATTGTTTCAATTATTTGCCAGTTGACATGGCAGTTTTAAATATTTGGCAGTTAACATGCCAGTATTAATTATTTGCCAGTAGACATGGCAGTTTTTTTATGCCAGTTAGGTATTAGCCATGTAAAACAACTCGGGTAACATCCGGTAACATCGACATATATCGCCACTCGCCCTAACAGATCGCGTCTACAGGTTTTTTACATGTTATAATAACATTAGTTGAGAACTTTTACTTTGACATTTTTGGAAGGGCATTTCCACCCACATAGTGTTCTTGTTTCTTCACATATTTAAGAGTACATTTTATGAATAAGTCCAATTAAGCTATGATTTTTTACAACCAAAAGGTTGATTGTTTAGCATTTTTTTAGCTATAAAAATGTATGGTCACATGACATTATGGTATATTTTCTTCAAAACTGGACGGTAAACTATCATAAACTGTCTTTTAAATTGTTCAATAGACATCATAGAGACATGGTAGTGTTTATTATTTAGACATGGTTGTATTAGTAATATGGCTGTATACATGGTATTGTTAATTAATTACAAAAATAGGTGATTATGTTAATTATTTGCAAGTAAACATGGTAGCGTTAATTATTGGATAGAAGACAGAACAAACAGAGCAACACAAACTGTATAAAACAAAATGACAGTATATCTACATTGGTGGAATTGGATGTTTTAACCAATGACCATACTTTTTAGGCGATTCTTCATGTATTAACAGGTATGCACATTGAGACAGATCTGTGGTGAGGAGTTAGTAGTATTCTCATATGATTCAGGGACGGCCATATATCGTAATAATCTTAACAAGACATACTCTTTTTGATAGCACTTACAATTTAACAGTCAATCATCTGTATTGTAATTGAGAATCGAAAGATTCTTTAAATAACAATGTTTTCTTTGTTCAACAACTCTAAAGTGGACGTGTGCGATAAACCGTGGACTATATTTAGTTCTTATATCTGTATATAGGTCGCCTTCAATCAAGAAACGAAATTCATCTTCTAATATATTACCTTGGTGCACATTCGTTTCAAAACAGTATTATGTTAGCATTAATTTGTTGTCAATATACGTGGTATTGAAAATTTTGTGCAAGGAAACATGATAATATTACCTTTATGCCAGTAGACATGGTAGTGTTAAATATTTGGAAGTAGACATGATAGTGTTAACTCTTTTCAAATAGCAATGGTAAAGTTCATAGTGTAGCTTTTGTAACATTAATCATACATGGTCTGTTAGAAAAAAAATGGTTTCTTGTAAGTAGACATGGTGATTTTGAATGTTTACAAGTATGCATTGTAGAGTTGATTATATGTCGGTATACATGAAAGCGCTTGATAATTTACAGTAAACATTGGCAGTTAGCAGTGTCTATCATTTAGATGTATATTAGAAGCGTTAGATGGTGTATAAAAGCATGCTTGTGTTGATTATTTGCAAGGACAACAGGAATACAAAATCGTTTTTGATTGTCATTTCAGACATATGTTATACGCATGTACTACTCTTTAGGCCCGGGACAAGTACAGAAACAATGTTAGCTCCAAAGTAGGACCCTGGCAACAATCGAATCGAGCACACTGTCCTTTCCCTTCAAGCAGGCTTACGAGGAGGGGAAAACCTATGATGTCTGGGAGTCTGGGTAGTATGTAGGGCAGGGTTGGGAGTTTTATTTTTTGCATTTTCCATATATATAGCACGATTTCGCGATTACAAAAAGCTCCAAACCTAGATTGTCGGTGCTGAAAAATAGATGTAGTCGAGTGTGATGGTGTGTCCCTTTGAACAGATTGTGAAACATGAATTCACATAATTATGATGTCTGGAGTTGAGAAGGCAATGATTGAGTTGATAGTCCTATTTTTTAAAAATGTATATAGGGGACCTACCACGTTGGATAACATATCGCAATAGGCGGCAAATGGTTTATTATTTAAGGAGAGTAACCGGGTGATAAGCTTCAAATAATTCCAGCACTTTGATGATGGGAGTAAGTTGTTTGTATAATGTTCGACGGTAATGTTATTTCTAGGGGAAAAACAACAAAGCTGTTTGACTTAAAATTGGAACTATTAACTTTTAATCCATGTGACCTTTTTAGGCTCATTTCTACAAAACATTGTGAGCATGTCAAAAGCCAAACGTGTTCTAGAAGTTGGTATGTTTACCGGCTATGCGGCTTTGGCATGTGCAGATGTATTTCCAGAAAATGGCGAGGTGGTCACTTGCGAAATCGATCCATTTTTGGAGATGCTTGCAAAGTCGTTTTCCGATAAATCACCACATGGGAAGAAAATAAACGTTAAAGATGGTACGTCGATTAGTTTTTTGTACGTATAAATTCCGTAGTTAATTTGTACCACGATTTCATGATTTATAATATTAATGTTTCACGGATGGTATTGTGTTTATTAAATGTTGTATTGCTTTATCGCATGTTTTTAATTGTTTAATTTTATTCTAACATCATATCAAATCGAATAACAAAAAGTCATTTATTACATTTGTGTTAGCATTTTTAAACGATTCGATGTGTATCACATGTACTTAGCCCAGCAAAAGACACATTGACAACGCTAGCTGATGAACGCCAACAGTTTGACGTCGTTTTCATTGATGCTGATAAGCCAGTGTATATTGACTACTTTAAGGTACTGTGTATATATTTATGTATATTTAGTATTGAGATCAAATCATGAACATTATTTGATTCACGTATTCATGTATCTATACATACTAACACAGACATTGGTTTGTTTTATAGTATACTGATTACTCAGTGCTGTCTTACAAGTTTGCGCACAATTAATTGTTCATTTATAAGTTGCAAACATAACTGTGATTTGGTATGCAAATGCCGAAAAACAATAACACAAGAGTTACAAAGTACATAGAGAGCAATTTGAACAGCCAGAAATAGCTTATTATTTTGTTCTTATTATACGGTTATTCGAAAGCTTTTTTGAAAAGCTGGTCGTTACTTATGTTAGAAGTGCTCTTTTGCAGTCATCTCGAAAAGCGCATTTTGAACCCCGTGTGTATTGACACGCTGAACGTCCGGAAGAACTATCTTTCTTCATCTGCATTCATGTACGGCTGCATTTGCCCACCGGACCCTACCTTTCAAATGTCTCTATAATCAAAGTTTTACTGTCAATAATTAAACTTTTAGGCATTGGTAGATTTGGATATCCTTGCTTTTGGTTGCAACAACTTTATCAAAACGAATGTATGTAAGGTTCAACCGACTGTCCGTAATCAAATTTATTCTCATGTTAAGACAGTTTTCGATAAAATACTTTGGCAAATGTTGGCGACCTAGCCATTGACATTGCTTTTTTGTATGGCCACGCCTACCTGTGAAATATACGACATCATAATTTCAGACAGTTATCGATAGCGACATGTTAGCACCTGGAGGAACAGTCGTTCTTGATAACGCGTTTATGTATGGCCACGCCTACCGACCGGAATCGACAAATGAAAACGGCTTGGCAATCCGGGTGACTAATGAGTACATCAACAGTAGGGCTGACCTATTCAAGGTAATTTATAAAATTGTTTTTGTAGGTTTTGTTTATTCCATTGTATATGCTTCACCTTTATAGGGTATTATCGTTACTTTCATTGATATAAGTTTAAATATTTAATAATACCTCGGTATCATATGCTTTATCGTACTAATGTGATGGTAATGATACAAATTTTGTTGACGGTACAGTTGTATTGTTAATTTCATCATAATCTACTAAAACACGATTATGATTATCACACTATTTTCCGTTTATGACTATTGACCAATACGCTTTCACAGCATGTAAGTGTTTTTTACTTATTCTTAATTCACTGTTTATTACTTTGTTACGTGTTGTTATCATCTTAAAGAAGACCACAAGTCGAGGTAATGTCACAGTGTTGGTGTCGGTATTGTCGTAATGCATAATCAATAACCATTGTAAAATTATAAGCTCTAATTTTCAAATTGAATGTAATTCACACGTTGCGATAAACAATAGGCATGTGTATAGTAAAGTTTACACTTTTAGCGTAGACAGCAGATGAGTTAAGCGCATTTTTATTACAAAAAAACCCACACCGACAAGTAACTGTGCGTTGCATTTATTCTGCTGCGCTCTGATTTGTCTGTTCTATTTGCAGGTTCTAGTTCCAATACGGGACGGAGCACTGATTGTTCGAAGAATGAAAGACATGTTTGTGAGCTAGGGAATCGTTTCAGTATGGGAGAGAATGTATGAACAATGTGTTTGCAAATGTTTTACACTCGAGTAAAAATAAGAACGGCTTAGTAGTCCAAGAATCATCCTCAATGTGTAAAATGATATAGATTAAGAGTCAAAGCAAAGAAATACAATGCTCTTAATATCAAATATTTCATATTCCTTCGTATTAAAATCGTTTCTTATCGGCAATTAATTCCGAACATATCCTCTATTTGTTCGGCTGAATGTGTCATTCAAATCTATATTGCTTTTTGTACGTCGAAATAAATACTCAAAAATGAACAAAAAGTACTTCGTAACATGACCTTTTAAACTATTGTACCATATGCAAAATAATAAACTAATTGATTATATATGAATTTATTAAAGGCAAGTAACACATATATTAAATGAAATAAATCGACATGAAGCTATCTTTTCGTATACAATTAAATCACTTTAAAATCAACACATTAACAAGAGTAACTGAAAGCATTATAAAGTACAATGAAAATCATATTAACAAATGTTTAATGAATATGTAAACCTGACGGAAGTAATCGAACTGTAACAACATTACTTTAATCATTTTATAATTGAATTAATTCAGATTGTCATATTGTCCGAATAGTCAATATTTGTGTCAAACGCACTAGACACATATTCACTCATCAGTTAGTATGTTGTATTTAAGGAATTATCTGCATAAGTCCAATCGAAAGCCACAGAGCGGAGATGAAACACACACTGGATGCTCCACTCGTGCCTACATACAACAAAACAGTTATTCGAAAATCTTCTTAATAAAATATAATATTGTAATATAACACGTTCTACAGTGATTATTACAGCATATGTTAACATCCAACCTACCAGTACAATAAGCAGAATATCACTAGTCATACATTGCGTGTAGAAATTTGACATTTTAAAGACTGGCGGCACTAAATAGTTTAAAATTGTAAGTACATAGAATTTTAACACTCCACATAACTTTCAAATGTGTTTAAACTTACAGTATAAACTGAACAGACAAAACACGATTTGTGTGTGTCTTACCGGTGTCATCTGCCAGTTTGTCCAGGGTCGCGGCAATGGTATCCGCAGTTTTTCCAAGGAATTGCACGTTGTTATCGGTGAGTATGTTGGCCAAGTTGTCGCAAGCATTGTGGTAGCATTGCTGCATCTGACCGCGAAAATTAGCTGGAGGAAAAACAGAAATCAGGGTTAAAAGTGTATCTCAATGTCAACGCATTATTTATACTACTGATATCTAACAATTCTATGCGCTACATCTTGACCTTGCATTTTGGAACGCAATCACATCTATTTAAAATCTAAATAGTACGTGATATAGATTGTTCTAAAATGATACAATATGTTGACTCGTATTATAGGCATCTTTGATATGAAAAGGACAAAATATTGCTACGCAAATGAAAAGCGAGAGAGGCACCGTGTGGAAACCCGCTATGGAAGTAACTCAGAAGAGAAGCCAAATATCTGGTCCCAGCATCACGAAAATGTTAAAAGCCATTATTTTAAACTAAAGCTAAATTCATTTTTTCAATATAAAAGCATGACATAGTTCGAAATAACTTATGTTTTTCTCTTTTAAGAAACGCATTCACTTGCGCATCATGTTGATATGCATTATTTTCAATATTGCAAAAATGTATTTCTAAAGCACAAAATTTACTTGAGTAAAAACTCAAGTACTGTTTTTCCTCTAGCACTATTTTTTAAACAATCTTGACAAACTCTTTTTATCCATATAATTATATGACAATGAGCTTTTAAAATGAGTCAATATATTATGTGTGTTTTCGTGACATTTGGGCGGGCATGCTATGAACTTGTTTACGGACTCACGGATCATATTATAGTCAATTAACCACTATTTAAGCACCCATGCATCAAATTCTACATTTTAACACAACTATCATATTCTGATTTGCATACTGAATTTCAAAGAGATAAGAACATTTGAGATTTACCAGAGTCCGTGATGAAGATAGCTGGGATGGGTGATTTCCAGAAGTTGGCGTGATCGCTGCGCAAGAAATGGCCGAACAAGTTTACGTCGGCATCGATAGCAATCTCAAACATCTCTATTTCGAACTGTGGTTGGGGTTCGCCTAAAGACATAAGAAGAAATACATGAGAAAAAAGTGGTGTTGTTTTATTTTCACAGTAAGTACAATGTTAAAATGACAGGTACAACTGAATAATAACTAATAAAGACATGCGCCACTTGAAATTGCCCATCCAAAAAAGTGGCAAGAGCGCTGTATGACACAAATACATCATATCTTTAAATATTTAAAGAAGAGATCAAACAATGATACTAAAACAGGAGCACCGCGAAACCAACGGTAACCCTCGTCGTCCGTTATATTACATTAGAATAATGGGCACAACTCAATTTACAGGAAGCCAGAGTTATTGACCTCACTTAATTTGTGCATATCGTCTCATGTGTACCAAGATTCATCTCTATTGTTCTTGTACTGTTTTAGGGAAGGGCCAAGGCTATATAATTTACAAATCCCCGACGTCCCTGGTGATCCAAATGACAGCGACACCAAGGCTTCGTAAAACAGACGAGCTAATCAATTAATTATAAGTAAGAAAAGAGAGTAAGAAACTATGGATGACTTATTTAATAATCTAATTACAGTGATCTAAAATATTATAATAGCCGGTCATACCTATCAATTCAAAACCATGTTTTAAAGCATGAAAGCCTTTCATCGCAGAATATTATAGAGCAAACAAAGTGCAAACAACAGGAAGTTATGAGTTTAAACTCGAAGCACTTGCTGAAATGCTTTTAACAATTTTCTAGATAAAAAAGATTAAATAGCAACCTATTCAACATGGGGAATGTTAGTTGCAGTTCCGTAAGATAAAACCCTAAAACAACAATACAATTTTCTCCACAAAACCCCGGTATATTTACTGTCATTCAACTATCTTCAAACGTATATAATGCCCCGTGTCCATAAAATCAAAAACATCAAGTTACACTTGTGGCAAGTTTCCACTCACTTTTTAGAATAAAAGTGCATCTATTTAAACGAGAAATAGCACAAATATGAGTTTTATTTTGTAAAACAACAACTGGCAATTTCGGATTCGATGTGTAAGCGACAATATACTTATGCGTACCGAATACTGATACATCTCCTTACGATTCTGCGAACTGAACGGATAGGTGTATATATGAATACATGTCAACCATTTTCTATAACATTTCGTTGCCTCTGTAAGTAGATCTGAATGAGTGAAGGCGTTTAAAAATCATTTTAGTCTTCCCATTTCTTCTAGACCAACGGACTTTACTCAAGAAGTGGTCTATATTTTAACATCGTCGAAAACCCATGACTGACCTACTTTGTGCCACTCCGATGATTGGAGGGAAACAGATTTGGTCGCACGTGGGTATACGACTATGCTAGATGGAAGGCATCATATTTTACTCAACAGAAAAAACTGCAGAACTTACCAAGCCACTCGCTGTTGAAAGTAGATGCAAGATTTCCATCAAGATCTTGCCTGAAGATAGTTGCTAGAAAATCTCCCTTGAACTGGTCTGAAGCGATACTCTTTACCGTTTTAGGAAAGTAAAGCTGGAACTAAAAGAGATCACAGAAGTTAGTCATTAGTAATTCTATTGTTGAACATCTCAGTCAATGTTTTTAAAAATACAAGTATTGTTTCTATTAGCTCTAAGTTTTGTCCGGAGATCACAGAAGTTAGTCATTAACTATATAGTATAATATCTCAGAGATATTCTTGAATATGCAAAAGTGCTGTTGTTCCATGTTTCTTGTTTGTGATTTTTTGTTTTTGTGTTCTATGTCTTTGGCGTTTACCATGTGCCATAAAACGGGGCTTATGTTTAAACTTAGCTTAATTCTGTAGTTTTTCACGAAAGTATTGTTTCTATCAGGTGTATGCGTTTTGCCCGGATTTTCTCACAAAAAAGTGTTCAAATATTTCCATACGTTTTAGCTAATATCTTGCATGGCATATTCCCTTTATCAAACTATCAAAAATAATATGACTTGCTTGTCCTTAACAGTAACTTGTTTTTCTGAATATTTAATTTTCATCAAGTAATAAAAATGACAATTTAAGTCTCACAATCTGCTCAGCCTCTGGGGGAATCACTTGTGATTGTGTGGAAGAGTTGTAGTTCATAACTGTATCAAGAACGATAATTCCGTTTGGTTTTAGTAGCTCCAAATCTTTCCCATAGTTCTTCGTTAGCCAGGGCAGTAACCATTCGTCAATTGCCAACCTGCTTCCGGTGAGCCCTGTGGATAATAGAGAAAATATAACATACTTTAAAATGATTTATAGATAGTTGTTCGTCGCCTGTAAATATCACATACAATGATAAATTCTCGTTTTACCAATACGACATAGGCGGAGATAGAGTCCCATCAAACCCTATTATCCGGTTATTTCCAACAACTTGAATTCTGAAGTCATTGGACGATAAAGCGGTATTTAAAATTAATTGATATTTTATTTGATATACTCGAAGATATAGCACGAACCTAGGTTCTGAATCTGTGAAATATTTTCAAATTACGTTGAAGTTAGCAGGTTTTATGTATACAGTATTTAGTAACTACATACGTACATTCGACACTTACCATATTCCTCGTGGTCGAATGCCATATAGATGATGGTATTCTTGCGGCGATTGTCACCTTGGTTGCCCGCAGCAATTTGTCTGAGAGACTCTAACATTGCCGTTACACCGGACCCATTATCGTCAACCCCTTCAAAAATAAGAAGTAGAAATTGAGTTTTTCCAAAGTGTTTGCATACGCTTTTTGATTTACATTGAGGCCTAACAGGCAGTCAACGTCATTATTTTTGTGTGTTTTTTTTTAAAATCATTATACAATGATACCTTTGCGACTAAAATGTATGAAATATCACAGATATAAAAATCAAATTCGAAATCGGTGTTATTCCAGTCGTCTATGTTATATTTCCGTTCTAAAAACCATCATGTTATTCCGTTGGGAGTTAAAATAGTATTTAAATCCAACAACACTTTCAGAATAATTTCCAAAGGTTGAAATGTTATTTTCACAGAAAAATTTAATTAAATCCCTAATTTTAGAAAATGTTCTAGATCTGGTAAAACCTTCATAAAAACTTTTATTTTTCTGAAGACCAATAGTCAGAGAAGTTTGCCCTTATATACAACAATAGAATGTTCAATGATTTACTATAAAATCCTGAGGAGCTTTCTCCAAATGTCTATATGGATCTCTTTTCTATGTTATATAGAAAAATCAAGATCATTCCAAACAAATCCTAATGAATACATTCTAAAACTAACATGTGAATAAAAACTAGTTTATTTTAATGCATCTAGGTCACCAATGAAACCAGACGGTTAAACAATTTCTGAAGAACTAAATTTAAAATAAATATACATGCTACACTGTCTTACTAATTATCTTATATTTCCGTTTATCTAGAATATGCATTAGGCGGACTAACATACTAACCGTGTCTGTAAGTCGGCAGATTCCTGGGGCCAATATCACGAAAATACTTAAACCTTTATCTTAACTCATGGTTTATACACGTTTAACGGTGCTGATATAAAAGTTTGTCTTAAAAAATTTGTTTACCTGTGTTGCTATAGAGCAATGACGTTTATTACTAGACAACTGTAAAAAATCACATTTAGGTTAAATATCAAAAGGGTGAATCATATTATGCTTGTATGTGGCATTCAGTTGGGATTGCCATTAAGATATGGCTAAACTATGTTTGTGACTAAGTAAACTGCTTGTAAAATTCCCATTTCAATGTAACATGATACCATTTGTTATCTATCATCACCAAATAATTGTAATGTATATTATACGCGTGATCAACATCGTGCTTTTAAACAAACGCCAGAATGAAATAATCCGATACAAAATGGGCTTCCAACCTCCCAATTTATTATTCACTCTCACCTTTTGTAATATCGACAGTATCATAGTGCGCTCCAACACCGACAATTTCATCCTTATACGTCCCAAACCTTTCGCCTTTAAGAACCCCTATCACATTCGTATAGGAAACCTGAAACCATGACAAAGAGGTAAACGTCATTTACTTATCTTTAAAACACGGCGTGACCGTACGTACCGAAAGTAGCTCTCATATTGTGCTGCCATGTATTCATTCTGAAATTGCTTTACTAACATGTGAAAGTAATGTAGGAAAGACCGATCGTTGTTCCGTTTTGTAATTATTTAAACAGTCTTTGAAGTTCCAAGAAGTCTTCATCTTCTATGATTCTTTGTTATGTGGAAGGTTTTCAGCTTTTATTTGTCTACTTTTATAACATCAATGTTGAAACAAACCAGTTAACAATTGAATGTCATCTGAACAATATTTTAGATAACATTGCCACGACATAAACATTATAATTACTGCTGTTTGCAAATAAAGTGAGCAAAACGTGCTGGTCAAGCAGTTAAACAAACTCCATCACAATGCCTGTTTCTATTAAAGAGACAGGCATTTTCCCCACCAAAACAGCAGCTTCGCAAAGGTGATTGACAGGCAACTTACTTACATTCATTCCGTGGTTCTTGTCGGAGGACAAGCCACGATAATTCAATGTTTCATAACCTTGAAATACTATGTTAGCTGCCCAACTGTTGAAATATAAATATATCTAAAAGAGAAGAATTATCATCTATATCTAAAATCTATATCTAAAAGAGAAGTATTATCATCATGATGTACCTCACGAAAGGTGAAATTGTGGTAATTCGTATTCAGTCCATGTTTCTGGAATTCATCGTAGATGAATTGGACAGCTTGACGTTTGTAAGCCGGATTAGAAACATGGTGTCGTGCATCGGAAAAGTGCTGAGTCAGCGTTGACCGGATGTACCCAAGATCCGCACCCAATGTTGCCTGATCTGAAAAAACATATCAAAAGATAAATGTCACAATGTTCATGCCCTTACACCATGCTTTCAATATTAGCGCTAAACGTGCGTAATATACATCTGTATCAAAGAATCAAAGGAATGGATAGTCTGTTACATTTAGACACAAACAATTTGCAATATGTCGAAATACTTTTCATAGACTTAAAAAAACGCTTTAAAATATTCCTTTGTAAATTTTGCTCAGCATCGTATTACACCAAAACATGTTGTGAAGGATATAATGTTAAATTTTAAAAAAAGTTTATAACTCAAAACTACTTTGGTATTGTATATTGTCCTAAATGTACCGAAATCAAAGATTGCATTTGCTGTGATTTGTTTTTACATTAATGGGGTCCCGTATCAGTGCTATATACTGATGCACACGAGGGTAGCTCTAATCTGGGTTACATTTTGGCTGTGCACTATGCTCCAATAACCTAATATGACTAGTACTCTTATCGGAACACTCTCTGAATAGGCATTCCCCGATAGCGAGTATGAATAAACGTATACACCAAAATGCATTTCGTTTTTACGTATTTAATACATAATGTGTTCCTCATAACAGAGAGAAAATTCAGCCAAATATCGAAAACCGAAATACTGACATTTTTTCTTAATATTGCTCAAATTATGCATTTGATTTATTTGTTTGAAAACAAAATGAGCTTTAAGTTTAACAATTTAACTTCCAAATGTATTAATTGGTAATGTAATTGTACATAATATATTTATACTTTTCGTTAGTCTTAAAGTTATAAATATCAAAGAAGTATACATGGACTTAATTAAGTGTATAATATTGACGATATTTTACGATTTATTTTTATTTTAAAATTTGTCTCATTTCGGTTGTTTTAAATCGGAAGCATATAAATTTGCATAAGTTTGTTTATACATGAAAAGACAACTCAGTTTAAAATGATTTGAGTTGCATCTTTTGAAATTTAATTTAAAGATTTAATATCATATAACTTAAAAGGTATATACGTATAGAAAGTTTTTTATCTTTGTAAGTGACGCAGTTTTGCATTTCCTTTAATATGTATATTAATGCATTTAAGGAATCATTTAGGTAATTTTATCAATTATAATCATTAATTTAACATGTATAAAACATGTGATTCTTAACGAAGAAAGGACGAAAAACAGATATGTTTTATTTGTTATTTGATCAAAAGACACGTCATTTTTGTTAACTTGTCGCTATCGGCGTGGTGTCAATTACATGTTTACTTTGACTCTTCAGCTCATATTGATGATTTGTAGTAAACATTCAACCCAAAAGCGCAATGTCACAACTTGTTACGTTCTCTTTACTCTAGCAGTGACCTTTAACTGTGTGTTTGTTTACTTTTCGACGGTCTGTTTACTCGAAAAAGGACTTTAAAGTAAATATATGCAAACAGTGACATTTTTATATATTTACACGAATAGTTACTTTTATGGTATGTCTTCGCTAAAGAGTTTTACTGTCTGTCTACGCTTACAGTAATTTGTACTGTCTGTCTTCGCTAATAGTGACTTTTTACTCTCTGTTTAAGCTAACAGTGACCTTTAACTGTCTGTCTTCGCAAACAGTGACTTTTTATTGTCTGTCTTCGCTAACAGTGACTTTTTGCTGTCTGTTTTAGCTATCAGTGCCTTATACTGTCTGTCCTCGCTCACAGTGACTTTATACTGTCTGTTTTCGCTAACAGCGACTTTTTACTGTTTGTTTTAGCTAACAGTTACCTTAAACTGTCTGTCCTCGCTTACAGTGATTTTATACTGTCTTTCTTCGCTAACAGTGATATTTTACTGTCTGTCTACGCTAACAGTGAAATTTTACTGTCTGTTTTGGCTAACAGTGACCTTTAACTATCTGTCGTCGCTAGCAGTGACTTTTTACTGTTTGTCTTCGCTAACAGTAATATTGACTTTGTACTGTCTGTTTTATCTAACAGTGACCTTCAACTGTCTGTCTTAGCTCACAGTGACATTGTACTGTCTTTTTTAGCTAACAGTGACCTTTAACTATCTGTCGTCGCTAGCAGTGACTTTTTACTGTTTGTCTTCGCTAACAGTAATATTGACTCTGTACTGTCTGTTTTATCTAACAGTGACCTTTAACTGTCTGTCTTCGCTTACAGTGACATTTTACTGTCTTTACTTTTACTTATGATGGGCATGTACGAGAAACAAATGATTATATTTTAAAACACAATCTAATGTAGGCATTTTACTTTAAATTATAAATGTAACAGCATTTTCATCTTTTTTTTCTTTGACAGAATAAATGTTTTCAAAGTAAAACTGAGCTGACAAACCAATTTAAATCCTTGGCAATATTTTAACCAAATTATTTTGTTTAAATAAAAATAATTGTGCATCGAGCATTTTGACCTCTGATTTTCAGTGATTTAGCAAAATCGCCAACAATGTGCACGAGCTAAGTAGACTCCTTGAACTAAAGTGCGATCTTATTTAGTTGTATCCATTAGTGTTCTGAACAATTATATTAATTAGAAAAGCAAACAATACGTTGCACGTGTACAATGCGTGTGTACTAAGCCAACGTATACAAATTGAATATTGATTGATGTTTAATCCTTATATAAATATATTTACATTCTGTTTAACATATACATCATTATCTTATTCGTATTGAAATATACTCACAGAAAATGCTGAATATCCCTATTAACACCGTAAATAATTTCATAGTGAATTGAGTGTGTCGATCTTTAAATGTTAAGCCCAAGCGAGAGAATGAGGCTGGTTAGGTATTACATTTGTTTATACTTTTCCAAAAAATACAATATATTCCTGATCTGAAAAAAGAAACTTCGAGATTTTCAAAAATCGTATATGATACTTGACACTTGAGGTTACATGCACATGCGCGTAGCTAGAATTAAGTATGATGTATTAAGAAGCAAAAAACATTTTCAGAAATTATAAGTAAACTGAATTATTTTAATGGTCCTTCATCATCTATTGCTTTTTATTAGCCTTTCGATAGAAAGGACACATAGTCGATCGGGTCTGTCGGTTAAGTATAGGAACTCCTGGGCTTTCTTAATCAAAGCGCTGAAAGCGATGCATGAACAGGGTTTTATGCGGGTTTTCACCATTATGATTCACGATCATGTGTGTATTAATAAGGTGCTGATATGTAGCACAGTAAAGCTAAGAGTCCCCGTGAAAAACAACCACAGGGACCGCCCAAGGTTTATTGAAGCATGATGGTAAATGACAAATTAATATTTTATTGGCAATAAAGTTTATGTCGCTGTGTAACCAGGCAAACCAGGATGGAGAATGTAACCAATCCCAGCATAAGACTTCATCCTATGGTGTAACAATATGAGTTAGGCTTGCCAAGGATTTATTAACTAGAGAAATAAAATAGAAATTGGTTGATCATCCAGGGTGAATTTAAAAGATACACTACAAAGTTTCCGGTTGGTAATTAGATGTTGGCATAAACAAAGACTATACTAATTATTAAATTGAAAACGATCCTTTTCAGGGCCATTGTTAAAATGTTAAATAGTATTTATTATTTACATAAAAAATGGATTCTCACCCGGAAGGAACGATAAATAGATAATATGCAACGGCTGGTGAATTATTGAAACAGCATAGTAACAAACTCCACGAAGCCTTCCTCCCCGTAAATGTGTGGGGTTTATTAATAGGAAATGAAAATAGAAAAAAGGGTGAATACTTGTGCTATTCCCAACCAAGAAATATATACTAATCAAACTTTACTCATTAGCAAGAGTTTGCCTATTTTTGCCCTGTTATTCACAAAACAACTTCGAAAATACAACAGATAAAAGAGTAATAGTTTCTTCATTAAAATGATCAAAATTAAAATAATTGCTTTCAAACAATTGTAAATGAAACACCTAAAAAAGTTATTAAATCCGTGATATATTCTCATATTTACACCAAACCAGGAAACAATATAACTCAATTCATTTCAATGAAATGCCATTTCAAAACAAAATACACAAACATCCGTCTATACGAACACTTTAAAAAGTATATAAAACAAATTAAATAAAATAAGTCTTGAAAAGTATTTTATTTTAAAACTTTTATTTTCCTTCTTTGTCTATATGGTCAGCAATTCTCTTCTATTTCTTTATCGTCAATTAATTCGTCAGCACTTTAATACGTGCCTGCCAAAATGGCGTGCGTTTGTTATTCCCACGTGGGCTATCACGTGATGTTTTAAGCGGGGAAACTGTGCGCAGGGGATGAGATCATTATGTCACGTGATGGAATGATGCGCTTTGAGTGGATAGTAATTCTTTGTTTACGTTTCGATGTTCATTCATTTTTGGGCGCAGGGACACTATTTTAATATTATCTTTAAACAGCATCCGGATTAAGTTTGCAAATCCGGAATTTTTGCAAACTTATTTTTTTTATTTTTCACCCAATGTTTTTTATTTTTGTATTTTTAAAATGTGTTAGGTAATACTAATAAGAGATATTTTTTGTTTCCTGAAATTTAATTTAGAAATATGTTTTTTTGGCATTTAAAGTCAACTTTTCCAATGGGAGTCCCATTGGAAAATGGCCTTCCCATTGGAAAAATGGTTTTTCCAATTGGAAAATCAGCCCAACATTTTTTGTTGGAAAATTCTCCCACATTTTCAAAAAAGGAATTAGTGATTAATAACAATCATTATCATTAATGGTTATAATGTTATCTAGAAAAAGTGCGTTTATAGTACTTTTTATCATTTTTTGTAAAAAAAAATCCCGTCGACCATTTTTTCCAATTGGATATTTCCCACAATTCAATATGGGAAAAGTCAGGAAATTGGAAAACTCCAATTGGAACATTGTCCCATTGGAATCTTCCAATTGGTAACATTGGCAATGGGCTTAATCCAATTGGAGGTTCTGGCAATAAATTTTAATGGGAAAATATTTCAACTTTCCTAAATCTCTTAAAAGAACACCTATTTATTTATTTAGGAATATATTTGAAGTTTTGTTTTATTGTTTACCTGTGTCCTGACATTGTATCCATCCAATTCCAAGCTAATACTTCTGTGCTGATATCTTAGCGATAAGATTTAAGCATCTTTTAATGAATTTGAATGCAATAAATCATATCAAAAATTACCTGAAGTATTCTTACTCAACCAGTGACACAAATTCCATTTTTTAAATATCTTTACACTAGTTCATCTCCTCAGACGCCATTTTTAATCGATTAAGTTGTGGTTACAAACGACTAAGAACTTATTCATTTTTTCAAAGCTATACTCACTTTTACGCTTGAAAATGTTATTTCGGTTGTCAGTACCTTTACACAGAAAATGTACCATTTTCTTGATTTTTAATGAAGATGTAATTAATTGATGGAAATCCATATGAAATGTTTTACCTAAGATAATAGTTTATTTCATACACACTGTTCTGCAGGGGAGCAGGACCTTTCAACCCCAAGAGGCTTTTTAACCCTTCTAAAAAAGAACACTTTTCAGTTTTCAACCCTTAGACTTTTAAACCCCTATTTCAAAGACTTTTCAACCCCTACCTGTTTGGACTTTTTAACTCCTATAACAAAGACTTTTCAACCCCTAGTTGAATTATTTTAATAACCATATTAAAGACTTTTTAACTCCTAAACCAAAGACTTTCCAACCCCTATTATTTGGTTTTGAGCTGGTCCAAGCTAAACACCATTAAAAATGCTGCAAGGCATTTTAGAATGTTAACATGCATCATGTGCCAATGCCTTCCTCAAACAGTATTACTAGTATATGTATTAGAAAAAAATATCGAACTGTACAAACATGTAAGGCTGGTGAATTTTGCATTACAAAATAAACGCTATTAATTGGTAATTAATGCCATGTTGTCACTTTACTACATACCCGGTAGTAGTATATAAGCCAGTCATCCTACAAGATAGTAGTGAAGCAAAAATACACATATGATGATTACTTGTAGATCATCTTGTATATGTGGAAAAAATGAACTTGTTATCTAGCTGATTGTAAAAACACTTTGTCATTCTTAAAGGGACTCGTACCTCATTGGCACCAAATAATCATTTTCCAGGTAATGTGTCTGAAATAATTGGTTAACTCTTTGATACTGAAATTGCAGAACAAAATACAATGAAAGTATGAAACTAAAGTCTTGTTTTAATCAGGGGTGAACCTACGCTTTTTACGTCATGGACAAATAAATAGCATAACCACTCAGCAAAAGGGACTCATACATAATTTATGGATATTTTGATCATGCATACCTTGGAAGCAACACCTTTTATTTCGTATTTAAAACAAATTTGCTAAAGAACCACATTTTACAAACTACGAGCTATAACTTATACAATAAACTCATACCTGGTTGAGCATTTTTGATGTAGAAATGAGGCACCCAAACTGCCAACAAGTACATATATGCATGCATAAATATTGAAGCAATGGTTAACATCGTCGCTTAAGTATATCCCTCACGCATCAAAATTAATTTTGCAATTGCACTAGTGGCCAGAAGGGGGGGGGGGTGACCCCCCCCCCACAACCACAACGTACCGATGTCGTCCAAGTTAACTTTTCGTTTCGAGGCAGGGGATACAGGGTAATCCAGAAGAACTGGAAAAAAGGTTGTGAAATTGCGTAAATTTGTTTATTTTTTGTTTATTGACACTGTTATTCAAAATCAATACATACACATATATAACAAACATCAATTGTGACTGATAAACCTTTAACTACATACTAAATAATGCATTTATTGAAAATATTTATTACTGATAACAAGATTGTAACCGTGTTTTTAATAGCAGAAAGCGCAAAAAATATTTAATGATTGGTAAATGCTAAAAGATTTATTGTGGTCTACTATAGTCTCATAAGGTAGAAATACCGTGTGTAATGCTCATTTCTTTCAAATTTAACTCGATATCCTTCATAAGAACCATTGTTTTCGACATTTATTCATTCTTTTAGGAATATTGAAACAACATTATTAATTGTGGTAAACCTTATCTGGCAGTACTTAAGAGTGCATCTTTGACTTTATTACTCGAGTGAATGCACCTTCAAACCGGTTTAACACCAACATGTCACAGTAATCAATACCATCTGTGTTAAGATGTCGGGAATGTGTTAGACGAATGATTTTGTTTTATGGAGCTTTGAAGAGCGATGAATGGCACTAAAGTGGTGCCAAATGGATATCTCAAACACCCATTGGTAAGTCATTTATTTTTTTCCATTTAATTTTTTGTCTTGATTTTTGAATATATAAACAGTCAATAAGTAGGACATCTCGTTAAGAACGTTCACTTGAAACAGTCCTCTTCTTATCCACACTTCGACAAGGAGTGGGGCTACTCTGCCTAAATAGCCGTCAACGAGTATTTTAAGAAATATCAAAATAATAAAAAATGGTGTCCCAGTGGTTGCACCAGTCAATTGTTACCATGCCCCCCCCCCCCCCATAGTCCACCTAAATGACCGTCAATGGGTCTTTTGACGATTTTAAGACTATGGCAGTTACAGGGATACACATGAAATGTCAAAATAATAAAAAAAAGTATCCCTAATTGCTCATTATTGTAGCTACCCCCCCCCCCCCCCAGTCTAAAATTATAGACGTGTAATACATTCTTCCAATCCTTACTGGTTGACGGTACATTTCCTAACAGGGCACAAATCCTGAACACCGGCTAAAACACGCATTTGTTTACCGTGATCGATTATTCGATGATCTAGATAAATACAGAGGCTTGCCTTGGTCACACTTGCAAAGTTTCATCTTGTTTTGTTAAGCATTTTTCTAAAAAATGCCATTTATTTAATATAGCATACTTTTTAATTATAATTGTATGACCATGTATTTTCGCTTTTCAAGTGTTCGGTATTTGTGCCCTCCATAGCGTATTTTGAAGGGTGATTTACTATCCATAAAATTGAACGATTTTCGACATAATATTGACGAGATCGTGAATCTGTACTTTGACAGCTGTTTTCACATGAACCAAAGATGTTTCATACGAAAGTTTAACTTACTACAACATAAACTCTCCAAGATAATTGTAAAAAACATCAGAAAGTGTTCGGATTTGTGACCTTAGCCAGTAACGTCTAAACGGGTTTGTGCAAAAACCGGGGGTGTTTTGAAAAATATTGAAATTGTATTAAGTGAAGTATTTTATGGTTTAAATTGATCATAAAGGTTTATATTCATACTTTACCATGTAAGTGAAAAGTTATTTTGCATTAAAACACATTATTTACCTTTCCAATAAAACAAAAGTTGACTGACACAGACAACAATTATGCCAAGCGGAACAACTCGACCCAATCGTAATAACTCGGCCACCACTGACAAGCTTCTAGATAGACCTCGAAAATACAATCGTAACAACTCAGCCATGGCCGAAATGTTCCAATTGTTTAAAAATTGTGCCCTGAAGCCTTGCAGGTGCCCTTCATGTATATATCGCTATGTTTTGACAGCAAGAAATGAAAAATAAACGTCAAACTCATAAGTATTCATAGGATATGACATTTTTATGTATGGAACTGATATAAAATTACATAATCTGGTAATATTTCTTGTTTTATGATATTTTTGAGATATTAAATGCTTTAACCCAGAATCCCGATCGGAATAACTACCCACTTTTGATACTAAACAATTTGTATGTGAAGGATTTGCCATATCAAAAAAGATACAAAAATCCGTAAACGTACAATTCTTTGGCAGGGTTCGACACTAACAGTAGTCCGGTAGTCCGAGACTACCAGATTTATGGTCGGACTACAAGACATTTTAAGTCAATAGTCCGTCGGACTACTAGAAGAAAGTAAATATCACATCAGTTAATTGAGCATAAAATCTTTATTACGCTTAAACTTGCGTAAAACGTGATGTCAAGAAGCCGATTATCACCGGTAAACACTCATTGTAAAGCTTGCCGAAGATGGCCGGGCAGTTCCGGACAACATGGACTGTTAACCGAATTTCGCGCGCATTTCGTATAGCCTTTCGATTAATGTTTAAACCAGTCAGTAGAATGTCTTTATTTAGAAAGGGAAAAAAACATTTTCACACTCTATGGTGTGTTTTAATCGTCAGACATGTGCACCTCTGCTTAAATGTCAGCAAGGTAGATTTGGGTCCAAGTGGCAGATTTTCTAAATCCCTTGCATTTTCAGTCAAAAACAATGAAAGATACGATGCAGATAAACACTTGACGGTTGTAACTATTTTTAGATTTTCTGAAAATACGTCATGATTATTATGGTTTAGGGTATTGTCAAATGTCGGTGTTTATTTAAAGCAAACAGAAGGAATATTATGTCTGGCTTATGCAATCTTTTAAACTGGCTTTTAGAAGAACAGCTGATAAATTAATCATACTGCCAAAACAGGTATAATGCAGTGTAAGTGCAGACGATGACAGAGTTGTGTGCTTTAATTTTTGCGCCAAAATGTAACATTTTATACATTGAAGCTAGGGCCAATAACAATTAACACCACGCCGATAGCGATAAGGCTACACCTACAGTGTCACATGACCTCCGACAAATACCCAGAAGCAGACGATAATAATACAAAAGTTATAAATGACAATCAGATAAAAAATGCATGGAACATGGTAAAACGTAGCAATAAAACCAAGTATAACATTAAATAAGTTCATTATTATAAATTGTATGCAATGTATAATTCAGGTAGAAAAATGTCTAGACTTTAAAATAATTTATTTCTAAATAACATCGGAATTTTGTTACAGTACAATAACAGTCTCTATTTTAAAACTCAAATAAAGGGAAACAAAACATGTATTAATTTCCTATCCGAAAATCAACAAAAAAAGATGTTTGTATAGATCCATTGTCAAAACTCAATGGATTTCGCTGTTTTTCTTCCTTTTTCGATTCAGAATCACCTGTTTTATACAAGTGTAATGCATTATTATCATTATTTATATAACTACCTTATTGTTTCTCTCAATGAATAAATTTCCGTTTTAAATGACATGCAAAACTGTTCTAACAATAAGCATAGAAATTTTGAAACGACCATAGTCATTATACATGCAAAGGTTTTTACTTTGATTTGCGTCATTTTAAAATATGATTTTGTTTTATCTATACGTATATACTTTTTGTGACCTTAAGCTATATATCAGATATTTAATTAAATTTAATAAAAAAATGTAACTCACATAAATTGAGGTGTCTTTTTCACTAATATGTCAAACAAACTTAAATGCAAATGTATATGCCTCGGTTTTAAAACTTTTCGCACAATAAGGAGACAAATTTCAAAATCAAACTAAATCGCAATATATCATCAATATTGTACACTAATTCTCATAATGATATTTCTTATTTTAAGGCTATTAAAACGGAAATATACGTATATTATGTACGTTTACATTAAGACATTTTGAGAATTGAATTAGTCTACTAAACAGTCCCTTGTTATCAATTATAATTTTAGCGGCATAAAGGGAAAATGTCAGTATTTCGGATTTCTTAAACTGTCTTTACTATCTCTCAATTATGAGACATAATTTGTGTTAAATATATATAACAGCGTAATTACACTACTGTTGATATGTGAGGATTGTCGGAGGTCATGGCGGATAGCAACGGCAACTGATAAGCCCTGCCTAATTTGGACGCTAGTTTGAGTGACAGGCAGCGTCATGTTAATTGTTATCTTACTCCCATACAAAAAATAATTAATAACACTTTCGGAATTTATTTCATCATGTTTTTTTAAGTATTATATGATATGTTGTTTAGATTAACAAAGAATACTGAATAGTAGGATGCCAATAATCAAATATTGTTTATCAGTAGGATGTCTGTCATTTGTGCCATAACTTAGCAACGATCTCAGTCGAGGTGTTTTAATGTCAAGTGATTTATTGCAACATTTTCCTGAAAGTGACAGATTATGGGGTATTTTAGCATGGTTTTTAGATTTTTAATCTGAGGTATTTTAGCATAGTTTTTAGCATTTTTTTTGGTTTTAAAATTAAATTTAATGGCCAAAAATTGTTTTTGAAGAATGTGGAAATTTTAAGATTGAAACAGATAAAAATCATGACCAATCAAAGGGTTATACTGACAATGTTCTAAGAAGGCTAAGTCTCACAAAACACTGAAGGAATCCGTTGCAGGCTTGCATTTTTATGGACTACCATAGTTTTTGCTGGACTACCCAGATTTGGGATCCAGTAGTCCGAGGGACTACCTTGTGAAAAATGTTAGTGTCTAACCCTGCTTTGGTCTACTAAGATTTAGCTTGTGAATGTCATTTTACAGCGAAATCAACAAGTTAAAAAAATACTCATGACCTGTTCCTTATCAATATGAAATATCTTTAAACTTTTAGGAACATTATGCAAAAAAAACACAACAGTATGTTTTACCTTCGGTATAAGAAAATAACTATTTTCTAATAAAACTACTGTTGAAAAATGTAAGCTAATGAAATGGAAAATAAAAAGATGCTTCCAAACATGCCATATTTTCTTGAGACCATTCAGGGGGATTAATGTTCAAAAGTCTGAAAATTCAGGGGGATTTTGGTAGTATTCAGGGTTTTTTTTTAGCAGGTCTAATTTGACAAAATTTCAAAGTATTTTAAGACGCAAGTACACAAAAACAAATTGCCATAATTTTGAAAGACTCCCGAGGGGATTATGTCCAGAATTTAAGGGGATTTGGGTCACATACCAGAGAATTTTCATCATCGCCATGTAGCATTACGGGCATGACACACGTGCCAATTTACCTTGTCTACCCCTTTTTCCAGCACTTCATCTATATTTTAATGAGACACAGCCATATTGCATAATAAAAGCACTCACTTGCAAAATAGAATACTTCACAGAAAAATATGTTTCAGAGACAATTTAATGGGCTTAGCTTCCTCTAAAATTGGATACAAAATCTGCTCATTATGATCATAAATGATGACTTTCAGACTAATAGAGAGAATGGAATGATTTATCAATATTTTTCATTTCAATTCCCAAATAGTCAGATTTGTTTGCTTCTGATAAAAAGCAAATGCATAATTTATTGTTTAAGTTCATAAACATATCATCTTTTGGCATTCATCAAAAAATAAAAAACATCACCACCATAATATTAAAATAAATAAAAGTCATTTCATCCGAATTGTCTACTTTCAGTTTCTCTTCTGGAAGTTCTGTTATTTTCCGATATTTGAGATGAAGGTCATGTCATGTATGTAAACATATTAGTGGGTCATAACAAAGAACAGCATTGTCTATTAGTTATTTTAATCCTTTTCTTTACCAAATAATGTACTGTCACCTTTAAATCATAAATCATTTTGATGACAATGACACATGTTTAAACACTTTAATTTGTTACATCCTCTCTGATTGGATAAAACCTATAGTTTTAACCAATGAAAATCGTCCTTTTATCTGACCAGTCTAATTGACATTTCTTATGCAAATTCTGACAGTTTCAATCAAAACAATGCATGAAATGTGCCCTGCTGACTTATTAAGTGTCACCCAATTGGTGTTGTTAAAACACACCATCAGTTGATAATCCAATTAAGACAAGAAGGGCATTATAACTGCAAACAGGCATATATAATTAAAGATTCTAGGACATTTGCCCCCCCGGATGTTTGCCCCCCCGGATGTTTGCCCCCCTTTTGGACCATCGCGGACATTTGCCCCCCCGCTGTTTTCGAGGGGGCGGACATTTGCCCCCCCGCCGTTTTCGAGGGGGCGGACATTTGCCCCCCCCCGCCGTTTTCAAGGGGGCGGACATTTGCCCCCCCCCGGTTTTATAAGTTTATACCAAGATATTAAAAATATATTAATTTATAAAAAAAATGAACATTTTTTTCTTTAACTATTTGTTCAATTTACGTGCAAACTGCCAACCGATTTACACCAGTTTGTATGTTTGTCACTAATTACATATAAATACAGATTACACCGTTCAGGTCACACATGTGACGATGTAGGCTTAGGTAAGACAACAATGTAAATCCTTTTATAATATTTTTATTTCAAATCAGAAGTCATATAGCACATTTATAGCACTCATATATACAAGTATATACAGCAAAAAATACGTTTCTGTTCTCTGAATGGTATGATAAGTAATTCACTAATCAAGATCAAAATAGCACATTCATTTTAGCACATTCATCATATCATATTACAGGTACATTACAGATGTTCAGTCCTAACGCAGTCGGATGTGACCCCCAATGGCCTGCAGAAACTCTTCGACCGTCTTCTGTCCATTGGATAACTGCTGGCACAGGGTCTCATCGAAAATGGAGGGGGGGCAAATGTCCGCCCCCTCGAACATTGAGGGGGGGCAAATGTCTGCCCCCTCGAAAACGGCGGGGGGGGCAAATGTCCGCCATGGTCCAAAAGGGGGGCAAACATCCGGGGGGGGGGCAAATGTCCGGGGGGGCAAATGTCCGTTTACCATAATTAAACCCTGTGATAATTTTGCGTAATTTTAAACACACTTTTTTTAATTTCGGGGGATTTTCATCCCCCTCCGGGAGACCGGGGGATGGGTCGAAATTCCGGGGGATTTTTCCCCCTCCGGGGGATATGGCATGTATGTCAGCTTCTGGGTTGCTTTGAAGTTGAACTGCTCACATGAACCCACAAAAGATGTGTAGGTATGTGCTTAACAATAAAGGATAAAACATTAAAATGAAGCATTTCAAGTGGAGGTTTTCATTAGGGTAGTGCTACCTTAAACACACACTTTACAATTATTTTTTTCTCTTTTTTAATCTATTTTCTTTAACCAATGGACTATACAAACAGTAGGGTCAGTCCCAGTATACAGGACAATTATTCAATAAAATGTTTATCCTTTTGATATCATAATTGGTAAAAAAATATCAAAATGTAAAGAAAAAATAACAGAGACCGGGTTCAAACTGTGGTCGCCAAAATTGCAGTCCAGTGTTGTATCCACTGCTATGAAAGTTTACATTATTTATTTGATTTAATATATACCTAGCTTGGTAACATTAAGTGATAACATCGACTAGCCAATCACACATAAAAATTAATTATACTAGGTATACCCACCTAGTAATCTTTTTTATGGAAAAAAAATGTGAAAAATCAATTCATTGTAAACTATGTGGTACTTCAGTTAGTTAGTTTCAATGCATTGTACACATTGATACCAAATTCATGTCAGTTTTCGACAATTTTCTCTTCTTTCGCTATTTCATCATACGGTGTATAGCCCCTGAATAAAGTTTTACTCTGTTTCATTGAGTATATTTCTTAAAAATCCTTTCTTTGTTCTAATCTGCTAAAAGGTCACAGTCATGTGAGCATCTTTGAGGCCTCTCAGTTATTATAACCAATGCACCAGTCAATTGTACCAATGCACCAGTCAATTGTAACGGTTACTAACCACGCCCCCCCCCCCCCCGGTCCGGGGGTATACTGGGAATAGTCGGGAATTGGCCGTGTTTTTACTTTCTATGTGGCCACGCAGGGCCGGGTGACCGCAGTGGTTTTGTCTTTGAGCCAAATTTAGCCGAGATTGGGCCTTATATAGAGTCTCTGGTGTGCAGGGGCATTTGGCCGGGGTTTTACCATCAGTTCGTTCCCGCAGGGGAGGGGATTAGACCCAGGGTTGGCTGGACCGAAAGTCAAAGTCCCCGCTATTCCCTGGACCTGGGGGCGCCAGGGTTACAATTGACTGGTGCACAACATATAAGATATTTATAAAATAAATAAAAGTACAGTTAATCAATATATTTTAATTTTAATGTGGTAAATTAACAAAGAATTAGATAGATGCTTTATGCAAAATCTCACAAAGATGTAAAAAATTACTAAAGAGTTCAGGTTTGCTAGTTTGTAAAAATATTTCATGGAATCATGGTAAATTGTTATATTATATATCCAATGACAGCCCATATATTTTTTAACTACTTGAACCTTTCTTGTTATAATTCTTATTATTATTTTTTTTTAGTTGATGTGTGATGCTGATAATACAGAGACAGCTAGAGTGACAGAGTTTGATGAATAAACTTAAATTAAAAAACAGTGAGTACAATAATCTATTTTAACATGTCTTGTGTGTAAAGTGTGATTCCGAAGCAGTAAATATATATTTATATGTATCTTTAAGTTTTGAATCACAAATTTAGATCAAAGATCTATTATCACACAAAACTTAAAGGATATATATGAAAAGTCATGTGAATTGTGCAAGTCATATAATATAAAATTTATATTGATCAAGTCAAGCCATGCCATGTAAAAAAAACTGACATCATATCAAAGATTGTATGAATCATTCTCAGAGCTATTGAAAATATTTAATTGGTTGTAAGCGGACCATGCACGGTAATTTTGAGTAACCCCACCAGCCAATACAATATGGCTAAAAAGGCTTTGATAATATTTTTTATCTAATGTTTATCTTTCCTAAAATATTTATATTTATAAATCTATTTACCAGTATAAATCTGTATTTATTTATTTATTAATGCATTTATTTGCTCACTAATATATACAATACACTTATCGTTGTATAATGTCTAGCTAATACATGTATACAAATATGCATAATATGCATAATTATTGGGGGGGGGGTCATAATTACCTATGGTGTACTGTCTTGTTCTTACGAAGATATGATTTTGACTAAAATCCTTACTGAAAAGGCAGTGCAGACTGGCCTGTTTAAATAGTTAATTAAATCTTAATGGGTTTAAATGTATTTTATTTTATTTTTAAAGATATTTTAGAGTTTAAAAGGAAGAGAGTCTGTTTTAAAGACTAAATGATTATATAGTCAGGATAAAAAATAATTATTTTTCAAAATCAAGTTCAAATAATTTTCCATTATTTGGCAAATGGAAAAAAGCTTTATATATTAAGAATGTTTTACTCATAGAAAGTAGGCCTAGTATCTTTTGCATTGCAACACTAAGAAAGTAAATATTTATTTTTTGTCTTTTACCAATTCCATCAAAGTCTGTGAGTGGCTCATGATGCTTAGGCCTGCCAATTTAATGGTTTTCGAAATCATAAATTGAGACAACTTATAACTTTTGTATAAAATCTTCAAAGCTTTCAATAACTTAACATGTCATCCACCTTATTGTCTCAATTTAAAAATAGTTTTCACTCAACAACTTACTTATTAATCAGGATAATAATTTGATAATGACTATCACTATCATTCTGTAAGATAATGTACTGGTACATAAATTTAATCCCCAATATATCAGATGAGTGAGATAGTATATGCTCTTAATAGTTGTAGCCCAGAATTATACGTAGGAAACAATAGAGTCATTGGACTGTTACACGAATTTCAATAGCTCGAAATTCGCCTTTTATTTGTACCAGCATGGGAAAACCCTGTTATGTTAATACATATAGCCCGGAAGTAACAAATAAAAGGTGAATTTCGAGCTATTGACAGTCCAATGACTCTATTGTTTCCGAAGTAATGTGTGTATATAAAATACAACGGTTTAATTTTGTTTGTACCGGAGGATTAGGTCGGAAAAACTAGAATAGCTATAATTCCGGGCTACAACTATTCCGGGCTATATGTATTAATATATATATATATATATATATATATATACTTAAACTCGCCAACTTATTGGGACTATAATCCTATCCATATTTATTGGGACCTACTAGATATAATAGTGATACAGGCGTCACTGTCCTATATACAGTATAGATTGACTGTTGGAATGCTATGTATATCAATATACATCAGAAAATCTTGAGACATAGGTACCTTTTTAGTGTCACCAACTTCTTGGGTCAGACCCATCATTTTACTGGGGCTTTAGACCCAATATGTTATATATAATATATAAAATGCATTAAGCTATTGGGTCGAATCGGTATGATTCCACGCTTATCTTTGACACTAGGGCTGAATGAATTTAAAATTTCAAAATGTATGGATTTAGATATAACATGTCTTACTTCTAGTAGACATGATGATCAGATCTGTTAACAAAATTGGATCAGGAACCAATTTCCAAATTGGCCCACCAAGAGGCTTAAGTCGTTTCCTGAAAGTGGGGACAGTTGGAGGCAATCAAAAACTGACAGCAAGACATTAGTTTTTTTTAACTGAATATTGTAAAAAGAACTTCTGGATATAAAGAAGTATGAACAATCAACCCTGTAACCAATTTGATATGTAAATAGTTTGGACCCCGTCGAGACAGCATCTGTAGTTGTTTCATCAGGATCCTATTTATTTGCTTTGAAGGTTTATATCACTTTGAAATATAAATAGGTAACTTTGCCTCCGACTTCTAGATAAAATAGAATGTTTGACAATATTGACAATATTGTCAGAAAAGAGCATCAAAATATTTTAGTGATAGTTCTATTATCAATTTTAATTATTACATAATGATTGTCCAATTTGTAGGGCTGTGGATCGCCGGTCAAGTGGCGATCCGATTCGATCCACGAGTCAGAGATGACGATTCACAGATCGAACCACGAATCATCAGCATTAATTAACGACCACATAAACACCTTACGAAAATCATTTTCTTTAAATTTGTGTTGTAAAATAATATCTATTTTGATATTTGTGTTATAGCTTTCATCATCTGTTCATCGAAATTCAGTTTGAAAACTAGATGGGTGTTGTTTTCGAGCATAGCGTCGAAAACAGATGTCTCCCCTAGCATATGTTTGACCTAAAGAATGGGAGACAACTTTGTCATGAAGTAAATTAGAGTAATGGTTCCTGTACAAAGCAATCCCTCTCATTGAACTTTATCATTCTATGAAGTTTTATCAAATTACATCCAATACTTTTCATGGTATGCTCCAAATAAGAAAAAGTAGCAAAGGGAAATAACTGTGTAATTAGGTAAAGTAGAGTTATGGCCCCTGCATAATGCATTTCCTCTCATTGAGCTTTACCATTGTATGAAGTTTTATAAAATTCCATCCAGTAATTGTCATAGTATGCTCTGGACAAAGTTTACACTATTTAACTATTGAACAAGGGGAGATAACTCTGCAACAAATTGGCTTAGAGTTATAACTCTTGCAGGATGCACAACTTTACATCGTCATCTATGTTGCAAGTTTCAATCAATTCCTTAAAGTAGTTTCTCAGTTATGCTCTGGACAAAGTACACTATAAAAATATTGAAAAAGGGGAGATAACTCTGCAACAAAATGGCCTAGAGTTATAACTCTTGCAAGGTGCACAACTTCACATCGCCATCTATCTATGTTCCAAGTTTCAATCAATTCCTTCAAGTAGTTTCCGAGTTCTGCTCCGGACAAAAAATTCCCAGAAGAATAAGAAGAAGAACTAGATAAGAAAAAGTAACAAAGGGACATAACTCTGTGATTATGTAATTAAGAGTTATGGCCCCTGAATAATGCATTTCCTCTCATTGAGCTTTACAATTGTATGAAGTTTTATAAAATTCCATCCAGTAGTTGTCATAGTATGCTCTGGACAAAGTTTACACTATTTAACTATTGAACAAGGGGAGATAACTTTGCAACAAAGTGGCCTAGAGTTATAACTCTTGCAGGATGCACAACTGCAGATCGCCATCTATTTATATTCCAAGTTTCCATCAATTCCTTCAAGTAGCTTCTGAGTTCTGCTCTGGACAAAGTACACCATTAAAAAATTGAAAAAGGGGAGATAACTCTGCAAAAAAATGGTCTAGAGTTATAACTCTTGCAAGGGGCACAACTTCACATCGCCATCTAGCTATGTTCCAAGTTTCAATCAATTCCTTCAAGTAGTTTCCGAGTTCTGCCTCGGACAAAAAAATTCCCAGAAGACTAAGAATAATAAGAATAAGAATAAGAATAACTACAAATACAATATGTCTCCCCCTTTCAGAGAAGGGGAGACATAATAATAACAACACAGCAATGGAAAGATAGCAAATACTAGCAATACCCTTATGACTGTTCTTACTCAGTAGTTTCTTTCTCCTAGTGAATAGCTCACATACGAATCATTTAAGTCAAACGTTAATGCTGGCAAATTATTTATTTTACAAAGCGTGTGGGTATCAGTCCTGTCAACCAATAAGCCCGATTTATTTATTTATTATTTTATATCCATAAAATTATAATTAATTTCTTGTTCATTGTCATTCTGATTTAAGATTTAATTTCAAAACATGTTTTTGTGTTTTGAAAATTCATACAAGAATATCATCGAATCTTATATAATGACAAAGGTTCGTTGCTACCTATAGATTGATTCTTTACTTTCTGTTCAGAAATGAACAGTTTAAAATGGCAAGATAATGAACAAAAACGTTATACTTTGTATAACTTATATAATGTGCAAAAGATTGCGATCCACCGATCTCGGCAATGACGAATATCCGTACACGATTTTTAGGCCTGATTCACGGATATCCGAGTACTCGGATACTCGTAACAGCTCTACCAATTTGGATGATTGGGTTAATCAGTGCAGATAATTCGAATTATGTATACTTTTTATCATGTTTTATACGTTAATAATTGTTACTGTATTGGATAGGGTTAGTATTAATGAAGCTCGTTGTGTTAATAAATCGCTAAACAATAAACATAACTTTTTGTCATTATTATCAACACCTAACCTTAATACGTGTACCACAGTATTTAACCTTTTAATCAATGATGCCATTAAAAGCTTTAACAAACTAAGAAAATCCAGCGTTTTCAAACATTTTGTGGCCATTATACATGTATTTGAGCGTTGCAAATACCTACAGATGGAAACTTTGTGAGACACCGCCAGCTGTGAGAGTCCCAGCATCCAAACTATTTTGCATAAGAATTGACACATCCCATAATTCAATCAGTAATACCAAACCGGAACCGGAAGAGTTGTCAATTTAATCAAGTTCACTACTGTAACCATTATTTACCAGCAAACATTAACGAAACATTAACTCAATGTTAAGGAAATTTCGAAGTCCCTCTGTAACAGTCCCTAGGTCTTGAATGGACCGCTATTCTTGCACACAGTTTGGAGGTCTTAAGAACCTGTGTAAATTACATCGAATGATATCGAGGGATTACTGCCAGAAGGAGCTATGTGCTTCTGGCAGCAACCCCTCGATATACCGGTATAGTGGTATATCATAACAGCGGTAGTAACATTTGCTAGTATAATCGTGAACTTGCAGTTAGAATGAGGTAAAATATGAAAGAACCATTTTAAAAAAATAATTCGGTAATCACTTAACCTATTCATTAGTGATTGTAATCACTCCCCAAAAAGTTCGTCGATTAATCAGTGGTCAAAGTTGACGATTAATCGACTAAAGTCAACTAAAAGGGACAGTATTAATGTTTGTGAGAAAAGTTGCAAAACTTCATTAGAACTAATGTTGTAAAGGTTAAATGACTACTATAATACTCTTTGATGCTTGATACAGTATTGTTATCCCCCGACACAAAAGTTGGGGGTATATAGGAGGATATAGAGAACTTATAGAAAAATACTTTCTTTCAATTAAAAACTAGTGATAAAAGTGCAGTATTTTTTCGAAGGCAAAGACGCATGCCTTCTACAGTACTAATGAAGCATTTTCGGGTTTGGGCAAATTTCGTCAACGAATATTTGCGGCCGTCATCGTCAAGTCAGAGGGCTACTCGTCAACGATTCGTTGACTTTCTGATTAATCAGTACATCACTACTATTCATGCCTGAATTAATAGTGGGATTTTCCAATTTATTCCACGGAACAGTCTATTTTGATACAATAAGGACAAACTTTCCAAAGTGTTAAGATTTTTGATTTTTTTGGAAATTTCAGGTTGAGCAAACATAGTCCGCTTATCTGGGTCTACACCATTTGCCTATGTCTACTTTTGTCGACTTTAGGCATAAGTGCGTTAAAACAAAAGTGCAGATAGTTCCTTGAGCATTAGCCTTAAAATGGACTTTTCCATGCGATCTATAAAGACAAATTCAGTCTGAGATTTTGGGGGATTTTTTTGAGAAAAAAATATGAATAAATCTAATTTTTTTACAAAAAGTGAAACCCTGATCAGAGGGCTCCATCAGGAGCCCTCTGATCTGGTTTACACGTTTTTGCAAAGGACGCTGAAACTCGTCGCTAGGGCTGAATGGGCTAAGCGAGCACGTGTCACACTGACCGTCTACGCAGTTTCATTTTTTTTCAGGACACTAAACATTTTAATGGCTTAGCTCTACAATAAGCTGAAAAGCACAGGACTGCAGATCTAAAACGGCTGAAAAATGACGTTGTGTGGGAAAAGGACCTTATGGAGGGACACAATGTGCAAGATTTGACCAGACGCCTCGTTCTGCCCGGCGGCTGATCAAAGCCTGCACTTTTTGTCACATAGGACTGTATAGTCTAGTAGAAAAACATTTTATCACTCTGTGTGCAGTATAAACTATAAATATCAACATAAACGTGTGAAAGCAGCTGCTTTATGACGTACGTCATGGTTTGTTCCGCAATAAGGTCCTTTTCGCAGATGACGTCAAATGTTTTTGTCGCTATATTAAGAGGCTGCGGCCACACATAATTTTGCTTACGATAGTTTAACCCTGAACCCGCCGATAAAATTATCGTCTGCTTAATCCAAACTGCTTCAATCTAGGAAATTGTGGAAATATGTCTTGGTATCTGTGAAGTTGCATAGGGGCATTTTCAATGCATCTAAAAACAAGAAAAATGTGTTTGTGAAACACGAATGCCCCCCAGGCGGCACTTTTGTAAAAAAACTCAAAATTTCAAAGGAGCATAACTCCATCAAAATTGCAAACAGAGTTACAAACCTTGCACAGCTGGAAAGCTCGTCACAAGGAAGACACATGCCAAGTATTAAAGCTCTATGATCAATGGTTGAAAAGTTATAGCCAAGGTTAAGTTTTCGGTTAAAGGGGCATAACTCCTTAAATATTGCAGACAGAGTTACAAATCTTGCACAGCTGGAAAGCTCTTGTCACAAGGAAGACACATGCCAAGTATGAAAGCTCTATGACCAATGGTTGAAAAGTTATAGCCAAGGTTAAGTTTTCGTGACACAGACAGACAAACAGACAGACAGGGCAAAACCTATATGCCCCCGAATCACAGATTCTGGGGGCATAAAAAGAGGTGGCGCCCACGTTTACAGGCCGTGTGACTATGATTGGAATTTTTAAAGTCTTCTTACGTGAGCTAGCCCCTTGAAGTACGTAAGTTCGGCCACCTAAGCTATAGCTAGTTTGTTTATTTGCACATGCTCGTAAGCCATGTCACCCTGAAATAATTGACCTAAACATGGAACAAAATATCAATTATTTGTCTAAATAGATCTAATAGTGAAGAAAAAAAAGCTTCCGGTCGAGATATTATCAATAGAAAACATTATGAGCAAGTTTGGCGACACAAGGTTCTAAATTCTGGCCTATAAAGTGGTTATTAGGTTATTAGCAAATTGTTGACCACGCTCGTTCACAAAAGCTCACCCCGAGCTGTGCTCAGGTGAGCTAAAAAAATAAAATCGAGAAACGCATTATGGACGGATTTTCCGGGGCAAAAAGTAGGTCAAGGTCAATGTCACATGAAAGGGACTATCCAATGAAGCAACTGTCCAAATATGGAAGCAATCCATTGAAGGATAAAATAATTATAGCACTTTTACCAAAAGGTGGTCCTGTGCGGACGCCCGCCCGCCCGGACATCACTATTTTAATAGACGATTTTTTTCGTTGAAAAATCAGTCCAAAAATGTTTGCATGGGTCCTACTTTTTAAAGTCATCAGATGTGCGTTTCCTTCAGCTAGACTCTGAAAGTAAGAGGAAGTCAGAGGTAGATTTTAATCTTGCTTAAAAAGAAACGATCTAGCTTTTAGCAAAATGACCTTGCTTGCCTACGAAAGATTATTCCCCAACCTTTCCAAACCTAGGTGCTAGTTTTAAGCGGTCTGTAAACCTAGGTAGGGACTGGATTTCCTAGCCTCAAGAAACACACCTCCAAGTTAATAATACATAAAATTCAAATGATTTGGGAATAAATCAGACAAAGCTAAAATTTCATTTTAACTTTTATTCTTAAAGAACTCTTTTATGAACTAGAAAACGTGTCCATAGGACACAGATGCCCCCACTAGTGCTTTGTCAAAAATGCAGATTTTTCACTAAATCAAGGCCCATAACTCCGTAAAAATACATTTTAGCTGGCTAAAAATACTCAGGTGCACAAATTGACACCCTAAATAATACATCCATGCAGTTTTAAGTCACTACTACAAACGCTTTTAGAGTTATGGACGACACAAACTAAAAATGCCGCTTTTTCACTAAATCAAGGCCCATAACTCCGTAAATATAAATTTTGGCCGGATAAATACCCAGGTGCACAAGTTCATACCCTGAATAATACATCCATGAAATTTCAAGTCTGTACTACAAATACTTTTAGAGTTACGGATGACACAAACTAAAAATGCCGTTTTTTCACTAAATCAAGGCCCAAAACTCCGTAAATATAAATTTTGGCCGGATGAAAATACCCAGGTGCACAAGTTCACACCCTGAGTAATACATCCATGAAGTTCAAGTCTGCACTACAAAGGCTTTTAGAGTTACAGATGACACAAACTAAAAATGCCATTTTTTCACAAAATCAAGGCCCATAACTCCGTAAATATCAATTTTGGCCGGATGAAAATACCCAGGTGCGCAAGTTCCCACCCAGAGTATTACATCCATGAAGTTTCAAGTCTGAACTACTAACGGTTTTTGAGATACACGCGACACAAACTTTTCGGAACGTACAGACAGACGGAATGACAGACAGACAGACAGACAGACGGACGGACAAAGGCAAATCTATATGCCCCCCCCCCTTTTTTTAAGAGAGGGGGCATAAAAATACATGTTGTACCATTTATACAACAAAAAGTAACAAAGAGCAAAGCTCGCCTAGAGCTAACTGTTTGAAATAAGTACATCCCCTCCATGTCTAGGTTTTTTGCCCTGGAGTTAGGCCGGACAAAGCTAATTTTGCCTACTTTAACACATCAAGGGGAGATAACTCTGGTCAGGGTCATGTGACCCGTACCAAATTCACAGAGGCGAAAGTTTACAACATGGCCATTAATTTCTGAAAGTTTGATAAAGATTTGTTGAATAATAACAAAGAAGAATCCCGGACAGGGCTTATTTTGCCTACTTTAACACATCAAGGGGAGATAACTATGGTCTGTAGTGGACATGGTGTTTATTATATTAACATATGATAATAAATATCATGTCCACTACACTGCTCTGTTTGCAACATAAAATATTGTAGTCTGGATATTGTTCTACAAATTACAAGTATAATTCACAAACTATGAAAATGATCTAATAATATATGCATAGTAGGCAGAGTTTTTTTTACATGAACATTAAACAGGTAAAGGGTTAAAATTTGGATAAAACATATTTTCATCATCTTTAATTATGAAGTATCTATATTTAGCCTTCCATTGCATCTCCATTTCAAATATAAGCTCCCTACAGCAAATATTTCAACTATCAATCAGATTTAAACTAAAAATGACTCAGTTCAAATCCTGTGAAATTTGACTAAAATTATCAATTGTTTGAAACAGTATCTATGCAGAATCTATGTTCAGCATACAGGGCACTTCCATTTCAAATATGTGACGTCGTCTGAGAAAATGGGACCAATTGCGGAAAACATGGTGACATTATATATCAGCTGTTTTCACACATGTGTCGTTATTTTTTAGTTTAATCTTCACACACAGAGAGAGAAAATGTTTTCTCTACACGTCTATGGGTGACAAAAAGTGCAGACTTTGATCAGACGTCGCGCAGAATGAGCGGCGTCTGATCTAAGTTTGCATTTTTTGTCCCGCAATTGGTCCCATTTTTTCAAACGACGTCACATATAAGCTTCCTAGGGCAAATATTATTTCATGGAGCAACAGTGCATTACAACACTAACCCCAAAACCTTAACAGATTTCAGCCAAAAAGAATAAGTCCTATAGGCTATTACAGGTGTAATTATGAATAAAATTTAAAACTTAATTTCAATTAAGAAATGAACGCCTTCTCGCGTCTGTTCTCGGGTATATGAATACAACAGGTCGCGTGCAGAGTTCGTAAACCCCGAAGGGGTTTACATTAACTATGCATGCGACCTGTTGTATTCATATACCCGTTGAAATGTAGCGAGTAGGCGTTCATTTCTTATATTTATATTATCATTTATATTATTTCTAATTATATCAAAAGAATAATAGTCGATTTATTGGATGCCTCGAGCGATCACAGTAGCTCATCCTGAGCTTTGCTCAGGTGAGCTAAAACGCGTGACATGAAAAGTGTGACGGACAGACAGATGGACGGACAGACGGCTGGACAGACGGACTAAGACAGACGCCAGAGAAGTGACCGTTTAGTGTCACCTTCTGCCTACAGCAGGTGACACAAAAACCCTAGAACCATCAGTACTTCTGCCCCAGCTCCTGACACAACCAGGTTTTGTTATTATGGGCTATTACTCAATAATCGTCTTGAAGAGACAATTCAAAACTATAAGTCCCGTGCATGGAGGTCAACTCTCGTCTATTATTTCCCAAGACCATAAACATAATTCTGACAACAAAGCATCACAGAGTTATGGCTCTTGGTCAGATTAAAGCCCTTGTGATTGTAAACAGCTGTGTGAAGTTTCATTGCAGTAGCTTCAAGAACAAAGAAGTTATAGCCAAGGTTAAAGTTTTTCATGCCTACACCAACCATGACAATGACGACAACAACGACAATGCCAACTCCTATATACCCCTTCTCGAACTTGGTTTCTGGGGGTATAAAAATAAGCATCAACTACAGACCATGATCATCTATAACACCACATAAGGTAGTCCTTAGCTGAATGCGTTTCAATTAATGGTACTGACTAGATTAAAGATCACGGTGGCGATGACCTATTGATCGAGTTATTCAAGTTACGGTATTGAGCAGAAATGTTTGAGTGCACAGGCATTCTATATATCAGATAACTGTGACATTGACATTGATTTGGTCCCTAATTAAGTGTTGCCTTGGTGCCCGATAACATAACCTTCAAATTAAAGATAGCTACTGGTAGTATTTGAGATTGGTGACCCAACAATGTATTATACATTTTTTTATATATTCCATGAGAACTCTGAATAATTGTTGGGTCATAAAACAATTGACCCAACAATGTAATATATATATAACTTGCAAAACTCCAAGAATTGTTGGGTCATAATTTTTTAATCCATGGTTGCCCTAAGCTGAATAGTATTAAAGTTATTGAGCGGACAAGAATGGCTAACAGACAAAAAGACAATGTATTATACATTTTTTTATATATTCCATGAGAACTCTGAATAATTGTTGGGTCATAAAAAAATTAACCCAACAATGTAATATATATATAACTTGCAAAACCCTAAGAATTGTTGGGTCATAAATTTTTAATCCATGGTTGCCCTAAGCTGAATAGTATTAAAGTTATTGAGCGGACAAGAATGGCTGACAGACAAACAGACAGAGGGATGGACAAGCGGAAGATGCGCCATAACAAAATACAACCAAAGTTTCTTTGGGCATATAAAAAGAAATGATTAACAAGAGCTGTCACAGTCACATGACACATGCCCCAAAAGGACTGGGTCTAGCATGAAGGCACTTTTTCACAATTGTGCATGCAATAGGGGTTGGGAGTGCCCATTTACGCACTAATGTCAAAGGTGAAGGTTTGTGATTTTTTAAGATTTAACTTACTGACCTACTTTATGACCTGGCCCCACCCTTGATTGAACTTGATCAAGATATTATCAAGAAATAATCCTGAGCTAGTTTCAGGAAGATTGGGTAAAAAATGTGGCCCTTAAAGCCTAAATAGGATTTTTCAAAGATTTGACCTACTGACCTACTTTTTGACCTGGCCCAACCCATGGTCAAACTCGATTGAGATATCATCAAACAAATATTCTGACTGAATTTCAGGAAGATTGGGCAAAAAATGGGGCTCCTACAGGGTAAACAGGATTTTTCGAAGATTTGACCTACTGACCTATTTTTTGACCTTGCCCCATCCATGACTGAACTCGATCAAGACATCATCAAGAAAAACATCCTGAGCAAGTTTTTGGCCCGAGGTCTGACCAAAACTGTCACTTTTGTTTTGGCTTAAAGGGATTCAAAAGAGTTCCTATCCAATTTTGTCTACTATATATGATCATTTTCATCAGGTTTTGCAAAAAAATTAATGACCCAACAGTTCTTAGGGTTTTGTAAGTAGTATATATTACATTGTTGTGTCAATTCCATTTGGTTAGCACTGCCTGATACTTCACTAGTCTTGGTCTGAGATTAAACTGTCTCACTAGTCTTGGCCTGTGAGTAAACTGTCTCAATGGTCATGGTCTCTATGGGAACAGGACTTGTATGAAAACAATTTATGACCCAACAGGTATTCATGTATAATATGTTGTTGGATCACTGATCTCCATTACAGCTTGTAGCTTTCTTAGCTCTAAAGGTAACCTTAAGGGGCATCTAGGCAACATTGTTGGTTAATTCGGAACCATATTAACTGTCACTTTTGTTTTGGCTTAAAGGGACTCTTTTTGGGCCCCTAGCCAATTTTGTCTACTATATATCATCACTTTCACCAGGTTTTGCGAGAAAATTTATGACCCAACAATTCTAAGGGTTTTGCAAGTAATATATATAACATTGTTGGGTCAACTGTTTCCATCTGGTCAGCACTGCACTGCCTGCTGCCTCATTAGTCCAGGTCTAAGATTAAAATGTCCCACCAGTCCTGGTTTGAGAGTTAATTGTCTTACAAGCCTTGGTCTGAAGTTCAAACTACATTGTTTAGTGAACAGGGGTGCCAGGGGGCAAAGCCCCCGAAAGCTCCTGGGTTTAAATGGAAATCAAGACTCAAAATGCAATCTCCTGCTACCTTTTGAACTGTCAAGTGTTATGTATTCAGTTCACAGTTGGGACTTTTCAATCAAATGAATGAAATAACCATTTTGGTAGAAGCTGATAATGATTATCAGCTTCTGTTCGAACGTTTTCTCCATTCACACAAGACTATTCCAAAGTCTTAACACTTTACTCCTAGGCCTGCAACAATACAGGTACTTCTCGGTTCGGTTCAGTTTCGATTATTACCCTCTCGGTTATCGATTATTCGGTTCGGAAATAGGGAACACAAGATAATTATAGAAACACTTTAAAACAACTCATTTACTTGCCAATATTCATCTAATAAGACTAATATATACATCTGTCAACTGTATCAACTATCAAGTTATGCTGCAAGCCTTCTTGAAGAAGCCGAAATGCTTCCAAAGTGCCGATTTTAAAGCAGCCAGTGGATCGCACAATTCAGACATTTTTACCTAACAACGGTAGGCAGAATATTATCGGCAAGCTGATTGGTCCAAATAAGCGGTATAGTCTAATGGGCCGTCATGGCCGTAAATTGACGCACCGAACCGAAATTTTGCGGCGCCAAACCGAAAATCGAACCGAGAAAAAAGAATCGAAAATAACCGAACTTCGGTGAACCGTTGCAGTCCTATTTACTTCATACATTAATTTTAGATCATCACTTCATTTTCTATAAATTTGTATTGTTTACAAATTTATAGAAAATGAAGTTAAAAAAAGAGAGCACAAAATGAACTTGAAAAAAATGATGGTCTGAATACCTTTAAAAATATCATGGGAAATGGAGCATTTTGCTCTATAGGAGCACATACTCTAATTTCATTTAAATTTTCAACCACTTTAAGTTTCAAAGGTTTCAATAGGTGCACTGTGCTTGTGTGGAGGAAGGGTGAAGTCTGAGCATGCAAGAATAAGAGACCTGGTCCAAATTTCATAAACAATATCCGACTCAAGCTTATGTGAAAACTGTATTTGAGCTGAGAAAAAAACATAATTTGTTTTTGACACTTGCCCACTAATTCTTAATGTGTTTTAGAAACATATTGAGAATGAGTGGGCAAGTGTCCAAAACATTTTTTTTATTTTTTTTGGACACTTGCCCAAAATCCGGAATTCTGGAATTTTGTCACCCCTGAGTGAAACAAGCAGAGCAGACCCAGATCTTTAGGAGCTGCCTGATCTGGGTCTACTCTGTTTGCAAGGGCGTGAAAACACGTGATAAACAGGTAAATGGTTGAGAAAGGTGCTAATGAAATTTTCACATGATGTCACATCGTCACCTTAAGTCCACAAAAATGTTACTCCTTCAAAAATGCGAGGGCGTTACATCTTTGTGGAATTATAAATGCGACAGCATGTTGTTATAAAATAGGCACAAGTGGCTAAAACTGCTTCTGGATAAGAGTGGGTGTATCCTTGAAATGTTCTCGAGATATTTTTATCCAGTTTTGAAATACTTTAAAATATGATTTAATAAAATGGAAAGCTTTCGTAACACTGACACGATACTACCAGGAAACACGCTGATTAAACCCGGAAGTGGTACTGTGGCCGTATCTGCGATGCCCATATATTAGACATTCCCCCTGTTCTAGGAATCCAAACATCCGGTTGCGATTCTAATAAGTGGTCAAACATAGGAATAGATTGAGAAATGGATATTTTAGAACATGCAATACACACCTTATCTTAAGCTCTGATTAATTATACACAATTGCTAGTCAGGACTCGTCAGGATTTGTCAGTGCTTTACAAACATCTTTCACAACCAGACAGCAGTGTTTGGAAAATTTAAACACATACACACTTGTTGACAGTTGTTAGATAATACTTAGTGACGACAAACTTGCTTTGCCTATGTGTTATTTTTGGTTGTCTTCGTCTGCTTTCGGATTATACACTGACGAGCAATGAAAACGCAACAAAGAATATATGCTTCAATATCTTTTGAATGCAAACATATACACATCTCTTAAGGTCGTCATTTCATCTAGCAAAGTGTTAAGATTTAATGCCTGCAGAAAAAGAAAATTTAAACAAGGCATTGCCTGAGAGACGGGTGTGCAAGATGTGGTACCCAGAGCAACACAGTTACCACGCCTGTGTCAAGCTGACTGTAACTTCAATACGATGGCTACGGCGCAACACGACAATTTGCAAAGCCGATGACAACTTCCACCGTAGTCCCTAAGTCTTCTTGACACAGTTTCCAATGTTTTGGTTTACCACCGTGTCCTGACCAAGTCTTCTGTCGTCGATTGGGCTGCAAGGAATCGATTACGTTAACGTTGGTAGACATTCTGTCTTGACGGCGTTGCACGCTGTGTACCTTGTCATGGACAGTCTGAAACGGAGCCCGTGACGTTATACCGTTCAATTTGAAGACTGACTTTTCGATTGTTTTATCGTGTCATTGCCTATTTCTTAGAGATTTGCTATTTCAGGTGATTTTCATAAAGTAAATCAACGCACACGTGCAATAAAAGTAAAAACGAATTTTAAAAACGTCGCTAAGAAAGCGTGCGCGTCGCGGACGTTGAATACGCCAGAAGTCCGGCCGTAGTCAGTCATGGTTGATTTCAGAAAACAAAACCCATTTCAGGGAGTAGCATAGGTAACTAATATGAAATATGTCTTGGTCTGTTGTCTACGAAAATGCACGTTTTGTAGTTACACTCAAAAATACTTGTTGCATTTTCATTGCTCGTCAGTGTACCCACTCCCCTATTGTATGTTGATTGTTAACTCATATCAGAATGTCAACCAGCTTGGATCCGAATGGGACGTCCAATTACTCGGCGTCTCATTTGGATTCAAGTTGTATGCTTATGAAGTGATACGATGATGTACAGGAAAGAAATAAAAAAATAAACCATTATTTAGCATTTAAGAAACAGATTTTTAGGGAAGGAGCATTAAACTTCATAGAAAGTAATATTTAGAAAGTTTTCTTGCACTAGAATGCCTGATTTTTTTTCCTGGGATCTATACTGGCTGACATAGGAGTTATTCTATGAATTAAATTATTTTGAGTTACATGTTAATGTTCACATCTACCCAATAACTGATAGAGACACATTCTAACGCATCTAGAGAATGTAGAATGTGATATTTAAAAACACGATGAAACATGGAAACTTTGCTCCTAAGGAGCAAATTCTCCATTTTACATCATATTTTCAAAGCTATTCACAAGCAAAAAAAAAAAATTGAATTATTTATAGAAAATGATGTCATCATCTATATAATAGTACATCAACTAAACGGTTAAGGTGTTATATTGCTACGTTAAGGTTTGTTGTTACTGTGTATGGAAAAAAATAAGTATAACATATACCAATAACGATAGCTTTTCCACTTTATTGTGATGTCCCAATATATTGCAATATTGGGTCAAAATATATAATATAATATACAAATATACACGAAACACGGTGCGTGTATATTTGGCGACCCAACAGTGAAATTGCGACCCAATAAATGTGTTTAGGAATACAGGTTGCAATCACGTATTTGACCCTGCAGATACATTTAAAACAAACAATTATGTTGGGTCCTTATATGTTGGGTCTTTGACCCAATATTGAGGTATGCCCCAATAAATACACCGTGGACCCAATAATTCGGGTGTAAATATCAACAGGGCCCCAATATTTTAGAGGTTTTAAAACTATATATATATATATATATATATATATATATATATATATATATATATATATATATATAAATGCACGAAATCAATGTGGGATTTTCATTAAGTTTTGGTTAAACCATCTTTGTAACAAATTACAGTTACTTCCAAATTACATCTTATTCTACATAATACAAACTGGAGGACAGTTCTTTTTATTTGGTAATGTTAAGAGACTTGAAGACAAAAAAAAATGTTTAAATTCAGAAAACCTTACACAAAGTAGAAACCTTCTATTAATGTCATTATCTTGAAAAAATGAACATGCCTTTTAGCAAAATTTTTGTATCAGTCTGTGAAAATCTACATTTTGCCTTCGACATGTTATACAATTTAAGGATATTTACATGGAAATTAAGTTCAATTCTAAATTGACAGTCATGTATTTCTTCCAAAATTTTCATAGTATAAGGAACATGAATTTTTTATGAATTTAAGTGCATAACTGCAGATAATGATCATTATCTTAAATCAATTACAAGCCAATTCATAGTCATGCATATAGCCGCCTTTTCAAAATATGATAGTGATTGTCTCAAATGACCAGTCTTTCTCTGTGGGGGGTGGGGGCTGTCAGTCATAAGGAAACCTTTAAAAGGCATATTCATTCAGCCAATCAGATGTCAGGTTCAGTGAAAGGGGCGATGCCAGGTCAAGTAAAAGGGGTGGAGCTAAAATAAATACTGACATTCAATGAAGATAGATCCCCCTTTGGCCTCACAAATATGTATCAGTCACACTAGGGGGTGTGACAAGGTCAAGCCATAATGGAGCCATAGGCAAGCAGACTTTTATTAACCCAACAACAGGTGTAATTTTTACCAACTGAGGAAAAAACTTTAGAGGTTTTATTATTGCTCATTTTTTTATACAAATTAAATATCTAACAATGACAAATATAAAATATGATAATTCAAGCATAATATTGACACCAAACATGACACATCTTGCAAATGGTCTTGAATAAAATTCCTACACTTTTTATAATGATAATACATGGGACCAATATCAAAACCATTATCCTGTTAAATAGGACAATGGATTTGATATTGGTAATTCGCAGACAATACAATGTAATTAAGTAAAAAAATACACAGTATGCACATCTGGCTTCAAACAAAAATTGTTGCTTAGGCCAAAAAAAAGTATTTATAGTTTCCATTTAAATATCAAAAAAGGTAGGCATACGGTAACTGTTGTTTTTTTTAGGACCATGTTTCTTTGGCAAACTGACCTATATCAGGGAATTATTAAGGTCTTTACTAAAAAAGCACATATTGATCAAAACACCAAAAACAAAAAAGGATCAGAAGGATGAAAATAGGGTCAGTTGGGCGGAAACAAAGATTTTTGAATCCTTATTTTGTCAATGATGTCATGTCAGTGATCAAAATGATAACACAATTTAAGCCCTGCATTCTGGAATGTGGGGCTAAATTCTTGATTGTGTTATAGTAGGGCCAAAAATAAAATGATTCGGTTAGGGTTACATCCTTTTTAAAAACAGAAAGAGTAAAAAGTATAAAGGATTACATTTTTAAAATACATAATATATATGCGTTTTCACTTTAAAATACATGCATTGTTACAGTCTTGTTTTCAGTAAGTAACTTTTCCTTAAATGCATTCTTTGGAAAGTAATTTAAGGTTTATTATTCAAAATATATGTTAGTCAACTTGTGTATGTATTGATTTCCAACTTTTTTATTTTTTGTTTAAACTTTATGTATTAGAATTTCTTTGCGTAAATACCTGCTTATGTGATAAAAGACTGCTGACTAAAGATTAGATTTCAGATTTTGATATTTCCATTCCAAATTTAATGTTTTACAGCTTAAACTGCTACTAACAGTTTAAGAAAAATGCATAAAACATCAATTTTGGATGGAAGTATGAAAAGCTGCAATCTGATATTTTGTCAGCAGTCTTTTATCGCTGGTTTGCAGATATTTACGCAAAAATTCGCTTGTTCGAAGACAAAATTTTTAAAAAAAGTTGTCAAAACGTTCAATCTGTGAGGTTGCAGCTTTAATATAAGACTAACATAAATATTAAAAACACATGAGGCCGCATTAATATTAACATGTCAATATCAAAAAGAAGATGAAAACTGAAAACTATGAGAAAGTGTTTTTATAATTAAAAATAAATTGCTTAAAGCAAATATCTGAAATTAATAATTGTCATGCAAAGCAGCCTGTAATGAATATGAATATTAGATTTTGGCCTTGAACACCTTTTTATGAAGAGTGTTTTGAAGTAAGGATTATCATAATGCTGAACTTAATATTGTACTGTAGCTTTGTAGCAAATCCTTATGATTAAAGTCACTGTGTCTTCCTTATGCTGTGATAAAGATCTCCATAGTAACATTTCTAAACCTAATAAATTAAGTGAAAAATGGTGTTTATTGGGGGTAATAAAACACATCTTGATATTGGCCAATTAGTTTTAATCTTTCAAGTGTTGGTAGGATGGGAGGGGGGTCTTAACTTTTTGAACTGCCAATATTTTCCTGGTTATTTTGTCCACCATGTCAAAATGATCTGGGTTGTTTTGTCAACCCTATCTAAATGGGTTGGACGTGTTTTGTCCCCTTAGTCAAAAATGACATGGGATGTTTTGTCCTACATTTTTATAAAGGAGTTCAGAATAAATAACACATTAGTTTTCGCGCTTATGTAAAATAAATGCAAATGACTTTCATTATAAGTTTAAAAAATACTCTTAACGCTGCATTCTCACAGATTTACCATTTTTACAACTTTTTTATTTTTGTCTTGGAAAGAGCAAATTTTTGCGTAAATATCTGCAACCCATTGATGTAAGATTGTTGATAAAAAAACAGATCTTAGATTTTCATATTTTCGAAAATGTTTTAGAGCTTAAAACCTTACTAACGGTTTAAGAAAAATGCATAAAACATCAATTTATGAACTTAAATATAAAAATCCGCGATCTAATTTTTTGTCAGCAGTCTTATTAACTGGTTTCCATGGATTGTAGCGAAAATTGGCTTGTTCCAAGACAAAAATTAAAAAGTTGTCGAAATGTTTAATCTGTGATAGTGCAGCTTTAATTATGGTAGCTTTTCAGTCATTTGCCTATATATGTCTATTTGATTCAGTAAATACTTCATAATATTAAAGCTAGGCTTATTAGGATATGCTTATTTTTCATTGGGTTCTATTTTTAGCACATAACAGCTTCATTACAAGAATATATTAATTATTATTAAAGCTGCATGCACTCTCACAAATTTACCGTTTTTACAACTTTTTTATTTTTTTTGTCTTGGAAAGAGCAAATTTTTGGGTTTAATAGTATCTGCAAACCAATGATAAAAGACTGCTGACATAGATCATATCGCAGATTTGCATATTTTCGTTTGAAAGCCAATGTTTTGTGGGTTAAACTATTACTAACAGTTAAAGAAAAATGCATGATCTAATTTTTTGTCAGCAGTTTTATATCACTGGTTTTCATGGATTCTTGAAAAAAAAAATACTTCCTCTGTTGGCCAATTGAGAACAAAATCAAGAGGTTTTGGGTTTTGCTGTTTATATGTTCTGGAATTTTTCAAAAGCATTTATTTATAGGACTTATGAATTTTATGTACAGCATTCTGTATATTGTCAAGTGTCCTTTTTTAAATTATATACAACATGTATAAATTTAATGTTTCAGGAAATAACCACCATCTCTCTCAGAGGTCATCTTTCTCATTATTGTGGGAAACCTCAAAGGGCATCAGGAAAACCTTCATCAACCTCTTTGTGCCCAGTGGCTTGTGCAACAGTGTTTCAGAAGTATAAATACCTTTTTAATTTGTGTATATCAATTGTATAATGACTTGTTTTTATATATTAAATATATATATATATATATGATTTATTATATATATATAGATGGTTAATCTTATGACTTCCTGATAGTATTTAAGTTGTGAAATATTAAATAATCTTATCATAAAAAATGCTTGGAAATGACAATAAAAAAAGATATTTGTCGAATAGGAAGTTTCACCTGTCCTGTTTATATTACAAATCATTTTAAATCAGACAGAAAATTCAATATACTTGTTGTATCTCACTGTTGATTTGTCTTCACATTTTGTATTGTCACATCAAGCCTGTTTGAACATCCTGGAGAAGATAAGTGTATAGAAGCGGATATGATACAATAAATATGCATATAAATGTGCTTGGGATTATTTTCAGATTATCATTAAAATGGGGATAATGGATGACTGGCCACACATATGGGGCTATGGACAAGCTTCAGAGCAGGCTGCCAGGTGGTGGTGTTAGTAGTTTATACTCTGGGTCCCGGCGTGAGCACATTGAAGGGTCCCAGAGTGACAGTTCAACCACCCACACCTATCCTGGGCAGAACCAGTACTAGGTGCCTTCACCTCTGCAAGGAACTGACAGCTTCTGTACATGCCAGGTGCAGTGGTACAGTGCGAATGGTCGTAGAAAGGATTTCATAACCAATCACAACAGAGGTCACCTGGTCCGCCCGGGAATCGAACCCGGGATGTCCAATTCAGAGTCCAACGCTCTACCGATTGAGCTGACCGGGCGGACATATTAGCTACATTAGATGACAAGCCATCTATGCTGGACATTCTTCACAATAAAATGTGATGTCACAGGAGCTGTCTATCTCAACAGCTCACACTGTCCGTATTTGACTAAAGGAATGAATGAAGTCACTGCAGAAGTTAGATTGAGGAATGTCCATGTCACTACCCATCATTTGGAAGGAGTTGGATAAAAAAAGTGTGGCCTATGTATTGAAACAGGTCCGATTTCCAGTTACGGACAGTCTTGATTTGTCTGATTACATTTTTGACCAACATGATGGTCTAAAAGAACACTTACTGGTAACTGGTAAAATCATGGCCCAGTTGTTCCAAGAGGCAGGCGAGTGGGAAGTTACTAGACTCCATTTCTTTATGGGTTGATCTGAGGTTCCAGTTCAGTTAAAGTACTGATAGAACACCAAGTGTTTGCCATAATACAGCAACATTTCATTTGTAACTATGTATTTGTTTGAATTGTTGAAACAGTACTGTTTACTAAATAATGTGTATGTATATGAAGAATAATATTATAAATAATTTGTAAGAACCTTTTGATATTAAGTAAAATGTCGATAAGTCTAAATATGTATCTGCGAATCATTTTTGTATCTCTGTAAAGATTACATTGCCTATATTCCTCAATTTATATTTTTCTTTTAGCCAGTCAATAACTTTGTTAAGTTCTATCTTCAAAATTGTCGGGACAGGGATTATAGCCCTTAATTAACCCAAATATGTAACATTCAATGCAAAATTGGCTGCAATTAGGCAGTTCAGATGCAGGAACAAACATCACTTGGGTCCTTAATAATAGCTTTCCATCTGACATTGAAGATCCAATAAAAGGAATTTGTCATGTGACTGTTTATTAACTCTCAATTTATTGAAAGTGAAATTACGTACATGATTTGTAAGAACTAAATTATAAAGATATCAAATGATTGTTTAAATTAAATAAAATAGATGATTACATACATGAACTATTTTTATTATTGTTTGTCATATGAAGAATAATGCAATGGCTTTTGAATTTTATAAAAGGATGGAAAAAATATATGCTTAAGCTATTAATTAAGTATTTTTTTCTCTTTTTTTTCAAACTGTGCTATCTTATAAAACAAATAAAATAGATGATTACATACATGAATTATTTTTATTTCTTGTTTGTCAATATGAAGAGTAATGCAATGGCTTTTGAATTTCATAAAAAAGGATGGAAAAATGTATGTTTATTGTTTAAGCAATTAATTAAGTAATAAAAGTTTGTTTTTTTCTTTTTTTCAAATTGTGCTATCTTATAATACAGATCGTTATTTGTTTAATTTTGGTACAAATGAAGTATATAAGGTATGTCTAATGTTACAAATAGCAAAAATTCAAATGCAAATCATGGTGACTTGACTAAATGTGAATGCTAATTGAATCAAAATAGTTAATAAATAATAATGTTCATTTGAAACAATTGAGAGTATAAGTTTGGTTTGTGTATGCCATATATTCCCGGGGGGGGGGGGGAATGAAAAAATGAAAAGTATATTACTATGCGCAGTGCTATAATAATTAATAAGTAAATGTTTTTGTGATCACAATTTGTCCGGCGTCCGTCTGTCGTCCGTCCGTCCGTAAACTTTTACTTTAAACGACATCTCCTCATAAACCGCTTAGCCAATTTCTTCCAAACTTTACAGGAATGTTCCTTGGGTGGTCCCCTTTGAAAATTGTTCAAAGAATGGAATTCCATGCAGAACTCTGGTTGCCATGGCAACGGAAAGGAAAAACTTTAAAAATCTTATTTTTCAAAACCACAAGGCCTAGAGCCTTAATATTTGGTATATAGCATCATCTAGTGGTCCTCTACCAAAATTGTTAAAACTATCCCCCTGGGGTCAAAAATGGCCCTGCCCCGGGGGTCACTTGTTTTACATAGACTTATATAGGGAAAACTTTAAAAATCTTCTTCTCAAAAACCACAAGGCCTAGAACCTTGAAAATTCTCCTGGGGTCAAAAATGGCCCCGCCCCAGGGGTCACTAGTTTCATTACATAGTGTTATATAGTAAATCTTTAAAAATCTTCTCCGAAACTGTAAGGCCCAGGGCTTAGATATTTGGTATACAGCATCATCTAGTGGACCTCTACCAGATTTGTTCAAATTATTGCCACAGGGTCAAAATTGACCCCGCCTAGGGGGTCCTTGTTTTTACGTAGTGTTATATAGTAAATCTTTAAAAATATTCTTCTCCAGAACCGTAAGGCCAGGAGAATAGATATTTGGTATACAACATCATCTTGTGGACCTCTATCAAAGTTGTTCAAATTATTGCCACAGGGTCAAAATTGGCCCCGCCCTGAAAGTTATTTGTTTTTATATAGTCTTATATAATAAAACTTTAAAAATCCTCTTCTCCAAAATATAAGACCTAGAGCTTTCATATTTGGTATATAGTGTTACCTAGTGGACCTACACCAAAGGTATTCAAATTATTGTCCCGGGGTCAAATTGGCCTTGCTCAGGGGTCATTTGTTTTTACATTGTCTTGTCACTGAACATCTTTTCCTCTGAAAGTAAAGGTCAGAATGACTCCATACTTGATATGTAGCATCCTTACATGGTCCTTTCTCAACTTTGTTCAAATGGTTTTGTTTGGCCCGTTTTAGGGGTCACCAGAGCAAAAAATAGAAAAACCTTTAAACAACTTGATCTTATTAACTGCTTGATGGATCTTCAAGTCTGAAGCATCCTAGCATGGGCCTCTGTCAGGTCTTTTCAAATAATTTTGTTTGGCCCCTTTTAAGGGCCACCAGAGCTAAAATTAGTAAAAAAACATAACAATTTCTTCGCATGAACCCCTTGATAGATCTTCAGCAAATTTGGTTTGAAGTGTCCTTGCATGGACCTCTCTTAAATTTGTTCACATAATTTTGTTTGGCCCGGTTGCCATGGCAACCTAAAGGAAAATGTCAACAATTGGTTATAATCATCTTCTTCTCCTAAACCGCTTTGACAATTTTGATGAAACTTCATAGGAATGATCCTTGGTTGGTGGTTTTTCCAAATTGTTCAAAGAAATTAATTCCATTTAGAACTCTGGTTGACATGGCAACCTAAAGGAAAAGTGTCAACAATTAGTTACAATCATCTTCTCCTAAACCGCTTGGGCAATTTTGATGAAACCAAGAATGATCCTTGGTTGGTGCTTTTTCAAAATTGTTAAAAAAAATTAATTCCTTGCAGAACTCTGGTTGCCATGGCAACCTGAAGGAAATTATAGGCTGTCGTGTCCGCGCTGTGACTTTCTCTTATATGGACAGATTTTAAAATGAAAATGCCATGTTTTCAACATACCAAGACAATGTGTCGTGTGCAAGACCCATGTCCCTACCTCTAAGGTGAAAGATACACAAAGTGTTTATTCACAATGGAATGCTGAATATGAGGACATAAAGAGTGTTGGCTGTCATTTAGTATGATTGTTGTTTTTTTTGCTCAGAGGCAATTTAATATAACTTGCAATATGTATTTGACACATAAAGGCAAGATAAACTTTTTATACGCCCGAAGGGTCGTATTATGTTATGGCCTCCATCGTCTGTCCGTCTGTCTGTCCGTCTGTCCGTCCGTTAGCAATTCCGTGTCCGGGCCATAACTTGGTAACTAATAAAGCGATTTTCAAATAACTTTATACAAATCATCACTACATTAAAAGGATGTGTCGCGCGCAATTTCCAGGTCCATACCTTAAAGACTAGAATCAACATGGGGGTGCGTTAGCAATTCCGTGTCCGGGCCACAACTTTGTAACTAATAAAGTCATTTTCAAATAACTTTATTCAAAGCATCATTACTTTAAAAGGATGTGTCGCGCGCAATTTCCAGGTCCACACCTCAAAGACTAGAATCACCATGGGGGGGGGGGGCGTTACAACTTTGTCTCTAATAAAGTCATTTTCAAATAACTTTATACAAAGCATCATTACATTAAAAGGATGTGTCGCGCGCAATTTCCAGGTCCATACCTCAAAGACTAGAATCACCATGGGGGTGGGGGGTTACAACTTTGTCACTAATAAAGTCATTTTCAAATAACTTTATACAAAGCATCATTACATTAAAAGGATGTGTCGCGCGCAATTTCCAGGTCCATACCTCAAAGACTAGAATCACCATGGGGGGGGGGCGTTACAACTTTGTCACTAATAAAGTCATTTTCAAATAACTTTATACAAAGCATCATTACATTAAAAGGATGTGACGCGCAATTTCCAGGTCCATACCTCAAAGACTAGAATCACCATGGGGGGGCATTAGCAATTCTGTTTCCGGGCCATAACTTGGTTACTAATAAAGCGATTTTCAAATAACTTTATACAAATCATCACTACATTAAAAGGATGTGTCGCGCGCAATTTCCAGGTCCATACCTCAAAGACTAGAATCACCATGGGGGTGTGTTAGCAAATCCGTGTCCGGGCCACAACTTGGTCACTAATAAAGTCATTTTCAAATAACTTTATACAAAGCATCATTACATTAAAAGGATGTGTCGCGCGCAATTTCCAGGTCCATACCTCAAAGACTAGAATCACCATGGGGGGGCGTTAGCAATTCTGTGTCTGGGCCACATCTTTGTTACTAATAAAGTGATTTTCAAATAACTTTATACAAATCATCACTACATTAAAAGGATGTCACATGCAATTTCCAGGTCCATACCTCAAAGTCTAGAATCACCATGGGGGGGACGTTAGCAATTCCATGTCCAGGCCATAACTCAAAGACTAGAATCACCAATGGGGGGCGTTAGCAATTCTGTGTCCTGGCCACATCTTTGTTACTCGTCCGTTAGCAATGGGGGGGACGTTAGCAATTCCATGTCCAGGCCATAAATCAAAGACTAGAATCACCAATGGGGGGCGTTAGCAATTCTCTGTCCTGGCCACATCTTTGTTACTCGTCTGTTAGCAATTCCGTGTCCAAAAGGATGTGTCACGCGCAATTTCCAGGTCCATACCTCAAAGACTAGAATCACCATGGGGGGGGGGGCGTTAGCAATTCTGTTTCCGGGCCACATCTTTGTTACTCGTCCGTTAGCAATTCCGTGTCCGGGCCATAACTTGGTAACTAATAAAGCGATTTTCAAATAGCTTTATACAAATCATCACTACATTAAAAGGATGTGTCGCGCGCAATTTCCAGGTCCATACCTCAAAGACTAGAATCACCATGGGGGGGGGGGCGTTAGCAATTCTGTGTCTGGGCCACATCTTTGTTACTAATAAAGTGATTTTCAAATAACTTTATACAAATCATCACTACATTAAAAGGATATCACATGCAATTTCCAGGTCCATACCTCAAAGTCTAGAATCACCATGGGGGGACGTTAGCAATTCCATGTCCAGGCCATAACTCAAAGACTAGAATCACCATGGGGGGGCGTTAGCAATTCTGTGTCCGGGCCATAACTTGGTAACTAATAAAGCGATTTTCAAATAACTTTATACAAATCATCACTACATTAAAAGGATGTGTTGCGCGCAATTTCCAGGTCCATACCTCAAAGACTAGAATCACCATGGGGGGCATTAGCAATTCTGTGTCCGGGCCACATCTTTGTTACTCGTCCGTTAGCAATTCCGTGTCCGGGCCATAACTTGGTAACTAATAAAGCGATTTTCAATTAACTTTATACAAATCATCACTACATTGGTAACTAATAAAGCGATTTTCAAATAACTTTATACAAATCATCACTACATTAAAAGGACCTCAAGCCGAATCTTCTTCGGGCGTATAATGCTCCGTTTCGCGGTGCTTTTGTTATGTAGTTGTTCATAGATCAATGTCACATTGGGGGGCATTTGTCACATACTTTGACAGCTCTTGTTCAATATTCTTTGAGAAACAAGCTATATTAATAACAAAGGTTAAACTATTTTACTCAGGTGAGCGATTTAGGGCCATCATGGCCCTCTTGTTTTATGTATTATTTATTTATCATATGCATTGACAATTGATTATAATATCATAATATATTATTTATTCTTTTATTGTATGTATTCTAGATCATTAAATAAATATAAGTAAATATGCATTCAAATTTCTGTATGTAGTCTTAAATAATAAATGTTGATATTGTTAAGACCAAAATCCGCTGGACTTTAGACCAATATTCCCTGGAATTCAGACTAAAATCCACTGCAAAGCCTCTCAAAAGTATGGTAGCATGTATTTGTGTCTGTCTTTTACCTTAAAGGTTGTACCCACCAGGAATACTTTTTGTATCCTCTCAAAATTCAGACTAGGAAACTGACTTGAGGTTGAATATATAAGATTATGTTTTTCATCATCTTCAGACAAATAGAAAATAGCTATCAGCTAAAATCTTATTCAACAATAAATGTTTGAGAATGCTAAATATTAGCAGTACACATGGTATAAATCTTGTGAAACACATAGCAATAACGTGCTAAATAATGCACGTGAATCTAGGTAACTTGTAGTAGTAGAAGTCAAGTATCATCTTGGTTTATTACAGCAGAAGCAGTGATTACGAACTTCGTAATCACAGCCCCAGAAACAGAAGCGTTTTTGTTAAATCTCCCAGGTTGCGGAAACATGGCACATCGCAGGTGCGGATCCAGGAATTGATAATAGAGGGGTAGTAACTTAGGGGCGCAACTTTTGACATGTGCTCCTCCCTCAGAACCGAAAGTATATGGCATAAACTGTTTTACGGGAATTTGGGGTTACTCCCTCATGTATGTAGTCGGAAATGGTGCATTATGAGCTTATTTTATTACCTTTGTTTCTCCGATATTGATGAAAACAGTAAACTTCGATTATTTTAGAGGTGGCGCACGCCGGGCGCTTAAACCGCTAGCGCTTCGACCAAATTCCTTGAGCTACACAGTCGGTCCAAGGCCAATTCCCCGCTATTTTGGCGCGAACACAAAACCATCGACTGTCCCCCGGACCTGGGGTGGGGGATGCTTACCATTGACTGGTGCATTACTTTAGCGACAGCGATAGGTTTTCATATTACTTTTTCCCTGTTTGAATGTAATATCTTAATTGTCTGTTAATATGTTCACTGATAAAACTTTTGCGGCCTGGCACATTGCATCTCATTAGTCATGGCAGTATTCTTCAAGTTCAGGCTTCTTTTTTTCAAAATTCAAAATGTTTATTTTCTAACCCATTCATTGATTTATCAACACCATATTCACACATTCTCATTTACAAGAGGTTTGATAGTGATAAATCAAATGTGTAACGCATGGCACCATCACTCTGGTGAACGAGAATAATTTCATATAGCACAATGTACATGAAAAAATGACAGTATGGCGAGTCGTTCCTTCACTATTTTTACCCATAAATACCATAAATTAAGCCTTTTCATACAATAGATCTCCATCACCTCTCCGACTCCTTTATAATTTGTGTAAATATATGAACATAATCATGTGGTCTTTAACAAAGATAGAAGTGTAAAAAAGTTTATATCTTCGACTTCAAAGAACTTCATTAATGCTAATTCTTGACAAATTTTAGTTGCCTTTAACCTTGAAAATAATCGGTTAAATGGCAAGATGTTTGTAATCAAGCTTAACGACAGCGTTTTTGTGACATTGATGAAAGATGGATTTTTTTGTCATTCGGAACTCCTCGGCCATTTTTTCAAAAACAACCTCGGATGTATGCCGGTACATCTGTTGAAGTAGTCCGATTTTTTTTGAATAAAAGCATTAATTAAATGTTGTGTTTAAGAGTTGTATTCATTGCTCTCAGTTTAAATTGATTGCCACTGAAGTGTATTATTGCAAACATAATTACGATTCCCAAGAGTTAAGTCATAAATTTTAACTACTAAATAAGATTACTACGCGATCTATTTGCAGCGGACTTAAACGTACCACTTTTTAAGTATGTAAACCGTCCATATACATCCGAGGTTGTTTTTGAAAAAATGGCCGAGGAGCTCCGAATGATTTTTTTTGTTTGTCTTTTTTTCAATCGGATAAAAAATTGTACTAGTATCTGATACAGGGTTAATGAAGCAATACGATGGTTAGACGTCATGCTAACCATTGTATAGTATAACAGCGATGAGGAATATGGATAAGTCGACAGTTGACAGGTAAGGACATTGTAAGAAGTGTCATTTTGCTAATTTTTGCTTTAAATATGGCAATATTTTTCTTTATTCCCATTTCCTACATGTTCCCATTACAAAATCTTACCTGTCCTTCCAATTGGAAATTTCCCATTTTAAAACTGAACTTTATTCTCCAATTGGAATTTTCCCATTAACCAAATATTCCAATTGGAATTTTCCAATGTTCATACTTTCCCACTTTGAATGTGGGAATCCTCCAATTGGAAAGATTCACTCATGGGAAGGATTCGCAAACAAATGCCTTAAATGAATCTATCGGTTCTTCATTTTTAATGAATATATTATTTTTCATGTAATGAGTGTAAAATATTCTTAATTAAACAGTCAATTTCAATTTTAAAAATTATGTTCCAAATTTTCCCACAATTTTAATAGAGCCAGTTTTCCAATTGGAAAAGCTTGAAAAAGCCATTTTCCAATGGGAAGGCCATTTTCCAATTCCGGATTTGCAAACTTAATCCGGATGCTGTTTTTATCTAAGTTCGACGAATTAAATTATCAAAATAGATATTGCGTTATGATTGGTTCCTGCTTTGTCAAATCTAGCTCGGTTATTGGTAACATAGCTTGCAATTTATATAGTCCGCACTTTCTCAAACTATATTTTTGGTGGTAAAGAGGCAGACGACATTTGTTACTATTAATAGGCATTTTATGTTGTGAGTGTCGAGTTGGTGGCTACACTGAACAGGGCTGAAAACAATCCTGTTCAATAAAACCTTTAAATATGCTTAATTTAAGTTGCGAAGTTTGTCCCTTAAGGTCAAGAAGATAGAGCGCTGAAATCATATTAAAGTAAAAACGTTTGCATTGCACCACTTTAAAATAGAGAAAATGTTTTTTACAATATTGTTTTTAATTTCCTTGTAAGAAAGGACAATATTTATAACATCATTGTGTTAAAAATGACTGTTCTTCAACTAGTTAAACAAATATGATATACAGGATAATTAAATGAACAAGTTAGTGCCTTTGATAGTAAAGTTTTATCTGGCTCGGCTGCGTTATTTATCATAAAATTCTACGCCATGCAAACATATCCAAAACACGGCACTTACCAACTATTTTCTATGTTTTGAACAATAGGCTTCTTTTAAACGTTCTGTATACATGAAATGTGACTTTTACGGTGTGTTAAACTAACGGTGACGTTTTACGATTTGTAAACGCGAAAAGTGACTTTTAAGGTTTGCTTTTGCTTATGGTAAGTTTTAACGGAGACAATATATTTATGACCTGCCAACGCATCAGTGACTATTTACGTTCTTTCTACTGTCTACGTAAGTAAAGACAATGCATTTATCCAAGAATATTAACATCCGTATCGTACTTATTCTACTTAGCACTAAAAAGAGTTTCAAAAGTAAAGTTTGCAGACAAGCATTTAAAATCATTGGCAATATTTTAGCCTAATATTTTTTTGACGTCATTACAATCCCTTCCAGACAAGGTCAACCGATATCAAATATAAATGCAGAGAATATCATTGCATCTTATTGTTTGTGTCACGCATGATGCCAATAAAGTTATATAAATTGTACAGAAGATATTCGTATTTAATTGCCAATGTCACGCATGGATACCAATGTAATTAAAAAAGTGTACAGAATATCAAAGCATCTATAACATTGTAGTTAAACTAAATTTTACAGAATATGGTAGCATTAAATTATCAGTGTCGAACATGTATACTATGTATTTGTAGATAAAATAAATTATTATAGAGCGTTTTTAATTAGATTTCTTATTTAAAGTGTACTTAACTTATTTGTAAATGATACACACACACAAGAAGTTGCATAATGCTTGTGTACTAAGAAAAACATATACATTTTAGACTAATGTTTAAACATAGTACAATAACATATTGTTTCACATATACGTATTTATCTTATTTGTGGACTAATACGTATTATAAAAAAAAAATAAAAAAAACATTGGGTGAAAAATAAAAGAAATAAATTTGCAAAAATTCCGGATTTGCAAACTTAATCCGGATGCTGTTTATACTGAAATAAGATACCGTAATCATCCCTACACACTGCATGAATGATTTCAGATTGTATTGAATGTGTAGATGTATGATGTTTATCTCCAGCTCCGGATAGGCAGATATTTCAGCTTCAATAATAGGGTATTTATCCTCGTCGCAAATAGATAGAATGCGATTTTTAGAAATTATGATACTTGATACGTTAGGCTAAACCTTAATCGCGAAGCTAGTGTTTTTATCCTCGTCGTAAACAGGAAGAACGCGATTTGCAGAAAATATGATACTTGATACGTTAGGCTAGTGTAGCTTAAAGCGTTAGTGTAAGAGTCCAATAAAACGACTTCAGAAAATACCAATTAACTTAATAAACAAGCTTGTGGTAAAATGGTCCTATATCATATTTACGCTTAACCAGCCTTTAATGTCGAAATTGCACAGAAGTTCAATCATATATTCCACTGGGCTAACTAATTTGAACTCTATTAAGTAAGTTGCTAAGTGTATTTCTTAACATCGACTGCCGGAATAAACAACTTTGATTTTTTACCGCTCAATAAAATAATACGTAATTCAACCTTTTTAAAGATTTCTGAGGACCTAAACTGGAGGTAGCCTTGTTTTACGAGGAACACAGCAGATGAACATATCATTGATTAACCAAAGGTTAGGTTTTAAATAGAACAAAACACATACACAGGTGAGAAAAAACGTATAGACATAGACATCATGGTCTGTCTTCGCTAACAGTGACGTTCATGGTCTGTCTTCGCTTACAGTGACGTTCAAGGTCTGGTTTCGCTAACAGTGACGTTCATGGTCTGTCTTCGCTAACAGTGACGTTCATGGTCTGTCTTCGCTAACAGTGACGTTCATGGTCTGTCTTCGCTAACAGTGACGTTCATGGTCTGGTTTCGCTAACAGTGACGTTCATGGTCTGTCTTCGCTTACAGTGACGTTCATGGTCTGGTTTCGCTAACAGTGACGTTCATGGTCTGTCTTCGCTAACAGTGACGTTCATGGCCTGGTTTCGCTAACAGTGACGTTCATGGTCTGGTTTCGCTCACAGTGACGTTCATGGTCTGGTTTCGCTCACAGTGACGTTCATGGTCTGGTTTCGCTAACAGTGGCTTTCATGGTCTGTCTTCGCTTACAGTGACGTTCATGGTCTGTTTTCGCTTACAGTGACGTTCATGGTCTGGTTTCGCTAACAGTGACGTTCATGGTCTGTCTTCGCTTACAGTGACGTTCATGGTCTGTCTTCGCTAACAGTGACGTTCATGGTCTGTCTTCGCTAACAGTGACGTTCATGGTCTGTCTTCGCTAACAGTGACGTTCATGGTCTGTCTTCGCTAACAGTGACGTTCATGGTCTGGTTTCGCTCACAGTGACGTTCATGGTCTGTCTTCGCTAACAGTGACGTTCATGGTCTGGTTTCGCTGTCAGTGACGTTCATGGTCTGGTTTCGCTCACAGTGACGTTCATGGTCTGGTTTCGCTAACAGTGACGTTCATGGTCTGTCTTTGCTTACAGTGACGTTCATGGTCTGTCTTCGCTCACAGTGACGTTCATGGTCTGGTTTCGCTTACAGTGACGTTCATGGTCTGTCTTCGCTAACTGTGACGTTCATGGTTTGTCTTTCCTAACAGTGACGTTCATGGTCTGGTTTCGCTAACAGTGACGTTCATGGTCTGGTTTCGCTCACAGTGACGTTCATGGTCTGGGTTCGCTAACAGTGACGTTCATGGTCTGGTTTCGCTAACAGTGACGTTCATGGTCTGGTTTCGCTCACAGTGACGTTCATGGTCTGGTTTCGCTCACAGTGACGTTCATGGTCTGGTTTCGCTAACAGTGACGTTCATGGTCTGTCTTCGCTTACAGTGACGTTCATGGTCTGGTTTCGCTCACAGTGACGTTCATGGTCTGGTTTCGCTAACAGTGACGTTCATGGTCTGGTTTCGCTAACAGTGACGTTCATGGTCTGGTTTCGCTAACAGTGACGTTCATGGTCTGGTTTCGCTAACAGTGACGTTCATGGTCTGTCTTCGCTAACAGTGGCTTTCATGGTCTGTCTTCGCTTACAGTGACTTCCATGGTCTGTCTTCGCTTACAGTGACGTTCATGGTCTGGTTTCGCTAACAGTGACGTTCATGGTCTGTCTTCGCTTACAGTGACGTTCATGGTCTGTCTTCGCTAACAGTGACGTTCATGGTCTGTCTTCGCTTACAGTGACGTTCATGGTCTGTCTTCGCTAACAGTGACGTTCATGGTTTGTCTTCGCTAACCGTGACGTTCATGGTCTGGTTTCGCTAACAGTGACGTTCATGGTCTGTCTTCGCTAACAGTGACGTTCATGGTCTGGTTTCGCTCACAGTGACGTTCATGGTCTGGTTTCGCTCACAGTGACGTTCATGGTCTGGTTTCGCTAACAGTGACGTTCATGGTCTGGTTTCGCTAACAGTGACGTTCATGGTCTGTCTTCGCTTACAGTGACGTTCATGGTCTGTCTTCGCTAACAGTGACGTTCATGGTCTGTCTTCGCTTACAGTGACGTTCATGGTCTGTCTTCGCTAACAGTGACGTTCATGGTCTGTCTTCGCTAACAGTGACGTTCATGGTCTGGTTTCGCTAACAGTGACGTTCATGGTCTGTCTTCGCTAACAGTGACGTTCATGGTCTGGTTTCGCTAACAGTGACGTTCATGGTCTGGTTTCGCTCACAGTGACGTTCATGGTCTGGTTTCGCTAACAGTGACGTTCATGGTCTGGTTTCGCTAACAGTGACGTTCATGGTCTGTCTTCGCTTACAGTGACGTTCATGGTCTGTCTTCGCTAACAGTGACGTTCATGGTCTGTCTTCGCTTACAGTGACGTTCATGGTCTGTCTTCGCTAACAGTGACGTTCATTGTCTGTCTTCGCTAACAGTGACGTTCATGGTCTGTCTTCGCTAACAGTGACGTTCATGGTCTGTCTTCGCTAACAGTGACGTTCATTGTCTGTCTTCGCTAACAGTGACGTTCATGGTCTGTCTTCGCTAACAGTGACGTTCATGGTCTGTCTTCGCTAACAGTGACGTTCATGGTCTGTCTTCGCTAACAGTGACGTTCATGGTCTGTCTTCGCTAACAGTGACGTTCATGGTCTGGTTTCGCTAACAGTGACGTTCATGGTCTGTCTTCGCTAACAGTGACGTTCATGGTCTGTCTTCGCTAACAGTGACGTTCATGGTCTGTCTTCGCTAACAGTGACGTTCATGGTCTGTCTTCGCTAACAGTGACGTTCATGGTCTGTCTTCGCTAACAGTGACGTTCATGGTCTGGTTTCGCTAACAGTGACGTTCATGGTCTGTCTTCGCTTACAGTGACGTTCATGGTCTTTCTTCGCTAACAGTGACGTTCATTATCTGTCTTCGCTAACAGTGATTTTTATGGTCTGTCTTCGCTAACAGTGACGTTCATGGTCTGGTTTCGCTAACAGTGACGTTCATGGTCTGTCTTCGCTAACAGTGACGTTCATGGTCTGTCTTCGCTAACAGTGACGTTCATGGTCTGGTTTCGCTCACAGTGACGTTCATGGTCTGTCTTCGCTTACAGTGACGTTCATGGTCTGTCTTCGCTAACAGTGACGTTCATGGTCTGTCTTCGCTTACAGTGACGTTCATGGTCTGGTTTCGCTAACAGTGACGTTCATGGTCTGTCTTCGCTTACAGTGACGTTCATGGTCTTTCTTCGCTAACAGTGACGTTCATTATCTGTCTTCGCTAACAGTGATTTTTATGGTCTGTCTTCGCTAAGTACTTTATTGTTTCCATTTAATGTGTTCTGAACCTATTTGTAAATGTAATAGAGACACAAGAAGTTGCACTGCTACAATGCTTGTGTACTAAGGAAACGTTTACATTTTCGGCTAATGTTTATAACATAATACAAATATATTTTGCTTCTATATACATAAATATTTTGTTCGTGCACTCATATTCGTACAGATGATACTGAAAATCCCTTTATACTGCGTAAATGATTTCATGTTGAATTGACTGCGTAGATGTTTTAAATCGTTACCTCCAGCTTCGGTGAGTCAGACATTCCCGCGCCAGGAGCGTATATATCCTTGTCGCAAACAGAAAGTACGCGATTTAAAGAAAATTCAATAGGATACTTGATACATTAGGCTACACTTTATTTGCGTAGCCAGTGAAGTAAGTTTGGGTGTAAGAGTCCAAATAAACAATTTTCAGAAAATATCAGTTAACTTAATAAACAGTTTTGTGTTAATATGATCGTATGTCATATATAATGCTTAACAAGACCTTTACATGGAAATGGCATAGTAGGAAACTTATATGTACCACTGGGCCTAATAATTAAGAAGCTATATGATAAGTAAGTTGCTGAGTTTGTTTCTTAAGATCCTGGAAGAGTGATGCTTATATATTCCTTAGGAAACAACACTCTCTGGAGCCTATCAGGAATTTAAAACAAAACAGATAAACGTTCCATTGATTTACCAAGAGTTACACGTTTAAAACAGAACGACTATTGTCTTTCACTAACACGCCATAACACTGCACAATAAGTAGTGCGAATACGACCATCGAGGCCGAAGGTCACCTTTCTTACCCCCCCCCCCCCCCTCACCCCCCCCCCCCCCCGCCAGAGTCTCCTTGGGAATAAGTTCAGAACTAGCTCAGCCTCAAACTCGCATTTTTTGCCTGTCTGATTCGGACTTAGACCAATGTGTAAAGGCTTCCATTCAGTCAGGAATATGTTTGCTAGTAGAAGCAAAAGTAAGTGAAGATGTGCAACCCTCCTGACACAGATTCATGATCTTAAAATGCAAGTCAACACTCCCTCTCTGATAAATTTGAAAGAATGTGTGGATCATGACGTTCTTCATCAGTATAGCACGCGACACATTGTCCAACAATAAATCTACATAAATAAGGATCTCACACAAGCACCGCGTGCACTAGCGTACGTCTGCAGAACGCTTACAGATACAAACATTTATTCTACTCCTAGACTTACGATGGCAAATATTTGTCAAAACCAAGATTTTTGGACCCGCCATTCTTGTCAAATGAACGGCTTTGAGAATTTATATCGTGTCAATTGATGATGATTATTTACAAAAATAGATAATCATTTCAAAAACATTTGATATTCGAGCTTAACTCGATATCCATTGATTTATCACTAATATGTCTTTGTTCAAACATGTACTGCATAGTCCAAGCCTTTATCACAAAGTCAATGAATTGCGTAATATATAACACTATAAATGTACTGTGAAATCATTAATGTTCGTGGGCATGAAATTTCGTGGTTTGCTGAAAAAAAAACAATTTCGTGGGTACTTGAATTCGTGGATTTTCATTTTTGAAAAAAAAATCGAAGATACGATCGTCCTAGATCGTCTGCATAATATCCACGCGCTGGCCCGTGATTTCCGTCTTCTACGTCACTCGGTTTATGACACTCGCTAATGTGGTAAGACATGCCAATTAGTGCATATACCCATGTCACTTATCGATTTAATTGGGAATAAAGGTAATAAAAGAAGATGTACCCTGGTCATAAATACAGATAGGGGAAGCCATTGAATGCCAATTAATAATTCTGCACACTGTGAAAACACCGAAAAGGTGCGTATATTGTCACGTTCGGTGCTTAGTAACCTTCAATATACTAGTAATCGATTAATGATTTCATTAAATAAAAAAATCGAGTACAGACACTCATCACGCACATCTTGTAAACTTGGAGATTTTCATTAACAGCATGCATTTAAACATGTGCTTATAACTGTCATTTGCTGCATAAAACACATTTAATTGATTTGGTTCATTATTTGTTAAAGGCAGTTATAATATATAAACAGAATAATGATCGTAAGTTATACAGTGAGACAGGTTTTAACACTGTATACTGCGACCTCTGTAAATAATATACTAGAGTATGTACGTAACAAGACAATTGAAAAAGTGAATAAAGGGTTTATATTTCGTGGGATCTTGAATTCGTGGATCACCCAACCCACGAAAACCACGAACATTAATGCCCCACGGACATTAATGATTTCACAGTATTACAGAACTACCGTAAAATCAGTTAGCGCATCTATTTCCCATAGTATATTTTTTACTGCTGCAACTGCTAAACAATTATGTATTATTGATTGTAAAATAATTTCTGAATATGGTTTATGAAAGACATTACGCAATTTAGACGAGCTCTCGTTAAGGTGTCAAAAAATGCTGTCAAGATTTAGATTATATACTCCTTTTACTTAAAAACCAAGATGAATTTACATTTTATTTGCAAATTATCCACTCATCTTGTTAATATATGTTTTCAACTATAAAATACATCAAATCAAATTTTTTATTTCCTCCTTAAAGGGGATATGAATACATATGTACAAATATATATTTATATATATCTAATTTCTAATGCATTTCATGGAAGCATGTAAGCAATGTGCAATTTAAAAAAATAAATAAATAAATAAAATAATTATTATTACAAATAACGTGTGACCATACCTAATCCCAATTAGTGGGCATCGTCATCATACAGCAGTACAATATGTTCGTAACAATTTACACATCGACAGACATTCACTAATAAATTGGAAAGACATCAGGAGAAATTCCTTATTGTCATTATTGTCAAGCAGTGGCGCTAAAGGTGCACCCATGAGTTTAATGGTAGACATGGAATCGTCCAATTCAAGTACTTCTAATACAAACTCAATGCCGAAGTAATAAATAGCACACACATATTTAGTCCGCAATTCAGTTGTTGCTGCACATTCCCTGACAAGGTGAACAATTTCGTCCATGGTTAGGACATAACTGTTTTGACAAAGTGTTAAAGTGTCAAGTCGACAGCTGCGACACCATAGTTTTGCAACCTCGTGCATAAAGTTTCTCTGAGCAGCACGTCAAGACGTCCTGTACACAATTGACGGAGAGATAGTTGGCTGCAAAATTCTGAAGCGAGCAAAGACTGAGTCAGTCATAATTCTGTATCTCCACATTTCTGTCTCGTATGTATATACTAATTGCTTGGCAGTTCATTTACACACTTACTCGGTAATGTTGTCGGATCTACTAAAACATTGTTAACAAGAGATGTTTGTAAAAGATTATGCCCCCCCCACGAGCGCCATGTTGTCAGGATTATTTGGACAATTGAATGAGATATGCCTGGATCTCCAAGTCAAGTTTGAGGGCCATGGGTGCATTCAGTGTCAAGTTATCACACAGACAAACTTCTCCGTTAAAGGTCACTATGACCTTGACCAAACACCTTGTCAAGTTTGAGGGCCATGCGTGCAGGCAATGTCGAGTTATCACTCAAACAACATTTTCGCATTCAAGGTCACTGTGACATTGACCTTTGACCCGATGACTCCTAAAATCAATAGGGGTCATCTACTGGTCAGGCCCAGCCTTCATGTCAAGTTTGATGATCATAGGTCCAGGCTATGTTGAGTTACCACTGGGAGAAGCTTTGTTAACTTTTTGGTGTTAAAGGTCACTGTGACCTTGACTTTTGACCAGATGAAACCCAAAATCAACATGGGTCATATACTGGTCAAGCCCAAACTTCAAGTCAAATTTGATGACCATAAGTCCAGGAATTGTGGAGTTGGCTTCAAGGTCACTGTGACTTTGACCTTTAAACTGATGACCCCCAAAATGAATAGGGGTCATCTACTGGTCTGGCCCAACCTCCAAGTCATCTTTGAGGCCCATGGGTGCTGGCAATGTTATCTCTCGGGCAACTTTTTATCATTCAAGGTCGATGTGACCTTCATTTTGGTCCTATGACCACTAAAATCAATAGGGTTCATCTACTGGTCAGACCCAACCTCCATGTCAAGTATGATGACCATTGGTCTAGGTATTATTGATAAATCATTCGGACAAGCTTTAAAATCCTTTTACCATTTAAGGTCACTGTGACCTTGACTTTTGACCCAATGGCCCCTGAAATCAATTAGGGTCATCTACTTTTCAGACCCTATCTGCGTGTGAAGTTTGATGGCTATACCTCCAGGAATGTTGAGTTATCACTCGGACAAGCTTTAAAATCCTTTTAACATTTAAGGTCACTGTGACCATGACCTTTGACCCGATGGCCCCTTAAATCAATAGGGGTCATCTACTGGCCAGGCCCTATCTGCATGTGAAGTTTGATGACCATACCTCCATGAATGTTGAGTTATCACTCGGACAAGCTTTCGTCTTCCGACGGACCGACCGACCGACCGACAAGTGCAAAGCAATATACCCCTCTTCTTCGAAGAGGTGCATAATAACAGAATGGGGATCATATTTACAGAGTGTGTTACAAATATCTGGAATAAAACCGTACTTTATGGTAGTGTTACAAGATATGAATGACAGATATCTGCGTATAAAAATATTTCGACATGTACTTTTACAATCAAGGCTTAATATATCGTGTGAAAACAAAAGTTTCCTAAAATCACATCGCAGGTAAGCTTTTGCAGTCCAACCATTGCTTCACACATATCTGATCTTGTGGAAATATAAAAACCTTGTATTTTTTTAACAATAAAATGCTGAAAATTGTCAATAGTATACATATTATGCGCAGTAAGGTTACACCATAATTCATAACCATAAAGAGCTAAAAGCTTGACTATTTTCTTGTAAAGATCAGCGCTTACTAAAGGGTTGACTACAAAGGGGTGGACACCCTGTGCAGCCATAGAAAAAAATGCATTTTTAGCCTGTTGTAGTCGTTCCTGAATTCTTAACGAAAACTTTAAATTGGAATCCTGTCTAATTCCTAAGAGGCATGCATTGTCGGATTGTTCTATACATATATCTCCATAAAGGATTCCTACAACTGGTATCGACATTTTACTTGAAAAGGCCACAACGTTTGATTTGGCTACGCTAATATCCATTTTCCACTCTTTGCAATAAAAGTACACAATGTCTATTAACCTTTGGCGGTAAAGGGGGGTTACTGCAATCAGCGTTATATCGTCCGCAAATGATGGGTTACCTGCCTTGACTGACATGACACTGCTTCCGTAGTTACCGTTCTCGAGTGTGACGAATAGTTAATTTATGTATACTAAGTAGAAAAAAAGTTGACAAAACTCCTCCCTGCCGAATAGAGCGTTTAACGTTAATGGCCTTTGATGTACTCCCGTTTGTACGAACGACGCATTTAAGACTGCTAAATGATTGTATAATTAAGCGCAAGAATTGTCCACATGTTCCCAACTGTCCAAGTTTGTAAAATAGGGCACCGTGCCACACCGAATCGAACGCAGCTTTCTGGTCGAGAGAAGCGGTGTATGCATTACTGCCACTCTCAATCTGTGTATAAACTGTTTCATGGAGGTTGAATGCAGTTGTCATGCAGCTAAGTCCTTTCTGAAAGCCTTGTTGCTGTAGCGACGGGAATGGTAAATTAGAAGTGGTCACATGTTTGTTAATTCTTGTCAGTTGTATCCGTTCCAATATTTTACAGGTACACGGCAGTATCGAGACGGGTCTGTTAGGGTCGTTTATAGTTTTACCCTTTCCGTTGTATATGGGAATAATTATGCTAGATTTCCGTATATCTGGGACTTTCTCGTTACGTAACACAGAGTTAAAAAGCTTGATAAGCGCATCTCGAATAATCACCCCACCATTTATAATGTGTTCGTTGAGAACATTGTCTATTCCTGGCGATTTCTTTTTCCTTAGAGTTTGTATAACGAGGTCTATTTCTTTGGATTCGATGTGTGCTAACAAGTTTGGGTTGTTTATTTAGATTATCATTTGCGGCAAAAATGTTGACGCAGATCAGTGTATCAATATCGTTGGGTGTTCCTGATCAAAAACATTTTTAAAGTAATCCTAGAAGCCGTCTACAACTTTATCATCACTGTACTTGATTCCATCAATAATTAAATCACTGCAAATATCGGGACGCTTCCCACTTTTGCGCTTTAGTGTTTACCAAAATAACCTGTAGTCAAGTTCAGCAGTTTTGTTAAGCTCATTAAAGTTCTCGCTTTCATCTTGCCTTTTCCTTTGTATATTTCGAAAGTTTGTTTTGGCCTGTTTGTACTGTCGGTATGATACATGCTCATGTCCCCTTGGGCGCCCTGCCGCCATCCAAACTCTACACAGGCGCCTCGTGATGGTGTGCGCGTCCTCCTTTAACTCCTTGCACCAATAGGGTTTAGTCCTCTTGTTAAACTTACTGACCGGCAAACGACGCGCAGCACTGTGAAGCGCTTCTGTGATTACAGTGTTCAAAAAGTTTGGGTCGCATTTTTCACCCGCTGTTTCTAAAACACATTTAAGGTCACATTGTATTGAGTTTTGATAATTTCCAATCTGCTCGCTAGTACACTTGTGCCACGCAATGCATGGCCCCAAATGTTTAAAGTCTGCGTTTTAGGTTTAACATGAAATGTCATGATAAGCGGAAGATGGTCTGACGTAAATATCTCTTCACTTTCGATTACCTTAAATGATTCTTTATGTTATCTGAATGTTGGCTCAATAAATATATATTCCAATATAGATCTAGTTGGGGCAAATGTATGAGCATCTTTCGGATTACAGGACAGTAAATTATTTTTCCGGATGAAATGTGTGAGCTTTCGTGATTTCTGACTCCCTTTACCGCCATCCTGAAGAAACTGGACGTTGAAATCCCCTGCGGCTATAACGCTCCCTATTTTGCCGTAGTGGCATATGAAGGATTCTAAATCACATAATACTGATTGGTAAAAATCTAAGTCGTTACACGTTGGTAGGTACGCACGGAATATATATAAAGGCGATGAGTTTAAACAATTAACTTCTTTACCTATGATCCTATCACTAGAAATATTATCAATTAACTCTATACAGTTAGCTAGTGATTTTTTAATATAATTGCTACGCCCGATTTGCCACACGTAATAGATCCATATTGGTCTGAACTGTTATCGGTAGTAACAAATGAGCTATAGTCTTGATGTATGGACTCGAAAAAGGTCGCAGATCGTTGTAACAACTTATGCTCATTGATCGAGCAAATATCAATGTTATGTTTGGTCAACATTTCAGACAAAGGATATGCTGACGATATGCTGACGACATAATACCACGAAAATTCCAGCTAAACAAACGAAACATCAAAAAAAGTAGTTTTTAAAATAAAGCGTACAGTAATCAATGGTAACTTAGTCTGTTCACAATTGTGTTAAATATTACAATATTTATAAACAGACTAATGTTGCTCAGTATATGTTTCTCCGATCTCTCCATGTTGCCCGTGTATTCTTCGTGTAATCGTAGTTGGGGTCGTAGTCGCGAAAAGGTCCATCCTCGTCTTCATGTTCGTTGTTTTCAGTGCGTCGATCCCAGTAACTATGATCTTTTATGTCACAATGGTAATGATCATCGTATCCGGAACTCCCCCATAGTCCGTTTCGTGTCCATATGCCCGGAACCCTCTATCCTTGTGATTGGGGCGGTTATGTCGTCTGTCACGGAGACGTGGCGGATTGCGCTGCTCGTCCCACTCTTCCCTCGTCACCCACTTCCGGTACTTGATCCCATGTGGCAAAAACATGTCTTCGTTGATGATCGGCTCCAGTTTTTCTGGCACGTTTATTTTAGCTGACGAGCCATTTTTCCGGACGGACGTGAGAAATAAATACGTTATTAAGTTGAAAGTAGTCGTAAATGTATTTTTCCACATTGTGACTATCAATATTTGATATATAGAACGAAAAGTTTCGGCATCTTCGGACTGCAGTAAAATAAGTATCCGCTGCATCTTGTTTACTAGTATTTGCATTGTCTTTCCCAGATCTTTTTCTGGATTGCCACTTATTTCCACCGGCAAACCTTCCGGTAGCGCATGCGCAATTCCGATCAACGAGCCGCCGCGCGCCATTGGGACGCTCGTCTGCAGTTGTCTTTCATCTGCTGCACGCTTTGAAAGCATAGTGTCATATCCGTGTTTCCGTAGACATGTTTTTCCAGAGGTTCCGAGTGGTTGATGTTCTCGGTCATTGTAACTTCGGCGTATGGTTTCGATTGTGGGCTGTTTATCACTTTGTCCCCAATAACATCTGGTTTAAAAATTGTGGTGGTTGCAGTGACGCCGCAGTTGTCTAGGAGCCGTTGGTTAACTGTTGCTATTGAGGACCCAAGCCGTTTTACAACAGTTTGAAGTTTGCTCAGTTCAGAGCCTCCGGTAGTTTCCGGCATCCTGGATAGAATACTTCTAACAGTTCCGTTCAGTACTCTTTGGTTGACTGCTAGCTGCGCCATATCCGACTGAATTGAAGCTATGAATAACGAATCCTTCGCCTGCTGTGCAGATATTTACAATATTTCTGAGTTCATGTTAGAAAGGAGGGCGAATAGATCGGGCTGAGTTAGCATATCTTTTGAAGATAAACAGTCGTTGCTTATAAGTAGTGTGTCATTTGAATTGGCTACGTTAAAAATATGTCCATTATTTCCCTAGTCTGTTTACCACAAATGAAGGCATTGACAAATGACAGTCTTGTGCGCATTTCTTTTCCTTTGTAGCATGAGAAGAGTTCCTGCGGTTCACGAGACGAGTGGTCGGCAATCCGGAAGTACTCGCGCCCGTTCGACCAGTCTTTGTCTATATTCATCAAGCCTAGAGTAGCCGTTTCCGCAGAGCCGAAGAATCTCCCGTACATAGTTTTCATGCACCATACCCGTAAGCTTTCCATCCGTTTCTTGGAAAAAACTGTTGCGGGAGAGGGGCCTGTGAAAGCTCCTCATCCGGGTCCTCAAACGATGCGTCCTAATCGAATATGGTCGAGCACTGGCTCGCATTTCGTTCGCGTTTAATCCTTATGATGCTTTCGTTCTCATTACGTGAAGCTAACTGTATCTTTAATCATTTAGGTTTGTTACACACGTGTATGTATTGATTTTGAATAAGAGTATCACTTTAATGTATTTGAACTTCACACTTGCTAGTCCATGATTCTATTGCGCAGTGTGACATACATTCCAACCCTGGACCGGCATATCCAATAAAATCCTCATGTAACACTAACTTCATGGAATCTCTTTTTAGCAATGATTATCTTTCTCTCCTGCATTATGTTGCACAGGGCATATTCAATCAAAAGAACTACTTTAATGCAGAGCTTAATGCATATGGTGTTCTTTCCTTTACTGAAACTTGGTTAGGTCCCATGGGAAGGGGGACCCTACGTTTTCATAATTTTCACTTCCTTTTAGAACAGACAGGTTTGATAATCATTGGGGCATTCTGTTGTACGTTTCTAGTAACATCTCAGCAATAAGCAGAATGGATATGAACTGTCTCATATTGAAAGTTTATAGATTAAACGTCAAACGTCTTAAAATGTGGACTTTTTATTTCCACCCAAACAATCATATATATTTCAGTTGACCACGATTCATTTTTCTACAGTCAGTAGTCCACATGACCAATTATATTAATACAGAGAAGATATTTTGTTGTACATATTTTCTTTTAAAAGCATACTTATATAATAAAAAACGGTACCTAGCTAACATATTCCCTAAGTTCTTTTTCGAAATAGAGTTCATCTACTGTTACACGTTTTTATTTTAAATATATGTCTGTCTGGCTATGATCCTGCCATGTAACTTTACAACTGACAGTTTTAAACAAAATTAGCCTGGTGAAATTAGAATGATGAACAATGACTCAATTATTTATTATTTGATTCAAGATACACGTGACCAGAATTTGACCTTCTGTCGTCGATGCTGATGAAAAACTTAACAGGAACATGTTTCATTGTTTGGTCCAAATTGATGTTTCAAAGTATTTTTTGACCAAATTCTTACAAAACATTATTATATATTAACGAATAGCCATATTAACACTGGTCTGGATAGACCAAAATAATCGGTAAGCCTGAGCTTTGTTTACTTACTTTAATTCTGTTTTCTTTTACAGCATAATCTGGGATTATAAAAGCAACTCCCTGACCATAAAGGTACTCTGAACTAGCCACGATAATGCGCGTATAGGGAAAAAAATTAAATTATGATATTCATTTTGTTCCCTTAACCTTCATTTTGTCGTCTGATTCATAAAAATGGAATACATATTCTTCAACTGTTACTCCACAAAATTTGACACTGCATTGTTAAATAAGAACACAAAATTGCACATAATTTATTTTTAGCCAATTACCTTCTCTTATTACATTGATATTTCATGAAAAAATCAGATCGGCTTCTGTCAACAAAGCAACGTCATTTTGAAACTATCTAGCAGGTGCGCGTTATCTAGCCGCTCAATAAACTTAGCGCTGGGGTCTGACTTCATATACAAATACAGTTTATGGAGGAGAAGTGAATTGCATAGGAACTAACGTACTGTTTTTCGACAATTTAAGAGTGATCACTCTTTGTTTAGATTTCTTTTAGGTAATAACTTCAAACCACACACACACACGGGTGCACGCACACACACAATCACACTCACACGTTTCTCTGTTTTTGCTCTGTTATTCCATATCTAATATGAATGATTTCAACGATTTTGACACAAACCCTTGTAATATCTTACTGAAGTGTTTATGAACTAGATCCTGTCCACAATCAACCTTTTTGCCATATAACTGGTAGTAAAGTTAATATTTCCCAATTTGCTCTTTCCTTTTCGATTTTTTACCCTGCCGGGCACCCTCATTATTCCAAAAGATAGCCTTGTTTAAAACGTCTTTGTGTTTAATTTGTGATGATTCTTTGATTAAAAAAATAAGAAACGCTTTAAACATTAAGCGCACAAAATAACTTACTTCCGTTAATGTTCAAAATTGACAAAATAATTTTGTATGCTTTTCTTGAATTATTAAAATTTGATTTTGCGATCAGTCGTACGTAAATCTCTTTTATTTTTGAAAAGGTGCAATACTTTATTATGTACACATACATGCATTGTACAAATACATGATATTTTTCGGTGGGTTTGATTTCACGGATTCTTTTACAAATGTTCCGGCTTTTTTAAAGTTTCGGACAAACCATGCAAAAAGTCCTTTGAGTTTTAAATCGTTTGCTTAATATCAGTCTGCTGTGTGGATACGATTTTTTAAAAATATCTTTCTGGTTTGGTGAGCAGCATTTGTTTTCATATCTTCTATCTGAAAAAGAATTGTAAAGAAGCCAATATAAACTGAGATTATTACAAAATAAGACTATAAAATATATTAAATTTTCATTTGGTTACTGAGTGTACATGTATTAAATGTGATTTTGTAATACTCCATGTCATTCCTGCACCGCAATAATGAAATACAATGTACTATCATACGCATAATGCTATACTGAAGCATGCATTCGTCATAACGAAGCTGTGATTCATTATATTGATATACACCACTTTAAATGATGATACAAATTTCATTTAAAGTAAATCATTACTTCTTCCCTACATTTAAACAACACCATCATATTAAAAATGTGCTTAAATGAAAGCAACATGAAATAGGTCAAAGTATTATGTTTTGACTGAAGTTTTCTCCTTGTTGCCAGTGTCTTTGTAGGAAAAGTCTGCTCTACGAGTACTACGAAACAAGCGGTGGCTCCCTGAAACTGCTAGATATATTATAAGTTTGGATCTTAGAATTGTAAACGCATGTAATTGAATCATAAATAACTGACATTTGAAGGTTGAAAAACAGGAATACAAGATTGTATTTGTATTAAGTTTAATTTTCAAAAGTAAACTATCATTTTTACATGCGAGGCTGTCCGAAAAGAAACGTTACACCTTTATTTATCAATAACTTTTATTGCTATTAGATATAATATATATGATATATCTTATGGGTTTCTAACAAGATACCTGATTCAGCTTTTTCTTGTTTTACTCGTACTATGAAAGTGTCTTATATAAGATTGCTGCACACTTGCTGGCTGTTTCTTTAACTTCTCATATGTGTGTTCACGGGATTAGTCTGTATACATCCGATTTCAGGTAGCCCCAGAAAAATAAGTCACACGGTTTGAGGTTAGAACTGCGTTCGGGCCACGAAGTTCCACACTCTTTTGACGTCCAGTATCGTCTGGATATCACCCTGTCGCTGAATTGTTCATGTAAACATTTAATGCCACATCAGAAGTGTGTGGTGGCACAACCTGGCATGAACCAGTCATTCTGTATATTTAATGTTTACTTTTGAAATGAAGAAATACATTTGATCTTAAAAGACACAGATATCGTCTAAACGGTCACATTCTAAAAACGATATTCATACTACCTTCTCACGTCTATGACACATTTCGTTTCCTAGCATTAAGTCAAAGTAAAAATACATTGATCAGACGTTAGTCGCGCCATCTTGAACAAATCATGTTTTTTTTGAAGACTTTATGACATCTCGGATTTTTTTAATTCCACCCCCCCCCCCCCCCCCGGTTTTATACAAGTACCAAAAACTGTAACGTGAGACCTTCAAAATGCTTAATATTCGATCTTAATATTACCAAACATTAATGGCTTCAATACCCTCATTTGTCGATTAAATGTGATTGTTCATTTTACATAATACAGCGTGTTTTAATTGTTTTTATTAGACACTGTTTTTTAGATAAGATTAGGTACCTAAATACAACTGATAATAATTTATAGTATAAATAAGTATAAGGAATGTTTTATCACGGTAAAGATATTTTGTAATGTTACACATTGCTTTTAAACATAAGCCGAATTTTTAATTTGGGTTATTCTACCAGTTATGCTGTCGAATACTCTTTGAAATATTAAAACGAAGTAAATTTAAAAGCCTTACAGTATTTTTATATGAAAAGCGGCAACGACTGGCATCAGTATCATATATACTAAAACGGTATTAAGAATAACTTAAAATAAATCAAGTGCACCTTATTTTATGCTTAAGAAGATACATGATAATTACAAGTTCCGCAAGAGCAAAGAATTTATACCTACGCCTAGAAATCGAAGGACACTTTTCTTCCAATACGGCTTTAACTTCTTCTACCTTCGAGACATAGATTCGCGCGAACAACTCGTTTGTAAATTCAACTGTATAATGCGACACTGTATCGTACTGCTCCCCAAACAATGTGGAAATGATAAAACAAAAAAGAACATTCATTGGCTCATCTTTATATAGTTTCTTTTGTGTGTCTTATAATGTAGCGTTTACATTCAATGGGATATTTATCTAAAATTAACATATGATGTTATTATCTAAAATATAAGTCACAAACCAGCAGGTGCATTAGATACTGAATTTAATTAATATTCTTATTCATATGGTGCATTTGGTATGAAATATAAATATAAAAATGACATGAATTAAGCCAACAAAATGTTTTAACAGAAAATCACAAATAAAGGGGAAAAATACTAGCTTCTTGTTTCCAATGTATATACATTTTGACAGATTAATTTGAGTTCTTCTCGAATTTTCCGATAAAAAATTGCCAAATTTTGCTTCGTTGGCCACGTGTAATGATATATTTTCATATATTCGGTACTTAATTCTGAATAATGTGGGTATATCAATTAAAAAATCACTTTCAACCATTCTTTGATTACAGTTGTAACATGCTCTTTATATATTTGTGTATCGACCACGTTTAATAAGTTAATCGTGTGAATATGTCCTAAATTTAGACAGAGCTGTTCTTAACTTGGAATCTGTTAAAACGTTAAGATAGTTTTCTATGTTTTCTAATGTATGTTTATATAAACAATACGTATCAAGACGTCGGGAGTTATTAATCGATGCATATCAACGTTGATGATAAATATCCAGTATAGGTTGTTTTATAACATAGCATTTTATACTGATTCACACAAACATAGCCAAGTCCGCATCGTTTTAGGATTTGATCAACTATATAGCCCTGTTATAGCTCTGATAGTAAAGTTCGTTTTCAGTGTCAGTTAATAAATGATAATGGAGTGAAAACGATGCATGTTGAGCGACCTTTTGCGTTGCGTTGCCATTTCCATTTATAAAAAGACGTACACCTAAATATTTGAATGTGGAAAAACACCCATCTTTGAGTTGAATATTTTTGATAATCCTTTTGTTTTAAATTACATTAAGACGCCATCCACATGTGTTATAATATCACTCGATATAGGCTAACATCGATTGTAATGTTTTAAGATCGCTTTAGGTTCAACTACCACGTCATAGGCAGACAATATTAATAATAATTTCAAGTCATCGATGTTTAGATTACCATCCAGGTTAGTTTTGATATTATCGTGTATGTCGTTTAGAACGAACAGGCACACAATGTTACCGGGCGGGTCGTCTTGTTTGAATTTATTTAAGATATGCTATTTTTATATGTAATGAATGACTTAACAGCCAAATAAATCTTTTGCACGATTTTATAAATTGTGGGCTAACATTCAAGGACAGAAGTTCTTTACAAAATAAATCTTATCAAACCGGTCAAACATGTTGTCCCATTCTAAAAATGCAACGTATAATTTATTCTTATTTAAGTTGTTTTTTTGTGATTAACGCATTTAATACAAATGTGCAATGAACGGTTGATTACTTTTTTGGAAACCGAACTGGTACATAAGTCGATACGTACATTATGCTTATCCGACCAAATTTATTTGCCTGTTTACAAGTTACTTGGAATATATTTCCGCTTGTATAATATTTAGCATGATTCCGCGAGAGTTATTTGCCTGATAAGCCCCGCCTTTGAATATTAGAACAATGACACCCTCAACCCAGTTCTTTGGAAAAACGCCATCGTTTAATTATTAGTTATTCAATTTTAGTAAAAAAATGAGATATCATGTCCAAAGAATTTAAATATTTTGCCAATAAGCATATCACTTCCAGGCCTTTAACAATTTTATGTAAATACATTGTCTTTTAACTCAGATTCTGTAAACTCAACATACCCGTCAATATCATAAACGTCAGTATCGGTATGATTCGTTGTCTGTTTCTTTTATTTTGGCATGTTATCGGTATAATTTGTTTAAATGATCATACATGTTATCTGCGTGGTTTGTCCCATTTGATAGTGATTTCGGGGGAGGAGTTCTCATTTCGTTAAATTGATACGATTAGTGATTTCCGTGCGATTTGAAAACAGATCAGAGAACGATCTGACAACCCACAAGGAATTAATACTTTTAACGAGTTATTAATATCAAATTCAGATCTACTCATTAGTAAATAAATTACCACACTTTAACCATTTGTGTTTAAAAGTTCGCCATCAGTATCGTTATGTAAGCTACCTGTGGTCTCTAAATAGGTTTGTTGATTTACATAATTGAATAACACGCTTGTCATGAGTATCTAGCACATGGTCCTAATTTACTCTAGATTTAATATTAACATTAAATTGTAAAGCTTGGTCATTGAAATTAATTTAAAAAAACTAGCATATCAAGTTCTTTCGTGGTTCGACAATTGAAGTCAAGCTGTTACATAAAGTTATTTAAATCATATAAAACAAAAACAACAATACAAGATCGGTTAGTTCGTCTTTTCTGTTAATTGATTTGTGCGCCAATCGTTTTAGAATTTGACAGTTTGCATGGATTGTTTGGTTTAAATTCTGCAGTTGTAAATACCATAAAAATAAACCCCAAATCGGAATTTAGGTTAAACATATTTTATTGAGCAAAATTAAACAACATTTCAATACAAATACATAATCAAATTTCAAGATTGGAACGGTAGAAATAAACTAATAGAGTTGCTTTCCCTGTTATGATAAATTACAATTAGCATTTGAGGCGGATACTAGTGATGGAGTTATAATCATATTAATATACAAGCTCATATTAAATATTTAAAATTAGGCAATTGAATGATAGACGTTAAATGCAAAAACATTTATTGTAGAAAAAAAACTTTATTCTAAATTAATCAACTGTATTGAGGTAGAAACAAATATAGCATGAGAAAGAACAAAGAAGAAAAAAAGGAGAGCCAAAGCAAAAGATGTGTGAGTGTTGGTGGTTTGAGTCGATCAATGGCTTTCAAATCTTTTTGACAAATAAATAAAACGATGAACTGCATCAAACAGAGTACTATTTTGCTCTTCAGTCAGTGTGTCATCACCATATAGTAAGCAACGGAGGGTAACCTCAGTTAGAGATTGAACAGTATTAAACATATTTTGCCTTTGTTCAGTAAAGAGAGGACAAATAAAGAGATAGTGGTATGTAGTCTCCCGTCTTCCACACATACAAAATGGTGAGGGAACAATATTTTTAACAAAGAGATGGTGATTCAGGGAACTACACTCGTTGCGTATGCGAGTGTGCAGGACCTGAAGCCGGCGTTTCCCGTAATAAATATTCTAAGTGTTTTGGGCTTATCAGAATAGAGGTATGATTTAAAACCAACGATATTGTTTATAGCCTTTGCGTCAACTGGAAGAGAATTCCATGCAGATATTGTAGAAGGAAGGAATGATGTGCTTGCTCGGAAACTAGATATATTGAATGAATTTCTAAGTGTTCTTGATGAAGCTTGTCCTACTGTCTGGGGAACCAAAGCCGACAAGTAATCTGGCGTAAAACCATTTTTCATTTTAAAGAAGAGAAGAAGTTTGTGCTTCTCGGGTCTAGTACTTAAAGTTTCCCAACCAGATTCAATTTGTAGTAAATGCAGAGAAACATGTCTAGTACAACCAGTAACTATACGTGCACATTCGTTTTGTATTTTATCCAGTTGGTCCTTTTCGTATTGTGTACAATGATCCCAGATAGCATCTGCATACTCCAAGATAGGCCTAATAAAGGAAAGAAATATTACCTCCAGAGACCACCTATCAAGTAGATAACAAAGACGTTTCATTATTTTAACTCTGGACCAGGCTTTATCTTTGATGTAGTTAATATGAGCATGCCAACTGCAATCATCAGAGGGAAAAATGCCAGGATGTTAGTGAGATTCAACAGAAGGAATAGCTGTGTCGAGCATATTCACTGGTGGGTAAATGGGTTTATTTCTTTTACGAGATATGACCATTGATTCTGATTTTGATGGATTGAACTTAACGAGCCATTTGTCGGCCCAGAGAGATATTATGTTAATATCATTCTGTAGTTTTAAGGCTGTAGACTGAGGGGAGTCGACATTAACAAAGAGACTCGTATCATCCGCAAAAAGGTTTATATTTGAATCAACCTCCTTAACAATATCATTGATGTATACGAGGAACAAAAGAGGACCTAGAATTGATCCCCGTGATTCAGCTTTAATCTCAGATAATGAGGAAGTAGCTCCTAGAATTACAACGCGCTGAGACCTATTACCTAAGTAATTGGAAAACCAAGACAGTATACGATCAGAAAGTCCTGCTTGTTCAAGTTTGTACAATAGGCCACGATGCCAAACCTTATCAAAGGCTTTACTTATATCGAAAAAGACAACTCTTATTTCAAGTCCATCGTCGAGAGCTTGACAAAATGCATTATAGAGATAAGGTAACTGGTTAACAGTAGAGTCACCGGGCATAAAACCTGATTGGAAACTGGTAAAGAAGTGCGAATCACGACGAAAAATTAAATACACGTTTAAATACCATTCTTTCAAAGACCTTTCCCATTGTATTAAGAAGAGAGATTAGGCGATAGTTAGAGGGGTTTGAAGGATCACCTTTTTGGAAGACGACGCAGACATTTGAACATTTCCATGCTAATGGCATAACCGAAGAATTAAGCAAAAAATTAAACAAGTCACATGAAGGTTGGCTAAGTTGGACAGATGCTTCACGTAGGATACGATTAAATAATGCCATCTGGGCCCGACGCTTTACCTGTCTTGAGACAATTAAATGCGTCCTCAACCTCAGATGGTAAAATGATTAAAGATTCTAGTTTTCCTTGTTCAGCTCTAATTTCGTGTTGGGGAACAGCTTGACTAGAGTCGTCAACGTATGTTTGGCGGACAAAAAAGGCATTGAGAATATCCGCCTTATGTTGTTCATCCGTAACAAGTTCACCATCAAATGGATTGACTAGTGACGGAATGCCCCTTGATGTTGTCGGAGTGATAAATGATTTTAAAGTTTTCCACCAGTCCTTTAAACTGAGCTCATTGGATTTGAGATTCGAAGCAATTTTATCAAAATAAAGTGATTTAGAACTACGAACGAGAGCAACTACTTCGTTTCACAAGCTGCGGAACCTTATCCAATGTGTCGGATTATTTGAGCGTTTAGCTTTTCTAAAGGCACGTTTTCGTTGCCGGATTTTTAATTTAATGCTAGCGTTCATCTAAGGAGGTTCACTTGGATAAATATTTACTACTTTGCTTGGAATACAACTGCCGGCAATATCAGTAATCGTGTTAGCTTAGAGGTAAACAGATCTATATTAGCATTTCTAGCAGTTATCCAATCAGTATCCGAAAGCTTCTGTCGTAATTGTACATAATTGCCATTATCATATTTCAATAATTTACGACGAGAGAACTTCTGTACTGATTTTGGTATCTAAAGATTCCAAATACAGAGCAATGAAATCGAATGTTTTGCTTGAGAAAAGGCTCACCAACACCACTATGGACAAGAGAGTTTGAGTTAGAGACGAAAAAGAGGTCTATACTTGAGGACGAATGCTCAGTTAAATGTGTTGGTTCTGAGATACATTGCTCACAGCCAAACTGCTGTGACAGAGAATGAATCTTACGCCCTGAATTATTAACTTGAATGTTAAGATTACCTGAATTAGGAGGGCGGTAGAAGACACCAAGCAGTATACGCTTAGTTGTGCGGATCTTAATTTCCAACCAAAGACACTCGATATCATTTAGTTCTAAATCGTTTCTTCTTTTAAAATCGATACCTTCTTTGATATAAGCGGCAACACCACCATACGAATCACCGCAACGATCTCGCCGGGCCGGCCGCGAAAATCCAGGAAAAATAATTTGGTCGTCTAATATTGAAGAAGCTAACCACGTTTCCGAAAAGGTAAGAATATCAAAGGAGGCTAGCTCAGTTGTAAGTAAATCCAATTTCGGTAAAAGACTTTGAATATTGTAGTGTATAAGGGACAGGTAGTTTGGACTACACAAGAAATTCGAAATATTAAGAGAATTTTCACCATTCAAACTGACAGTGGATGAATTGTGAGTTGAACTAGGACTAGGATTTGGGTGAATAACTCCGGACAATAAAATAATAATGTACAACCAAGCTAGTATAACCGTGGAAAATAAAAATTCCGTTAATTGTTTCGCAAAACAAGCATTATTACGATACGTTTCACTAGGAAGATAAGAGCGGGCTCCATCGGACATAGACAAGTGAATGTTGTTCGAACGAACAATATTTAACTTGACTGAGCAGCTGCTATGACTATTTTGAACTATAACTAGTGCGAAAAATATTGTCAAAAATAATGGGAATTGAACATATAGACAGTACTTAGGCATGACAAATATTGATGGTATATCACGAGCGGTCAAGATATGCGCAAAAGTAAAAACAAGTACATTTCTACGGTTGTCATGCCTCTCAAATCTATACTGTAAATATTTAGCTGGACAAAAAAGACATGATTCGACTCTAACCACCAAATAACACAGAAACTGTATAGAGAGAGAAGAGAGAGAAGAGGGAGAAAAGAAAACAGTAATAAATGCAATTCACAAGTAAGCATTGGGGAAGCGTTCTTACAGGCCGATGATAAAAAAAAATCCGTTTTAAATGAGATCGAAAATATTAATATTATAGCTGTACAATTGACCGGTAAAGTGGTTATTCAACTAGAAGAAAAAACAACCGGAAAACATATTTGATGCAAAAAAATGAGAACTGTTTAACACCTACAGAACAATGAACTTCTTGCTGTAATAGAAATTCATATTTTCATCGAAGAGTTTAAACTGTGTTCTTAAGGAATTGAACATTAATTTACACTAAATGGTAATCAATCGTATATACAAGTTGATAGCATAAATATAAACATGTCAGTTTGTACATAGACACAAAGGATACCTAAACACTTTAAGTCATAACCTATTTAACATATTTTCTTGAAAGATCATCAGTTTACTTAAAATTGAAATAGATGTTGTTCAAACGAGATATATAAGTAAAATCAAGTAATCATCAATTGTACAGTACAGTACATATACACACTATGAAGAAGCCGCAACTATTACGAGTATCCGTGAAGTATCGCATAGGTTTCTATCTATATGACAAAACAGGTAGTATGCTATGTATTAGGACAAATGAATTGAGATATTTTTATAAATGTTTTACATTAAAGCATAAACATGAATATTGTATACAACTTGACAGACACTGGCACACTCACATGTATATACATACTTATACATAGTTACGCAATACAACACGCAGTATCATTAATGAGTAAATAACCTATAATCAGATAACCTTAAGTTTAAAAGGACTTCAACCATTTTAATGAAAAAGGTTTTACACAAGTTTAAATGTGAATAATGAGTGGTTAAACATCGCGTTTTAAGTGAAAATAAATAAATGATAATTTAAAAAAAAAAATAAAAAAATTAACCCAATGTTAGCGTAGATACTATCTTAAAGATTAACAAAACCGATACAACATGCTATACTAAATCGACAGGTATGAATTAAGGCACAGGTAAATAGTATAAGCACAATAAATTCATCAAAGCGAGACAGACATACTCGTACACCACAATGAAAAGGATTAAAGAGTATCGATGTAAGTGGTCATTTTACTGAGATACACTGGTCACCAATAAAAGCGTCACACTTAGTACAGAAGCTTATTGAGGTCGTCTTCTGTACTCACACGCTGTACAAAACTGCTTCCAGGCATTTTGATTAAAATTGTTCCATCGTGAGTCCGAGTATACGTTTGGATTTGACTTGTTGCCTGGCCAGGAAAAGAAGTCGCGAGCGCTCCCTCGTTAGATCTTCGTCGACGAAGATATTCTTGTAGCCCTTGTCCTTTGCAAGTGCACGAGATTCGTATAAGCGTTCTCGAGCTCTGTATGTGGCAAACTTGACCATGATATCGCGCGGACCCTTGTTCTGTTTGCCTGTGCGATGTGATCGGTCGATGTCGCATTTATCCTTTGAGACACCAAGTTTAGCACAAAAGGTGAGGACATAATCATCAGTGTCCTCTTTGTTAGACTCGGAGGTGGGGTTTCCTACTGGTGTTTGGTTAACTTCAGGGACTCCAGATATGCGGAGGATGTTGCGTCTTGAGTACTGCTGAGCAGCATCTGCTTGATTTTCAAGTAGTTGAACCCTTTGGCGTAATTTGTTGTTTTCATTTCCGAGAGATTTGTTCTTCTCGCCAAATTTGGAGGCAACTGCATCAGCAAGACTAGATGCGAGCTGTTCAAACTGATCATCTGAGAGCACAGGGTTTGCTGGATGTTGGCTGCGCAGAAATGAAGCTAAGGATTCAATATTGTTATCTGACAACTCAACTCGCACGATGTCATCCCCACCAACGGAAACATCACTACCAAGTCTGTTTCTTTTTAGATCAGCAAGTTCTTCTGGAGAAGACACGGGTCGTTTTTTGGTTTGGTTGACTGGCGTATCAGTTGGCTCATTTGTTTCGATATTATTTTCTGACATTATGATTGAGTAGGGTAACCTTTTTCCAGTAGTATAGATTTGAAAACAACCGGCGTGGATTTTCAGAGATAATTAGTTTATAATAAACTAATATATAACATTTTCGAAAGTTCACAAATTCAGAAAATTCAGTTTAACTATTCATACTTCGGCCCATCCGACGTTGAGTACCTAGCACATCGCAGAGTAATTCTCGAATTAACTGAGAGCAGATTTAAACAGCCTAAACCGCCATGACACTGGAATTTTGAGTCTTTTCATCTTGTTCGTCCTCCTTTGGCTTCAGAATTATACTAGTGAATGTCAGGTTCACTGAATAATCTAGAAAATAATATGAAGTTTTATAGTATGTATTTATCATACGTATTCCTGGATAAGTTTGGAATTATTGGCAAGTTATGTAGCACGCAGTCCTCCGTTAATTCGGTCAGGTAAGCTGACATTTATAGGGTAAACCTTTAGCAAGGACAAACTATTTGAATACCAACAAACAAAGTCCATAGTTATGTTTTGCCATTCGCCTTGACAGTAAATTAGATATATTCGCCTATGCAAGTATAATTAAATAGTGATATATTCGTCTATTTAGGTAAATATCAGGAGTGTTAAAGACGTCCATTCAATAAACACACACACACACACACACACATATATATATATATATATATATATATATATATATATATATATATATATATATATATATATATATATATATATATATATATATATATATATATATATATATATACATGTTACATTTTGAAAGCTTCCGTTCATTATCAAAGTCCATCTGTCAGCTGTACGTTCACCCCAAACATGAGTGGAAGTAATTGCATTGCCCTTCAATGGCCTATGTACATGTTTTGTCCACTCCGAACCATCGATAAGACCAGAAGAAGGGCCCATCGGTGAAAACAATATAGCTTTTGAAATGCATCCCAGCAAAGATTTATGTATGGTGGTATTCACACGCTCCAATGTTTCGTTTAATGTATCCACTGTGACCGTCACATTTGTGGAAGAATAATTTCTCGGGCTGAAACAAGATGTATTACATATCGGTTACATAAGCAGCTCCATTAATGCAGCTCCATTGAGCATGTTCAAAATGTACCCTCTGTATTATAAGATAATCATAACTTGTTTCGTTTAAAGTAAATTCACTCGTACGTTTACGTTTATTTAAGCTTGTGGATATTTATTGTTTATAGAGCATGAGACGATTGCTCGAATTTTACCCTTTTAACTCGCACGAAAATGTAGCTTCATCTGGCATTTGCTTTTCAATGTCTGTAACGGTGTCTGATAACTCTATAGACTTAGTAACGTTCAGATATCCATATCCAAAATGCTGATGATCTAAAATCGAAACAATCATTGGTGCGTATCTGCTATACGTATTGCAAAATAAGTTTTCTTTACATTATCTAGATAAAGCAACAAGAAAGAGATCGTAATTTGTTAGAGGGATAAAGTTAACACTATTTACTATTTGCATAAAACTCTTTGTCTTTGTACTTTGTATTCAATATCTAGTTTTATTTGTAATCCTTCCAAACTACGCGTTTAATGTAAACTGCACATAACAAAAACAATAAATGAAACTATTACAGTAGAATCCGGCACATTTTCGCTTGAAGTTTACAGACTCCTTTAGGTTAGTGTGGTTAGAACATAAGGATAAGGTGCTGGAGTTGTCTCCAAGTCAGGTCAGGACTGCAATATTAAATTGTGTTCTACCGTTTAAGATTGTAAACAGCTTAAAACTTTGAACAGTCCAGACATCGGTAACGTTATCTTTTGTAGGAATTATTTATTCGAAAACAAAACACAAAAAGGAACAGCAACGATATCAACTTTAAAAAGATATCATAACAACAGAAAAGAACCTTGTGTTACTAACACGCATTAATAGCTACACTTTACCGACTTTGAAGAATTAGGGCAACTATTCCCGCAATTTTAGCTGTTGCTGCAGATGACCCTTGAAAATTTGTGTTGCATTGTATACCCGAACCGTACCTCTGGGATGCAGTGTACTGTAAATCAAAACATTGGGCACGTAATCTTGTTTTTCGATCATGCTGGGGGCGCTTCTTGCTGATAAGCATAGGGTAATTAAAGTTTGAACTATATTTGAATAAAACACTAACACTCATTATCTTTGTGTCTAAGGTTGTACCAAAAGACTTCTACACGTAATATTGATCCGCGAAAGGCAAGAAAATGTCTTGAAAATCCATAAACAAGAATGAAAAAAAATGTACCATGTAATCATCGGGCCGTGTCTTGCCCTTTCCGAATGAGGATACAAGTGTTCCTGGATTATCAAAGCTTTTCTCGGTTATTGATCCTTTTATGCCAATCTGGTTGACTGTGATTATGAAAATACTATTTGTAAACCCATTCCCTTTAGGTCCTACTGCAGAAACATACGCATTGCCTTTTCCCTGCCGACCATTTCTAACTCCAATGGTTATTGCTCTTTCAGGTCCAATATCCATGGCATCAAATGGTGAACTAAATGTCCAGCTTGATGACTATATATCTATTTTACTCTGCTGATAAGCAAGACCTCTGCACATGTCAGCGGTTGTTATTATTTTCTTTAATGGAATTTACCGATTGAGAGCGCTTAAAATATAGATACAATATGGGCGTATTATATGAATATAATTTGAATAAAAGAAATATCGACAAAAAAGGTTGATGAAATATAAGCGTTAAAAAGATTAAAAGAGATCATATAACATGAAATTGACTAATCGCATAACGACATATACAACGAACGTGAAAGTAACACGTTATCAAACTGTCCGAACAATACAATTGCTGAATGATAAAATACCATCAATTTTGGAATTGTACGCCACGCCTGCACTACACATTTTGTTTTCCTTCACCGCTGCAACGACACTGGCACAGTCGTTTCCGTGACTGAAATATCATACACATGTGTAACGAAACGAACAAAAATGGGTATAAATGTACACTGTTATAAAAGTATTTTATGCAAATATCATTTATAGCAATAGGTAGACACTTTAGTCACTCAAACTTATAAGCATTATGTTAGATAAGATATACGTCCTTACTTGTTGAATGTAATATGACGTATGATTCAATTTATCGTTACACGATATAATGAGCTAATGAACGCTTATACCCGAGACCATCAGTATGAAGTGATTTATTTAATGAACGCTTTTTTACTCGGACCACTAATTACTAATTACTATCGATCTTACTTTGTTTTATGAATTGTTTTTCCAATGTAATTATGAAACAGAGCTGCAGATACGTCAGTGTCATTTGTAACCAAGTTGAAGGTAAGAGCTTCGTTCTGAAAAAGATGATTGTCCAAGGATATCTTAGTTAAATACAGGCCCCAGTATCTTGATAATACTAAAGTTATCACTCAATTTATTACACAACTGCCCTCCCCTTTTACAGGTTAAAATGGCTCAAAAGTTTAAACCTTCAAACTCTTTTATATTATGTCAAATATCATTTTGATATCGATGCTTGATCAGTGTTGCAAAAAGTTGTTTAAATGTGAGGAATGTACTTGAGTAATGACTCAAATAGATTCAGTATACTTAGCTTTTTGTAAAATTCATGAGGTCAAAAAGAAGGTTACAGATCGGACACAATTTTAATAAAACATTTAAAGGTACATGACCAAATATAAAAAGAAATGTATTTCCTTTATATTCACAGTATACACATATTTAAATAGGGTACTCAATTGAGTTAGAACATGCCGATTTTTCAACAAACACAATCCGTACATTTTGCAAAATGTTATGTTCCATTTGTGTTTATGTTTGTGCTATATCTACTACTCTCGAAAGGTAATCCTAAAACAACCATGTGTACTTTTTTAACAATGACCATTGGAAAACATGTTCAAGTAGTTCTTAAAATATTGTTAATATCAGGAGTGCCCTTTATCTGTTAAATTCAGAATTTTACTGACTCACTATACTCGGCTTTAGATCGAGGTGATCAACGGTAAAACCAATATCAAGATAGCCACGATAATGCCTTCTCTGGTTATTCCCAGTTGCCACGATTCCTTCTCCTTCATCCCAGTATGGTTTTTTCTCATAACGTTGATCCTGTTGTGAACATATTAGGAAAGTGTTGAATATTATATCACGTGCATCGCGAGGTTTGACCTTGCGAGTTGTTGCTAGGATAGTTTTTCATTAAAAGGCAACATTTTCGAAATTGACTTTTTTAATTTTCATTTGTCTACCTTGATGAACGACTAATAATAATAGCAAAACGTACAAATTATTTATTTTACTGTACTTTAAGTTACTTTAACTTTAACTTGTTCAAGCAAAACGAAGAAACCATATATTAGTACGTCACAAAACATACTAACGGTTTGGTAGGAACATATGTTTTAATCATATATTTAATTTTATAAAAGGCTATTGAATTGGATGTAACGCACTGATAAAACTATCAAATAAACCCACTTGGTTGGTTACGCCTCCTTGAGTTTCTGTTTTTTTTATTATCTTTGCTAGTGTTCTCATATTCAAATGCTTCCAACTCTGCATTCTGCATAAATCTGCATTGCTGAATGTCTTTAACCTTTAAAAAAGTAAACGATTAATACAAGAGTAACCAGAACCTATCTTTATGTACACAATATTGTTAACTAGAGCTGTCACAAGAGTGGTGAGATTACCCCTTGTACACATCCTTTACACAGGATGAATTTCATACTAAAAAAAGCATAAATGAAACTTTCAGCTGATGTGATTCAAATGCCCCCCACACACGGCTTATAAACACGACAAGAAACTTAAGTAATATGTTAAAGCTTTTGAAAGGAAATGCTTGGTTTTATATAAATGTACATCTCCAACAGTGAAAACACAGCACGCCGTATTGAAAAATCCGTTATAGGCTACTGTCGTTTTCCAAACCCGTAGAAGCATGTGTTCAATGATACTTTTTACAGACTGGTAATTATTCAAGTTTGTTTTACGATATAAACTAACTATTTAGTTACACATAACGTACTTTATTTATTAACGAAACAATTTCGAATGTATTCAATTGCTGATTTGTTTTTATATCCATCAAATGCACTTAATCATTAACGCGATTAGTGTATGACGTCATTTCCGACATTTCCGAGGTCAAGATCGTGAAAAATATGTTTTTCGTTTCGTTGGTTTTAAACTAAAAGCGGTGTAAAAGCATGTTAACGGAATTTATTTTAAAAGAAACAAACGCCTTTATGGCGACTACATCACGTTTTGTACTGTGTATAAACACGCACGAGGTCTCAACGTATACGCGTTTACACAGCGGACTCGACTGCAGAAAATCAACTAAAGTTAAAGCGATAATAAGTTCAAGTAGGGTGAAAACATATAAGTGTTGTGGAGTTCCTTTAAAAAAACAAGGGGCTAATATGTATGAATATTAAAGAAAATTGTTTGAACAAATCTTACCGATCGCATGCACTACTAAAAGTGAAGTTTCATCCCGATCCAGCTAGGGTTAGAGGTGTGAACAAGAATCTACATCTACATGCGCACCTTATTGTAAAATAAAAGCGCTGAAAGGATGATTGAAAGGATGTAGGCGCGACAAGCGTGATTTTACTTCTTAATAATTCTGGCAATAAAAGAAAGATCCAAAACATATTTTGCGTGGCCCAAAACTGATATAGATAAGTGCCTGTAATTACCTGTGAACAGATTATGTTAACTATTGAAATGTAAATACAATTAGCAATTCGTAACATTAACTGATACAGTTATATTTTCTAGGATAAATGAACATTGGTTTAAGGAGATGTGTGCTATTGTTTCTGGTTCGTGAGTTTTTTGTGTGTTCTATGTCTTTGGCGTTTACCCAGTGCCATTAAACGTGGTTTATGTTTAAACATTCGGCTATTGAGCTTGATTCTGTAGTTGTTCATATAAATATTTATCTCGCAAGAGTATTACTAGTGTGAAGTAAATTAAACAAAACCCAAAATTAGCTGAGGAATATTTGTAGCAGGTAAGTAAGGCAGGATCTTTAGTTCATTTTCTGCGTTATTATCTATAGTTATCTATTCTCTTCGGTTCATTATCAAGACTTATTTCAGACTCTTCGGTTTACTCTCAATTTCGCAAAACGTCGCAATGATATGCGCTTATTTTAATGAATTTGTCTTTTAATTCGCACTATTTTAAACCGCTTAAACCCCATTTGTTAACCACGGAACACTAAAGAAATTTAACCTGTCATATCATAAAGTAGATCTGACGATACCTGATTTTGATTTGCGGTAAAACAGTATGTAGGCCTGCGTTCTACAACCTACAAAGGTTCATGACTTTGTGTAAATACTACGCTTGAGCTCTGCTGACGGCATGTACCACTAGACTTGGTACCAAACACTCATGTAAAAGTCTTATTTAATCCGGCTATGGACGTCTGAGATGAAGCACGTACATTAGTGTGTTTACAGACCGGCCTGACGGACAAGCTGAGTATAGTTTACCCCTCCCTCCGCCCCTGCAAATTTGTTGTGCATGGGTATAATGAATGGAGTTGTCCATTACAACATACATTTAGTTAAAAAGCGTGTACATACAAAGAGGTTAAACGATTAAAACCAATAGATTAAGACAATAACTTAACACACTTACCATTCCATAAAAGGAGGCTTTAAGGAATTGTAATTCTGTTCTTAAAAGACCTTTTTACTATCCTTTACGTAGGTAAAGATAAACAAATCGTCAACTACCTGCAGAAAGTATTAAAAATGAAGTTACGGTTAATGTTATTCACCTACAGTCATTGTTTTATCACAGATATATCTAGCTATCGATTCTTTAATATATTGTAATTTTAAGTAAAGATTTATGGCCTTTTTTATATTTAAATGTGATTTTGTTTCCAAAAGTTTACTTATTATATTTGTTAAGCATTTTTCATGAGATTAACCAGGTTCTCATGAACAAAAGATTAGAAACTATAATTATAAAACTTAATAGCATAAAATGTTTTGAATGCTTTATCATGGTAAAGACCTATTATAATGTTTCCCTTTTCTTTGGAATAAAAACTGAAACTTTCAATAGAGCTAACAAATCAATAGTGATAAATGTATGACTGCCGAATATTTTTCGAAATATTCAACCGAAGTGAAAAAAATACAAACATACTCTCATATATGAAGAAAGTTCGGCTGGCATTGATAAATGTACTCATACAATCTTAATGGTAACCCTATTAAAACCGAAATTTTCTCTTACGCTATATATCACTGATAAATATAGTACTGCATGAGTATAATAGTTATACCTGCGCATTGAATTCAAAGTAGTTTTCCTTCAATACGGTTTTAACTCCTTCTGCCATCGAAACATCGAAGAAAAACTCATTTGTATATTCAACTCCGTAATGCGACACCGTATCACATTTTCTTCTAATCCATGCGAAAATGAGCAAACAAAATAAAACATTAATTGCCTTATTTCCATACAGCTTAATTTGCTTTTTTTAAAAGGTAGCGTTTACACCAGATATATGTATTTATTTTCTAAATTGTGTGCCGGCTGTCGTTTAAATTGAAAATCGGATTCGGAATTAACTTTAATATTTAAAAAAAAAACACTTGATAGATGATACGTAGTCTTAAAAGCGTCATATACACACACACACAAAAATCCACAAGGACTATTTATCTAAGCGAACAGGTCATGAAAGATAAAATAATTAACGGAAAGCATACGAAATATAAGGAGCATTTTTAGAAAACCGCTTAAAAATACGACAAGTGGTGAAAAGACAGGTGGACAAGGTGCCGAATTGTCAACATGAGGCCAACCTCAACTTGGATAAACAGGTTTAGATCAATAGTATTATTTGAACTTACATTTGTTTACTTTAAATTGTGAATATAATTTATCATTTATGTTTGCAAGGTGTTTAAAATGATTTATTTCTAGATTTATATTGATATGGTTGTTACAAACACACGCATTATGTAAACAGTGCTGTATCTGTATTGACAGATGATATGTATTATCTTAGCAGATCGATTTCATTTAATGTTTATTGACAGCCTTATCTAACAATTTGGTAAAATATCAAATTAGACAGGGAGGAGGGGGTGTCCGTTCGTGATGGCCTCAATTTGCTCGATGCAGCTGATTACTATGCCACGAGAATCGTTTTTCATCGAAACCAACACCCTGTATCCTGACACCCAGGTTTTGTCAATATTTCCTGCTCGCTTCAGCTTGCGAGCATCAACACAAAGTTTCTCGCGGAGTGGTTTGAAATTGTCTTGAATGAAAACTTGGTTGCCAATCTTCTTACTGTTGTCATACACACGATGACGAACTTTAGAGTTGGTAAAATTTACAATAGTTTTTCTCTGACTATTAGTCTCCCACCCGGGATTACGATGATCTTATAACAGCGGAAGTTGCGCAGAATAAAGAAAATGGCTGACATTGTGCGAGTACAGAAACGTACGATAAACAATGTAAGAAATATGGAAACATCGCACCAGTGGCGAGGAAAACAGATGCATTTTAATACCAAAATATAGAGGAAAGCTATTGCTGAACGATTTAAATGAAAAAAGCATGCCTGTGTTAAAACAGTTCACTAAATGCTTACAATTACCGGGTGGGATAAAGTTTATCTGCACTTTTGACAAATGTAAATGAGTCAGTTTATGATATTTTTACCCCTCCAAATGTCATCGTGTTCTGCATTGAATCGGGTAATTGTTAAATGAGTTAAATTCTAATATACAGGTAATATGTTACATTTATAATTTTTAGGTATGTATTTAGGTAACGAACTAACTATTTTAGCTTTAAATTAATGTCTCTTGTGTAAAAAGATCTGGGCATAACAATTCATAGACTCTTACACCGTACTCAATACGTGCACCATAGACTCTTACACCGTACCCAATACGTGCACCTAAGACTCTTACACCGTACTCAATACGTGCACCATAGACTCTTACACCGTACCCCGTGATCAATACGTGCACCTTAGACTCTTACACCGTACTCAATACGTGCACCTAAGACTCTTACACCGTACTCTATACGTGCACCTAAGACTCTTACACCGTACTCAATACGTGCACCTTAGACTCTTACACCGTACTCAATACGTGTACCTTAGACTCTTACACCGTACTCAATACGTGCACCTAAGACTCTTACACCGTACTCAATACGTGCACCTTAGACTCTTACACCGTGCTCAATACGTGCACCTTAGACTCTTACACCGGACTCAATACGTGCACCTAAGACTCTTACACCGTTCTCTATACGTGCACCTAAGACTCTTACACCGTTCTCAATACGTGCACCTTTGACTCTTACACCGGACTCAATACGTGACAAAAGTAAAAAAATCAATTCATGATCATAAGCATCATCCAGACGTCAGTCATCAATTGTCTGAGCATATTTGGAGTTTGCCAGTTTCCCCCTCACTAATACGACATTTGAAGCAATAGGGTATCTTGACTTTCTAATAATAATCTAGTTGTATGGAAAACCACATCGGTCATAATATATAACACTGCAGAACAAAAAACTACAAAGCAAGTCACTGTTAACATTAATTCTATTATCTCTTAATTTCCTAATGCATGTACTTAACGTTGTTACATTACTCTTCTAAATCTCAAGCATGTCACAGTATACTATGTTACACACTGAAATCACCGCGTGATAGTATTTATATCGGGCACCAAACAACTAAATGCACACCATACATTTTGCCAATCCTCGCATTAAGTTCTGTTTTAACTTAGTATCCACAAAACACTGTTAGCTCCTGTGCGCACAAATATAATAACACTTTCTATTAATGCCGCATCACCTAATCCACCTTTATCTCAATATCGACTGACGGCCGAACTCACATTTACGTCATGTGTTAATAATTCTAAAAATCAAACGTGTCAATAAATTAGACTAAACTTCGTATAATAAATCACTACACACTCACTCAAAGCCAATTTTATACACAAATGTCAATTACACTTTCCTCACATCACTGCCTATCAATTCGAACTACACAGCATACAATAATATCAATACCATTCTACTTTTGCATTTTATATACATAAATGCACTTTACAACTACAATTAAAAAAGTTCTCAAACTAAAAATAAATTTCAAAGTTTCAGTTGTACATTGACCTTACCAATTTAAGGAATCGGGCGCTCTTAAAACCCCAAGCGCTCTATCACGGTGACTGTATTATTTCCATGCTAATAAGCAAATGTAAACCAAACAAACATTTGCTCGTTCTGGACATTTACTAAAGCAGAGAACTATAGAACTATGATTTCTATTTCAATACAAATTACACATATATCACGAAATTACAAATTGATTGTGTGTATGGCTCTCGTGTGTATACCAGAAATCTTGATATAATTTGTGTTCTTTAAGATTGCGGAATTTATTTTCAACAGTACAAAACAATATATCTTAGTTTAATCGTATTTTATTGTACATAATAAACACACGTGGTATACATATTTTCGACAAACAATACTTCAGTTGTCTTAAATCTTTTAGATGCAACAATATATATGCACTCTTTGAAAAATACATGTATTCTGTTCATCCTTAGATTCCTGTAGCCGTGCAGTAATTTATAAGCATTCAGTGAGTGATATTGCTTAGTCTGAAGGAATAACTGACGCCTTTGTGTAGTAAAACGACTACATTTGTAAACAAAAGTGTTCAGCATCTTCGATTTCAGTACCACAAACACAGTTAGGAGACGTTGCGATATGATTATTATAAAGATCAGAATTTAAGTTGCTGCAATTGTTACGCATTCGAGCATGACTGACTGAAGCGGATCTTTCGCTTTTGATATAAAATGTAGGGACTTTGGGAACAGTATACATAGATTTCATTTTACCTTTAAACGCGGGCAATGATACTGCATTTTTAATTGAGTTCTTCTAGGTAATGTTTTAAAGTTTTCAGAGTTTCGTAAATAGTACGTGTTGTTACTAAAAGCTTGCATAATTGGAGGAAATAATTGTTCGAGATAAGGTGGTAACATGTTGTGTTTGTATTTATATACTAATGTCAGCTTTTGAATTGTTCTTCTATCCGTAAGGGACACCCAGCCAATTTCTTTTAGTAGATTGATTATTGATACGGATCGTGTAAGACCGGTAACTATGCGAGCAACCTCATATTGTATTTTGTCTAGTGTATCTTTATCGAATTGGGCACAATTATCCCATAGAAGTGATCCGTATTCTAGATGCGGATGGAGATATGATAGGTATATGTGGTGAAATGTTTTTCTGTGAAGTTTGAATTTCATCATTTATATTGTTCAAAGCATTTTTGACGCTATTGCGATGATATTAGTGATATGTTGGTGCAAAGACCAATGATTACTGAGTGTTAAGCCGAGATGCTTGTGGTGATGAAAAAACTGAACAACGGTGTTATCGAAAAGAAGTTTGGACTATTTCTTTGACAATATGTCAGAAACATAGCTTCTGTTTTAGCGGGATTAAAGTTAACCAACCATTGTTTAGACCATGATAGATTGGATTTAGATCGTGGTTTATTGTGTCTTTTATCATATTTACGTCACGGGAGGAAACAGATAAAGAACTGACGTCTGCGAAAAGACGAGTTATGCTTAGTAGAGAATCTGCTGTGTCATTTACATAGATAAGAACAAAGTAGAAGCCCTAACACGGATCCTTGCGGGACACCACCTCCTAATACTCTTGATTCTGGAAAAAATGAATTTACGAAAACCTTTTGGTTTCGGCCTTTTAAGTAATCAGTTAGCCAATCCAATAAATTTCCATTTATACCGTATTGCTTTAGTTTGAAAATGAGACCTCTGTGCCACACTCTGTCAAAGGCCTTGGATATGTCACAAAATACAATACATGTGGATTCTTTGTCGTCTTTGTCGTCAAACGCTCTACAAATTTGGTTATAAATGTCAACTAGGTGATATTGAGTCGAATGACCTGGTAAAAAGCCAGATTGCTTTTTAAATATTAAGTCATTACAATTAAGTTGGTTATAAATATTTCTAAACATACTTCTTTCCATGACTTTACCAACACAGCTTACTAAGGAGATCGGTCTATAGTTAGAAGGTTCGTCCGGTGCACCCTTTTTAAAAAGAGGCATTACATTAACAGTGTTCCATTACTCGGGATATTTTCTTTCTATCAAAGACTTGTTGAATAATATACACTGGGAAAGGCATAGCGTTTTTGATGTAGCTTTCAACATTTTGGGACTTATTCCGACTGGGCCTCTAGCTTTGTTAACATTAAGGTTTTCTAAAATATCAGTTACATCCCGTTCTGTGATTACGATAATCGTGAGTGTGATTTATAAGTAAACAAGGGGAGAGTAACATTTGAATCGCCAACGTTAAATATTGACACGAAGAAATCATTAAGCGAATTTGCCTTTTCTTCGATAGTAGTAGCAACATTACTATTCGCTGTTTTCAAAGGAGGAATGAAATAAGTTTGTTGCGAGTTATTTTTTACTAAAAGTTTTACAGTTATCCAATACTTCTTAGGATCCATTGTGCTTAAGTCATTTAAAGATGTTTCAAGGCTACAGTAAAACCTTTGTTTAGCATGTTTTTCATATTTTTAACTTTGTTCCTTAAGTACTTATACGTTAACCCGAATGTATTGCCTTTGCTTTATGTCTATCATGTTGGCGACTTGTACCTCGAATATTTGTGTTGTACCATGGTTTATCGTTTGGTCGTATTGTTACAAATTCGAATAATATACATTTTGTACAAAGTTCGATAAGTTTATGTGAAAATATTAAACACGAGTTGTCAATATTCTCGTTGTTAATAAATGACCAATCCGATGTTCTGATTCATTCATTCCATTTATCGAAATCCGCTCTATTATACCTCCATATTTTCCGCTTGTAAGGCAATGAGTTTGGAACTGTGATTTTACTAAATATGTAAGTGCCATAATGATCACTTACGTCTGGATTTGTTTTAAAGACACCTGAATGAAGAACTGATCTATTGTTTGTAATGACGATTGGATCGATTAATGTTTGAGTACGTGCGTTGACTCTGGTCGGTTCGTAAATGCAGTTTGTCATGGTATTTAACGATAAAACATCTCGAAAATTGTGATTGTTAATGTTTAATTGATCTTCATTAATGTCCCCAACTATGATAATTTTATCTTTGTATTCTAATGCCTTTTCTAAACAGACATTGAGTTTGTCCCAGAAATCTGTTGTATAATGAGGTGGCCTATAAATAATGCAAAGTAAGTAGCAAGTGTTCAGGTCATTAATCTCAATCCATAGAGATTCCGGTAATAATCTCTCTAAATCAAGTAATCTCTAAGGGCGCAATATACCTTAACTGTCATATACTGTCATACCAGGTAAAGCGGTACTTAGTTCCATTTGCCTGTTCAGTAGTTTATAAAAATAGTAGAATATGTAATAAGTTATAGACAGTAAATAATCAGGTACTTTAAAACTAAAACATTATGAAAAGACTGTAAGGCTTATGCGCTGAAGCGAACAATTACTATTATGCAGTCTATGCTATTTACTCTACGTGAGCATCATTTGCCTGTATCCCATAAATATAGGCCATTTAGCACCCGCCATCTTTTGTAGCAGGCCTATTTACTTTACCAAATTATTAATTTGGGTGAAATATGTTAAGTCTAATCCTAGATCCTGCTGTTCATGAGTTAAATGATGCTGCGAAATTGTGTGATGAAAAGGGAGTAGATCCTAAGATTAAAGGGAAGAATGAAAAGGCTCTCAACTTGATAAAGGTATTGTTATGTTAAATATATCATTTTAACCTTTAATAGTATTAGTACACAAAGAATGGGGTTAACATAGATGCATGTATTGTCTTGTTTGGATTTTGTTTTGTAATTGTAAGTTAATCACATTGTCTGTGTAACATGAATGTAACATTACTAAATTCGGCCTTGTATTTTATTTTTTTAGATAAAGATTTAGCTATTAACCTCGTACTAAACATGGGTGTAGTTTAAGTAAGGTAAGACATTTGCTATAATATGACAGAGGTGGTATTATGTTCATTTCTTTCATGCTCTTCGATAAAATATGGAGTTTTATCAATGAAATAACAGCAGTGAAAATAATTTGATATTTTCATTGTAAAATAAGGAGTGAAAATATTAACTTTCAGAACTACTTTTAAAATCATTGTAGATACTTCCCCTTTATCAAAACATAACACTTTACTTTTAACCAGAAATGTTGGCAAATACAATATTTGAAATTTAAAGAAATGTTACATAAGTTTAATTAAATATATATTTGGAAATTAACAACTTACTGTTTATTAGAAAAATGGTTATCCCGTTTTTCAAACGTTTTCTTGATCTTGAAGCTTAATGTTCGAACATTTGCTTTCATACCAAACAAATTACAGAGGAAAACAACTGTTCAAACATAAATATAATATTATACCATCGTTCAAATAAACAAATATCCTCTATATATTCAAAAGAACCTATCTTAAACTGGCATGCGGAAATCACGACTTATTAAAAATATAGACGATTTAAGCATTAAATTGACAACTAGATTGCAATGTACAAATGCAAAGTACAACAATTATGATAATAATACGACCTTGATAGATACATTTCAAGCGCAAATACACCACAGTTATCATGATCTTCATACATGAGTATTTTGTTCTGTTTAAGGCGAGGATATCAGTTTACATGAGCGATTATTGTCCCTGTCGCTTTCGAGACAAGTTGTCAATGATTGCATTAGACGAAATTTGCATATTTAGTGTTTGTTTGTATGTACGTGGTACGTTAGTTTTTCTCGTTCAACGTCGTTAAGGCCGTTGCCTTGTGCATCTGAAAAGGGTTTATACTTGATTGTTTGGCTACTGGGCTTGCCCTGTAGTTCTCATTGTTTCATTTGAACTGAGTTCTTTAGATAGGTTGGTGAATAGATACATGTACAGTCGACACCCAAGATCTTACGAGTACTTTAAATTGGTTATCACGATTGTACAAACGAACTGCAAATAGTTATTTAATTTGCGTTTTATTGTCTTGTTGAAAGTCCGCACAGTAACGTAAAAGACAGGTGGAATATGGCCAGCCAGTAGGCACAGTATTGTTAAATATTGACCAATCGCAACGATAATGCTAATTCTATGCCACCATACATGTTTATGTTAATATTTTGCCAGTTGGCATTATTGTTTCAATTATTTGCCAGTTGACATGGCAGTTTTAAATATTTGGCAGTTAACAAGCCTGTATTAATTCTTTTCCGGTAGACATGGTAGTGATTTTTTCTAAACCAGTTGAAATGGTAGTGTTAATTATATGCCAGTTCAGGTATTAGCCATGTAAAACAACTCGGGTAACATCGGGTAAAACCGACATATATCGCCGTAACAGATCGCGTCTAGAGGGTTTTTACATGTTATAATAACATTAGTTGAGAACTTTCAATTTGACATTTTTGGAGAGGCATTTCCGCCCACATAGTGTTCATTTTTCTTCACATATTTTAGTTTAAAAGTACTCTCATTTTTTTTAAAAAACTCTGCATTCTGAGTTAATATCGTAAGTAAAATGCATTTACTTCAAAGAGTACATTTTATGAATCAGTCCAATTAATCTTTATATTTTTTAACAAGAAAAAAGGTTGATTGTTTAGCAATTTTTAGCTATAAAAATGTATGGTTACATGACATGACATGGCTAATACCTTAACATGACTGTATAAATTATTTGCCAGTAGACATGGTAGTGTTATATTTTTGCAAGAAGACATGGTAGTGTTTATTATGTTCTGGTAGACATGGTTGTATTAGTAATATAGAAGTATACATGGTATTGTTAATTAATTGCAAAAATACGTGATTATGTTAATTATTTGCAAGTAAACATGGTAGCGTTAATTATTGGATAACAGACAGAACAAAACAGAGAAACACAAACTGTATTAAAGAATATGACGGTATATCTACATTAATGGAATTGGGTGTTTTAACCCATGACCATATGTTTTAGGCGATTCTTTCAACAAAATGTATTAACAGGTATGCACTTTGAGGCAGTAAAAAGATCGTTGATGGTAATAGGAGTTAGAAGTATTCTCAAATGATTCAGGGACGGCCATATATCGTAATAATCTTAAAAAGACATACTTTCTTTGCAAAGTGAAAGAACTCTTTCTCGTAGCAAATATATTGTATATGAAAAATCGAAAAGTTTTTAAGGCCTTTTTTTATCTATGTTTTACGAACACCGCCGCTCAAAAAAGCTCATTTTTGAAATAAAAATAAAATTGTGATTTCGGTTGTTTTTTTTATTTCCGCCGAAGAAACTTTATCGCGGCAAATCATTAAAAGCAGAGGACATCGCAATAGCTGTAAAATATTGGTGTAAACATTTCTGAAAAAGTTTAAGCCAATGAAAAACATTAATCGGATTTGCAGGCTGGTGCTAAAAACCTGGTATCCGGTACCTGGTATCCCCCGGTATCACTTTCTGATACCGAATTATGTTGATATCAGGGTTAATATCAGATGATAAATACAAGTATACACGGTCCGTTATTAATTGCTTTTTGACAACCAATGCATACTTTAAATAACACGGTAACAACATAATCCGGCATCATTAACTGTGATAACGGCTTTTCTCGATATCGATACCTGGTACCGGGTTTTAGCTCACCCGGATAATCCTTTGCGGTGACTTCCGGTTTATTTCCGGGTTATAACGAAGTATAATAACAGCGATAAATTTGGACTAATTATCGTTCCAGGTTTCTTATTATTTATTTATTTTTATTAGATTTTTCATTTAAATGAGTTTATATTACATTATTGTGATATAATTTGAATGTCATGAGCTATAAATCGCTTGACTGTTTACCTGGACAGTTTAGTTCTGGTGGGTGGGGTAGATGGTTCAGAAAAGACTGCGGTTACTATTCTTATTGGAGTATTATTAATAACACAAAATATCATCTATTCTAAAACATTTATTATGAAAATTAACAAAAATAATACATTAGGCTGGTTTACTAGCTGACAATGATAATCTATAATGAGGATTATGTATGTACATTACCAGGTACAGTATAAATATGTCATAGTCTTATGAATGAACATATTTAAATCATCATTAATATAAATTATGATATTTAGACTGCTCTGTATGTTTTATTACTATGTAATAAAAAATTTAATTAGAAAGAGTAATTGAGTTATGCTGTCACCTTTGTAGTGTTCTCAGCTTCTGAATGATTTGTTACTATTTAGTTATGTTTAAACATTATGATGGCCACCGGACTAGTCACATACACCCAGGCCTGGAATTAAATCGGGGTCCAGATTGTCTTAAACGCCATCCATAGATAAGTCTGTGAGTTACTTATTTTTTTATAAAAAATATACTTTTAATGTTCCATTGCTTTCTTTACAGATATGATTCAAATATGCTGATGTTATCTACTGAGACCATCACTTTCAATGAAGAACATCGCTACAATCGGTTGGGCTGCTAGATTGGTAGCAACATGGTGTAAGCTAGTGCCTGTTGAAACTCTATTGTTGGTTAGGCATATATTGCTTACTGGACCGCTGTATTGGATGGAAAATACGTGTTGGTTGAACAACAGTTACTATAAATGGTTGGACCGGAAGTGTTGGTTGGACCACCAGTGTTGTTTGGACAACTTGTTGGACAGAATGTGTGATTGACAACTAGTATTATTTGAATCACTGTTGGATAGACAGCTTTTATTTTATCAGACTGCAAGAATCAGTTGATATACAAGTTCCTGGATCGCTAGTTCCTGGCGGATAAATATTCCCTGTATAGAAGGAAACAAAAATGCTCTTTTGCTAACTGTAACTATGACATGGTTGGTGATATGGTATCAGACAATTTGCAGCCAAGACAACACAGTGAAGTTATAGCCGATTTCGTAAACTCTTAACGGCAAATAATTTTACTGAAAATAGTTGATTTGTTATGTCACTTGTCTATTATAACATGCATCTACAAAGTATAAAGAGTGATTAATGAAAATCTGAAGTGAACTTTTCAGATAAAGCAAAAACAAATCTGCACACACTTACATTGTGACTTGACATTAAAATAGAAAATCATAGAGAATACATCATAGCTTTGCTTTTCTGTGTGTGTTTTTCCCGACCAAAAAATAAAATTCCAGAAATGTAATTTTATTTTTATTTTTATTTCCTCCTCCTCTGACATTTCACAACTCTGGCCATTCGTAAAACATATAATTAAAAAAAGGCCTAACATACAAATGTTTTCTGTGTTCAACAACTCTAAAGTTGCCTGTGCGATAAAATCGTGGACTATATTTATTTCTATTATCTGTATATAGGTCGCCTTAAATCAAGAAACGAAATTCATCTTCTAATATATTACCTCGGTGCAAATTCGTTTCAAAACAGTATTATGTTAGAATTATTTTTTGGTCAATAAACGTGGTATTGATACTTTTGTGCAAGGAAACATGATTATATTACCTTTATGCCAGTAGACATGGTAGTGTTAAATATTTGGAAGTAGACATGATAGTGTTAACTCTTTTCAAATAGCAATGGTAAAGTTTATTGTGTAACTTTGGTAACATTACTCATACATTGTCTGTTAGAAAAAAATGGTTTCTTGTAAGTAGACTTGGTGATTTTGAATGTTTACATTGTAGAGTTGATATTTTGTCAGTATACATGAAAGCGCTTGATAAGTTGCGGTAAACATTGGCAGTTAGAAGTGTTTATAATTTAGATGTATATTAGAAGCGTTAGATGGGTGTATGAAAACATGGTTGTGTTGATTATTTGCAAGGACACCAGGAATACAAAATCGTTTTTGAATGCCATTTCAGACATATGTTATTCGCATATTCTACTCTTTAGGCTCGGGACAAGTACAGTAACGATGTTAGCTACAAAACAAGTAGGGCCCTGGCAACAATCGAATCGAGCACACTGTCCTTTCCCTTCAAGCGTGTGTACGAGTAGGGGAAAACTTTGTGTAACCTCCACCCGGTTATGATGTCCGGGAGTCTGGAAGGTATGTAGGGCAGGGTTGGTCGTTTTATTTTTGCATTTTTCATATGTATAGCGCAATTTTGCGAGTACAAAAAGCTCCAAACCTAGATTTTAGTTGCTGGAATATACGTGTATTCGAGTGCGATGGTGTGTCCCTTTGAACAGATTGTGAAACATGAATTCCCATATGATGTCTGGAGTTGAGGAGGCAATGATTGAGTTGATAGTCCAATATTTTAAAAAGGTATATAGTGGACCTAATGGTTAATTATTTAAGGAGAGTAACCGGGTGATAAGCTTCAAATAATTCCAGCAATTTGATGTTGGAGTAAGTTATTAGTATTGTTTTCGATGGTAATGTAATTTCTAGGGGAAAAACAACAAAGCTGTTTGACTTTAAATCGGAGGTATTCAACTTTTAATCCAAGTGACCTTTTTAGGCTCATTTCTACAAAGCATTGTGAGCATGTCAAAAGAGAAGCGTGTTCTTGAGGTTGGTATGTTTACCGGCTATGGTCACTTGCGAAATTGGTCCATTTTTGGAGACGCTTGCAAAGTCGTTTTTCGATAAATCACCACATGGGAAGAAAATAAACGTTAAAGTTGGTACGTTGATTAGTTTTTTGTCCGTATAGTACTCATAGTTAATTTGTACGACGATTTCATGATTTGTCGTATTAATGTTTCACGGATGGTATGGTGTTTATTAAATGTTGCATCGTTTGTATATTTTATTGATTTTTTCATTGTTTGAATATAGTCTGACATCATATCAAATCAAATTACAAAAAGTCATTTATTATAATCGTGTCAGCATTTTTAAACGATTAGATGTTTATGGCATGTACTAGGCCCAGCAAAAGAAACGTTGACAACGCTAGCTGATGAGCGCCAACAGTTTGACGTCGTTTTCATTGATGCTGATAAGCCAGGGTACATTGACTACTTCGAGGTACTGTGTTCGTTTATATATGTGTATATTCAGTATTGAGATTAAATCAGAAACATAATTTGATGAACGTATCCATGTATCTATACATACGAACACAAACATCGGTTTGTTTTATATTATGTTGATTATTCAGTGCTGTCTTACAATTTTGCGCACATTTTATTGTTAATTTAATATGTTGTAAAAATAACTGATTTTGTATGCAAATGCCGAAAATAATAACACAATAGTTAAAAAGTACATAGAGAGCAATTTGAACTGCCAGAAATAGCTTATTATTTTATGCTAATTATACGTTTAATAGAAAGCTCTTTTGAAAAGCTGGTCGTTACTAATGTTAGGAGTTCTCTTTTGCAGTCTTTTCGAAAAGCGCATTTTAAACCCGTGTATTTACACGCTCACTGTCAGGAAGAACTATATGTTTTCACCTGTATTCATATACGTTTCCATTTGCCCACCGGACCCTACATTTCCAATGTTTTCGTATAATCAACGTTTTACTGTCTAATAATAAAATTCTTAGGCAGTTGTAGATTTAGATATCCTTGCTTCTGTTGGCACCGTCTTTATCAAAACGAATCTTTGTATGGTTCACCGAGACTGCCCGTAATCAATAAATTCATTCTCATATTCAAACAGTTTTCGATAAAATACTTTGGCACATGATGGCGACCTAGCCGTTGACATAGCTTTTTGGTATGACCACGCCTATCTAAAAAATGTACGACTTCTTCGTTTCAGACAGTTATCGATAGGGACATGTTAGCACCTGGAGGAACAGTCGTTCTTGATAACGCGTTTATGTCTGGTCACGCGTACCGACCGGAATCGGCCAATGAAAACGGCCTGGCAATCCGGATGACTAATAAGTACATCATCAGTAGGGTTGACCTATTCAAGGTAATTTATAAAGTTGTTGCTGTTGGTTCTGTTTATTCTATTGTATATTCTATACTTTAATAGGGTATTATCGTTACTTTCATTGATATAAGTTTCAATATTTAATAATACCTCGGTATACAGTGCTTTATTGTGCTAATGTGAAGGTAATGATACAAACTATGTTGACGGTACAATTGTTTTGTAATTTTCATCATAATCTACTCAAACACGATTATCATTTTCATCACTAACTATTATCCGTTTATGACTTTTGACAAATGGGCTTTCACAGCAGTTTGTAAGTGTTTTTACGTATCCTTCATTCAATGTTGTACGTACAAATATTTCTCAAAAAGAAGAAAAAAAGAACACATGTCGAGGTATTGTCACAGTGTTGGTGTCGTCGGTATTGTCGAAGGGCATCACCCATTGCAAAATTATTGAATCTCTAATCGAACTCAGTATACGTTGCCATTGACAATATAATATGTATAGTAAGATTTACACTTTTGGTGTAAACAACTGTTGAGTTAAGAACCTTTTAATTACAAGACAAATACAACAAGAAATAAACGTACATGGGCTTTTACTCTGCGGCGCTGTGATTTGTATGTTCTATTTGCAGGTTCTAGTTCCAATACGGGACGGAGTGCTGATCGTTCGAAGAATGACAGACATGTTTGTGAGCTAGGGGGTCGTTCACCCAATCGTATCAGATTGGGAGAGAGTGCATGGATAATGTGTTTGCAAATGTATTACACTCGAGTAAACATAAAGACGGCTTAGTCCGAGAATCATCCTCACTGTGTAAAATGATATAGAATCAAAGAAAATAAATACAATGCTGTTAATATGTAATATTTCATATTCCTATTATATTTTGTTTCTTGTCGACAATTAAAACTAGAGTAAAATAAATAGAAAGTAAAACTGTTGTATATCTTACTAGAAATTAACGTTATTTGATTTATGGAATGATTTATCCTCTGGTATGTTTATATATAAATAATAAACTAGTGATAACTCGTACCAAAAAACATCAGCCCTACGAATAAAGTCAGTTGTTATGAAGTAACATCAAATATTTATGCAAAAAGCTACAGAAACATGCTCAGTAACAAAAGGTTTAAACATAAACACGGTTTAGTGATCACTGGGTAAACGCCAAAGACAAATATCATAAAATCACAAACAAGAAACATGGAAGAACAGCACAAAACTCCACAAGCAGCACAGTGCGTATATACTATATATAAAAAAACTAGGTTTGTTTATCAAGGATTGCTAGGTACCGCTTGGAACGGTCAGTAAATTGTAAATTTACTGGGGGGTTAAACCAGTTTAAGTGCACAAACCTCACTCTTATTCCAACAATCCTTAATAAAGATCGAACGCAAACGGTAAATCGTATCAAAGTATGCATTAACTTGAGGAAACTTAACAATAAAACAAATAATAATAAACTGATAGGTAAACCCCAAGTACTTCTATGATTAGAGATCCCTACCTTATCTACAGACGGAGGAATACAATTCAGAGCACCAAAGGCCTCACCAAATTAATAACTTACTTATCGGATTTCCCGCATTGTTTGAACATCACACACAGTCTGCCTTACAAAACAAAGGTTTGAAACTGTGTGATCATAGAGTTTCATAATAAAAAGCACAAATAAAGAAAACATTATTAAAAAAGACGACAAGTATTAGCCAATATTTCCTTCCAAATGATTTGAAAATGTAAAATATTTGAAGAAAATGAAGTCACATGCCAAAACACTCCGAGTCAGCCAAAAATGTTTTACCGTAGGCTGCTTCTCCCAACTGTCCTTTTTTATCAAATGTTTCTCGAGTGTAATAATGGAACAGACGTGTAGACACATCCGCGTTATGTGTAACGAAGTTGCATTTACGACTTGTACTCCTGTAAAAACATATAGATTAAGGATATATAAGTAAAACACAGCCCCAGTTACCTATAGCACTTCTTATCTACAGGTTGAATTGGTTAAAGATAATACAGTGTTCTCAAAAAGTATATTGATTTCGATGTATTTTGCGAAAAAGGTTGCAATTTTTGCTTCAAAAAATTTAATTATAAGGGAGTTAACTCGTGTACCTCTAGTACGTTTAATTCCTTTTCCGTAATTCTTCGCTTGATTTATATTGGCGCTCACATTTATTGTTAGAATTTAAGTCGCGGAGACGGTAAAAAATAATTTTAAATTTAAAAAAGTAACACAAAGTTATAAAGATATATTTAGAAATTAACATCTTGTAATATGTAACATTAAGTCCCCAGAAAACCCACACAACATTTTACAGATTAGCTAATGTTTTGTTCTTTATCCCACTCACGCCTCAAAAAATTTGCCAACAACCTAGAGTGGCCTTTACCTTAGGAAAACAGACCTGTCACTAACACAGTGAGATAACTGAATATCCTTTTATCATAAAAAAACTCTTAAACTCAGAAAAAAATGTTTTATATCCAATGAATATACGAAATTGTTTTGCTTGAACGTTCGACCTTCGAGTCAATAAATGGCGGCGTAGTAATTTGGTTATGCATGCCCTGTTTAATTTAAACGTGCTTTCGATTTTTTGGATTATAGATGCATTTATAAAACTTCATTGATTAATGTTCATTATGTATTGGCACTAAAAATTAGCAAATAATAAACTACAAAAATAATATAAGAGAGTTGTTTTCCAACAAACCGGAAACAGAAATTTGACAGCTTCATCATCAGCTATATGATTTCAGTATCTTTAACCTTTGAAAAAATCCGGCTACTAGGGCTATCACCATCGTCGGATACCCCCCGATACACTACGCTATGCTTCGTTGTGTGCTGTGGGCAATTTGGCTAGAAATATCTCGAAATCATGAATAATTAATGAGTCAGTTTTATTGGTTCCGCAAAGTACCAGATGCTTTACGGTTCAACAATATTCTAGCTAATGCCGTAGTTGAACCGGGTCGGCCTTCTTGTACAATAATTGTTGCCAATAGTCAAGACCACACGGACATTGAGGCCACTGACACTGTATAGTTATTGCACAATATTTGAGTGTAACATGCGAATTCATTGGAAGAAAGATTTGTATTTCCTGCCTTATGCATATTCATTAAAACGAGATTTAGTAAGTCATTTAAAATAATGTTCCACGGTATGTATGAAGTGTGACGGAAGAAAGAACCGTGGTTGCAGACGTTGGCTATCATATGAGTATTTAGACATTCCCTTGTCTCGAAGCAGGTGGCACCCGATGATCTTTGTTTATTCAAGCAGATATGAAACTGAAGATAATTGGAGCTATCACTAACAGTGATTCAAACCCCGAGATACGGCTATAAAACGGAATGAGTAACCTCATATGTTAAGGATTTTCACTTGTTAAATTATATTTTTGCTTAGAATTGTGAAGAAATACTGCAAGAAAAAAAATGTGAGTAAATTATTTGAATAAAACAGTAATGACAGAAATTGGCTGACAACACAAATAATATTGTGGCGTTTCTCCAATGGTTCCTAAAAAAGAAACGAACTGATGCTCTGTAAATAGAATTGTCATGTTCCATTTTCAATTTTACCTATGGTGTTTTAACCGGACCCGACCAAGGTGTGGCGATTAAGTACGCAAAAGAATCTAAATTCGTTATGTCTTGAAACGTGATAAACATTGTCAATGTGTCTATAACTGCCGTCTTACATATCATTTTATAAACCTGTTCATATACGAAATACAACCTGTCTCTTGAAAGTCTAGCCCTCAAAACATTTAATGAGTTTTGAATCGCAATTTTACCTCTTTATAAAAGCATGACTTGATTTAAAATATGAATTGTTTACTTGTCACGATAGCCTGCTCTCTTTTGTGTGATATTAAATTTGATCTGCTTATTTTATTTTAAAGTAGTAAAAGACAAAATGTGTATTTGATTAAGTACTCAAATGAATATTGATAGTAAATGTCGTAATTAAGATCTCGTTCAAATCTTTAGAAAAAAATACAAATATCAACTATATTTTAAAAAATGAAGGTTTATTTCTTTTTCATTGAATGGCATATTTAAACGGACCAACGCCGAAGATTATTTGCTATTGTTCACTAGGAAACAATGACTACATTTGCCTTTGAATTGTACTAGAAATAGGTGTTTGAAAGATATGAATTGTACAAAGATATCATTTTGTACAAATATATCATGTTTTACAAAGAAATTATGTTGTACAAAGATATCGAGTTGTACAAAAATATCATGTTGTACAAAAATGCTTACCGACTCATAAAGGATAGGACGCAAATATGACTAATCTATAACAAGTGCATACATTACCGAAATGTTCTGCTTGAGGCCAATCAAAATGCGTAAGGGGTTTTTCTCTGCTCTGGCGAGTTGTTATAATTAAAAAAAAACTCATTCAATTAAGCTTTCCAAAGTAAATTAGAAAAATACTAATTGAATTATCTTCCCAAAACAACAGATTTAAGTTACATTGAATTGTTGGCAACTTTCATGTTTTTGTTGGAAGTATTTATAGGTGGTTTAAAACTCTCCAAGAGTAACTGTGTACGTAAATGGAATGAATATGGTCCGCGATAGCATAACTAGAGCACCCGGGTACGAACCTTTCACCGGCGGTAAATTTTTGTTGTTCTTGTTTTTCTTACATTATTTTGTAGTTGATATGTTTAACTGTAGTGAATACAAGTATAGCATTGTAAATGCCGTTTTTGTTGTTTATGATGTTGTTTATTTTAAAGCTGAAAGCTTGTTTTTGAGGAGATGAATACGACGTTAGTTGCTCTACCGCTTTTAAAGAAAAGTCATACAAAACAAAAACAATGTACCAAAAATAAAAGAAATAAAACGAATAAATGTTCTTAAGGTTTCTCTGATATATAATCATACGTTTATTGTCAAAATGCAAGAATATTTTTCTATGATCCTCGTGTGTTTATCGGAAGTCTTGATAGTATTTGTATTGTTGAAGATAGTTGAATAATCTATCACAGTATCACAAAATATACCTTTTTATCATAGCCAGAAATAGCTGTATGTTTAAATCATCTGTCTGTTCAGTAGTTTATACCAAGAGTAGAATATGTAATTTAATAAAGATAGTTAAAAATCAGTGGATTGAGAACCGTGCAGTTGACAAAAAACTGCTTGGCGTATTGGCAAAAGCAAACAATAGCTTGTGTGCAGCATATGCTATTACCTGTATATGATCATTACCAACCTAAGGCCAGGGTATGAAGGCTTCTTTATTAGGGTATATTTAAGGAATTAATTGCGGGGTTGATGTCATTATCGGGGTATGAACGCAATTGGGCTAGTCAAAGTGTGTGGAGTCCGAGAGACTCCACGCGTACTTTGACCAGCCTAATTGCGTTCATATCCCCGATAATGACATCAACCCTGCAATTCATTACTTATATTTACACCAATAGTTCCTTATTTCATTTAATATTGTTAAAAAAATACTTCATTTCATTTAAGAAAACCATTCATTAATCCTTCCTTACCCATTCTGTAAATAGAACGACCCGACTGTAACCGGAAACATTTTTTCAAATGACGTCACAATAACGCGGGAAAAGATCAACCACTTGATATCACTTTTAAACGTAAAAATTAAACACTTATAGCAACAAAACATTTAAAATATAATGAATTTACACTTTCTAAAATGTTGATTTATATTTTACGGGACCTGCTGACACTGTACAAACAATAACAAGATCAATAATTTTCATGTACAATGTTATGCGATGAATTGCGATCAGAACATATCCGAAGAAGTTGCTGATGAACGCAATTGCCGAAAGGCAGTTGATATAAGGAATGGAAGTTGAGGTGTAAATATAAGAACGTAATAGTCATCATTGGAGACGGGGTTCAAGTTATATTAAGTATAAAGATGTAAAGGTTTTGAACTATATATAAAAAAACACACTTTAAAAAAATGCAACTGACTATACAAACGGTAGGATAGACGCCCAATATGTACGATCCTGCTATTCAGGAGTTAAATGATGCCGCGAAATTGTGTGATGAAAAGGTAGTAGATCCAGAGGTTAAAGAGAAGATCGAAAAGGCTCTCAGCTTGCTGATGGTGTTATTATTTCATATATGTCCTAAAAATGTGTTTTTATTTGTCTTAAAGAGTATTTGAAAGGAGTAATTGAGATGTAGGTGTTGTTTTGTTAAGGATTATTTTTGTTATTTATATGATGTCTGTTTGTCAACGTAAGCTAAATTTATGACTTGAAGTAGATATTGTAAGATAGACTGGCTAGTAATATCGCATGTTCCTGTGCCAAATTAAGGTGTCGTTTAAGTAAGGTAAGAAATTGGAACATAATTTGACAGAAGTCGGTATATAAGTCATTAAAATGCGCATCTTAATCGGACATAACGACTTATAGTAACCTTTGAGATATATGCAGGATAACTTGAATACTTAGATAAAAATAACAACAATAATCGGTATCTTCCATGAATAATATTAGCTTCATTATTATGTCTAATGTTCTTTTCTACGCATACTAATGACATTTTATTACATAATGTTCTCAAATACCATATAAACAAGTGCAAAACTTACCCGAGTTGCAAATTTTCACACGCTCCAAATAAACGCAACACGTAATGAATAGATGATATACCTTCACTTAAAAATCAAAGTCAAAATCATTTGAATATCAAAATGCAAGTATTACCATTATCGACAGCGCTGTCCGTTTTATTTGAAAAATAACATTAATAAAATCTCAAAACAGTTTTAATCATACTTCATCTCTTTTCCAGTATTAAAAGTCAACCATACCATGACCCGACTTCAGCGCTAATCAAGCTACATACAAAATATGTTTGTGAGTTTCATATAAGCTCATTCAGCTGGAAGTATCACATTTTAACTCCATCTTGTGTATTTCAACCTAATGTGTTATTTTTCTAGTTCTGAAATCATAATAAACATTTCTCCCCAGGTGTAAACAGTATTTAGAAAGCCTAAAACAGTTTCTATAAGTCCACTGAATCCCTCAACCCCCATAACTACGCAATTTTAAATTGTCTCTTGTAGATAATAGGTCTCCAGCAGCGCTCTGTATCCTAATTGTGGTTGAAGTCAAGCCAACTAATTATCGAACAAGCCCCAGAAGGGCTCTTCAAAAGTCAAGTCAGAGCTCATTCAACCTCACAATGGCTACTATAAACCCATATCTGCCATACGGTAACCACAGACAGACTGTCCTCTATGTGTTCAAAACACCTTTCGTGCCAAACAAACAATAAAGGGGCTCTATGAAGCTCCATAAAGTGTCCGTTTGACAAAGATTTGTAATACTTCAGACCATTTAGTTTAAAGAAAACAATTCAATTCAGTGACCTGTAAATACAAATTCTACTGCAATGAAGTTTATCTATTGTCAAACATACCTCAGTAGGGCTCTTCTACATTCAACTCAGTTCAAAATAATCACAAATGCAACTGAATAATCAGTAAGCATTTTTAGATGGGTTAAACTGAAGCCAATCTAGTTCTCTGTCAATTTCATTATGACTAAAATAAAGCCCTTTCAGAGCTTAACACACCCTTGTATTTTTCATTCAGCCCTCTCAGTGCTAAATTGACTACATTTTGGCAACCATAATTTTAAACCAAACACGCTCATTTGCAGCTGTCATTTAGCATTCACAGTGCCTTATACATCATATGTTGGCAACCTATGATAAAGCCTACTTATACCCAAATAAACCTATGTGCTTCTCACATGAGGCATTTTCAGTGCCAAATGCGACACATTTGGGCAACTATAAAGCAACCAAATGCATGTGAAGCTTTATCATTAAGACCAGTACTCAATGCAATGCGGTGGTAATATTGGATTTAGCGAACATATTGGATATATATATACTGTCCCTAACCATAAAAAGTTAGATTTCTTAATAATGTTCATGATTCCATAAACAGTACGCTGATGTCAAGCTATATTCAATTTACATTTGTGTCATCCCAAATTGGTTACAAACAAATTTGTAAAAGCTTAAAACAAAAAAAAAAGTGTACAGGAAAGAAAAATGGGGCATTTTTGTACTTTATCATAGACATGGTCTGACCTTTAGGTAGTAAATGCAGCATGGTATTTTAAGGTACATAGAGAACATGAGCAATATACATTGAACTATATGTCTCTATATCATTAAATGTGTGACATAACTAGAGAAAGATTGTGGCCTCCATCTAATTATTCTTTGATCAGTTTAAAATGCAAGTATAATTGTATATTCACCTGTTGTACTAATATTTTGTCCATAAATATATAGGCTTTAATAAAGTCCACATCAACCGCTTAAATAGCTGCTGACCAAATATATTTGATACGCATACAGTTAAATCTCAAACATATATGGAGTCCGGAAATATGCATGTACAAGTCATCCGTGTGATGAATTAATATATTAATTATTTGATAAAACATCATAGTTAACCATGAATTTACCTCAGAAATCGGCCCATGAGAAAGAGCAATCAATTATAACATGGACATTGTTCATGTCACAGGCGTGTATGAAGCTCGAACATACTAGGTTGTACCATTAAAAATATTATTTATACTATAATAAATTACCGTGTTTCGTTTTAGCACGTATTTAATCGCACTGACCGGTTCAAAAAGACCCGAAATTGTATTTTGAAAATAAAAAATGTCTCGTCATGATGATCGAGTTGTAGCCATTTTTTCCCACATAGGTCATTTCATCACTCATTCAAAAATACATTTGGATATAAAGGATCTTTATTTAAATTATTTTTCAACACCCTACGGTAATATTGGGCATGTAATTTCTGTTGTGGCCGTAGTGTGTATAATATTATTGATACTAATGCAAAAATGATTTGGAACAAAATAAGCCTAGATAAACTGAAAAAGATATTATGTTTTAAATGTCTACTTTGGATAGGGCAAGGTAAAGGTTTAAGCGATCAGTGTATAGATGCATGAAACATTGATACCTAGGAGTTTACGAGTTAAACACGATATCACGGTTTTATAAACTAAGGCCAAATGAAACTGTCCTTTGTTTTTTCATTGCATGTAAGTCCGTGCAGAAGCGTTGTAAAACTTGTTCATGAAGTGTTAATTTGTTGTTGTTGTTATATTTTAAATTAAACATATTTTAATCATCAGCGTAAAAAACTACAACATTAAGACAACCATAAACAAATGTACAATCTAGAAAAACGATCAGAACGAAAGATACATATATAATCAGGTGTTGACCACATGTTTATAGCCATTGTATGGTTGATAACCAGTATTACGAGAAAGGTTGATCCCAGTGTTGGTGAAAAGAAGACTTGCAAAAGAAGTGTAGGTATTGCGGCATATATAATTGTAAACGAAGTATAAGTTACATGTCTATTTGAAGTTTGCCATGTGATGTTTATTGAAACGTCTCAATAGAAAGTCATGCACCGATTTATGCCCGTACCTAGTTATGGTTTGCGAATTCCACTTAAGTAACATAATCCCTGGTGAATTAGATAAGATTTGTGTAATCAATTACCTATAAATGCACTTCTGGCTTCTAGCAGTAACTGGTTATCTAGTATTGGTTTCCAAACTCTGTTTACTTCTTGAAGTTCATGTATTGTTGTATAATTTTGTTTTGTTGCATATCAAAATGATCGGCAAAGTCTGTAAACGGAAGTAATGACCTAAATTTCCAACGCTTGGTGAGAGATCCAAAATGACCACGAACATATTTCAATTCAGTAAAATTGTTATGTCTAAATATTGCAATTTTCTTTACTTAGTTATGGATGAATATTCTCATGGATATTACTTCTCTTAAATTGAACTTAATACTTATATACAGCATTGACCACTTCAAGGTACATGTAATGGTCATTTCAAGGTCAGAGTATGAACAGTACCCCATTTTTCAATATCCTTTTCTTTTCTTCTTTTTAAGTTTATATGTATTTTAGACTCAAACGCTACCAAAACGGAATGCTAAATTTTCAATTGCAATAAATTATAAAGGCTATCACACTCCTAATTCAGCTAATACGTTTGAAGTTATCAACTTTAAACACGTTCTTGATTCTTATTTTTAATGAATAAAAACAAACGTGAATACGTGCAGTTTTAATGTTTTCTGACAGGATGACATTTTTGTATTTCTCTTAATTTATTGCAATATAATATATTTAGTAAAAAGGAGTTGTATTAAATACAGAACTTGATATATTTCGTGAATAATATTAGCTACATCATCATGTCTAAAGTTCTTTTCAACACAAACTTTTCTTTTTAAATAAGAAAATCAGTATTATCAATTACCATGTCAACGAGTCCAAAAATACCTTTGCTGCAAATTTGCACCCGTTGCATTAAAACGCAAGATATCGTTATAAAAAGATGATATAGCAGTTTCAGAATGCACTTCATTTAAGGAATGAATTGCGGAATTGATGTCAAACATTTATGTAAACACTACTCAGACAAGAGAAAAAAATAAATGGTTAGATATATGTTTAACCACCAAAATAAATTTAATTCAGCGTTATTTAAGCAGCCCATTGAACAAATAGACATGGAAGCCTTGCTTTTGCAAGTAGATATGGTAACATAATAATTCGCCAGTAGAAATGATTTTGTTTTATTTGCTAGTAGAAATATAAGTATTAATTATTCACAAGTAGTCACTTTATCGTTTTATGCAAGTGAATATTTTAGTGTTGAATGTTTGAAAGTTGATATAGTATAGTTAATTATGGTAAATAAACAAGTTAGTGTTTAAGAATCTGCAAGTTGACGTCAAAATGTTGTTTACTTGCTAGTAAACATGACAGCATTATTCAATTGCCAATATATTTTGAAGTGTTCATTATTTCCTGTATACTACGTTGTGTTTATTTCTTTTGCATATAGACACGTAAACTGGTTAAAACCCCCCAGTAATTTTACATTTTACTGGCCGTTCCAAGGCGCTTCCATTACAATATTTGATAAACAAACCTAGTTTTTTATATTGTATATGTACTGTGTGGTGTGCGGAGTTTTGTGCTGTTGTCCCATGTTTCTCGGTTAAGTTTCTTTTTGGAGTTTGTGTTCTAGGTCGTTTACCCTGTGCAATTAAACGGGGATTATGTTTACAATTTTGGCTACTGAGCTTGTTTCTGTGGTAATTCATATGCATATGGTAGTTTTCAATGGTTGTCGGCATAGACAGATTACGTTCATGATATGTTTGAAGAAATTGTTGCATTGCTGGCTTACAGTGTAGCGTCGGTTATTTGCAATAGCACTTTGTAACCCGGTTTGTATGGTTTGTATAACATAGAAAAGTTAATTGTTTGGCAGTAGGTGGGTCTTATTTATTTGCAAGTGAATATGGTGGCGATATGGTTTGCAAATATAAACTGTAACGATGATTGATTGCAAGTCTACATGGTAGCGCTAATATTTTGCAGGTGGACATTGTAGCAGTGATTGTTGCATAGTAGCATTTGATATTTGATATCAGACATAATTGATTTGATTGCTGCCAGAAGACTGTGTATTGAAGATTGCATGCCACAGAGCAAGACATGTTTTATTTAAAGTATTAATGGTTAAAATGCTTATTTGCAAGAAGACATGGTAGGGATAAATGTATGCCAGCACACATGGTAGTGATGAATGTATGCCAGCACATATGGTAGTGAAGAATGAATGACAGCATACTTGGTAGTGATGAATGTATTTCAGCATAGTTGGTAGTGATGAATGTATGCCAGCATACTTGGTAGTGATGAATTTATGCCAGCATACTTGGTAGTGAAGAATGTATGCCAGCACACTTGGTAGTGATGAATGTATGCCAGCATACATGGTAGTGAAGAATGAATGCTAGCATACTTGGTAGTGATGAATGTATGCCAGCACACATGGTAGTGATGAATGTATGCCAGCATACATGGTAGTGAAGAATATATGTCGGCACACATGGTAGTGAAGAATATATACCAGCATACTTGGTATTGATGAATGTTTGCCAGCAAACATGGTAGTGATGAATGTATGCCAGCATACTTGGTAGTGATGAATGTATGCCAGCATACTTGGTGGTGATGAATTTATGCCAGCATACTTGGTAGTGATGAATGTTTGTCAGCATACATGGTACTGATGAATGTATGCCAGCATACTTGGTAGTGATGAATGTATGCCAGCATACTTGGTAGTGATGAATGTATGCCAGCAATCTGGTAGTGATGAATGTATGCCAGCATACTTGGTAGTGATGAATGTATGCCAGCATACTTGGTAGTGATGAATGTATGCCAGCATACTCGGTAGTGATGATGAAAGTATACCAGCATACATGGTAGTGATAAATGAATGCCAGCATACTTGGTATTGATGATTAGTTGCATATCTAGCTAACGTTGCGTTGACAAATTGCAAAAAGACAAGGTAGAATTACTTAATGGTGTGTTTGTATGTCAGCGTTGAATTTTTACAAAATGATTTGGTTGTGTTGATTTTTTTCATGTACACATAGTCGTGTTGATTGTTTGTGGAGAGACACAAATTACATACATGTATGTATTGAATGCCATAACCGGCGTATTTTATTTGCATATGTCACTCTACAGAGATAAGTACTGTGACGATGTTAGCTCTTAACCAAGTGAAGCCCTGGCGACGCTTCAATCGAGCACAATGACTTATCCCTTCAAGCAGGCGTACGAGGAGGGTAAAACTATGTGGAATATCAACTTGCGTATGATGACGGGGATTCAGGAAGGTATGTTTGTCATGGAGAGGTTTTGTATCATTATTCATCTGTATAACGTGCTCAAATCCAGTGTGTCGTTACTGGAATCTATCAAGTCAAAGTCGAATATGTTTTACTATAAACTGGCGTTTGACAAGAGGATGGCACGTGAAACCTCAATTCACATATAATTTCAGGAATAGGGAAGGCATTATTTTAGTCACTAGTCTGATTTATTTTATACATGAATATGCATATAGGGGACCAACCATCGGATTAAGAAGCTTAAAACAATCCCAACACTCAAAGGATGAAAGTAACATGTCTGTAAAGTTATGTTTTCTGAATTTACGATTTAGGGGAAGGAAGAACAAGAGGCTTCTTAACTTAAAGTTGGTATTATTCAACTTTTTATCAATGTGGATTTTAGGGTCATTTCTTCAAAGCATTGTGAGCATGTCAAAAGCCAAGCGTGTTCTTGAAGTTGGTACGTTTACCGGATATGCAGCTTTGGCCTGCGCAGAGGTACTTCCGAAAAATGGCGAGGCAATCACGTGCGAAATCGATCCATTCTTGGTGACGCTTGCAAAGTCGTTTTTCGATAAATCACCACATGGGAAGAAAATAAATGTAAAAGTTGGTACGTTTTTTGTCCGTTTAGTTTTCGTAGTTAATTTGTAAGACGAGTTTATGATTAATCATATGAATATTTTCCGAATGGTATTGTGTTTATTAAATGATGTATCGTTAATAAATGATATCGCCTTTTTTATTGTTTTAATGTTCGACATCATATCAAATCGAAATATCAAAAAGTCATTTAATACATTTGCGTTAGCTTTTTTAAACGATTAGATGTGTATCACATGTACTAGGCCCAGCAAAAGACACGCTGAGTAAACTAGCTGATGAACGCCAACAGTTTGACGTTTGATGCTGATAAGCCAGGGTACATTGACTACTTCAAGGTACTGTGTTCGTTCATATTTATGGATATTTAGTATTGAGATTAGATCATGAACATAAGTCGATAAAACGTGGATAGCATATTGATCACTCAATGTTGTCTGACAAGTGTACACACATTTTAGTTGTTTATTGAAAAAGCTTTTTTATGCAAGTGACGAAGACAATGACATAGTAGTTTAAGAGTATATAGAGAACAATTTTAACTGCCAATAATAGCTAATTATTCCTAGTTAATCATATTGTTCATTGAAAAATCTTTTGAAAAGCTGGTCGTTGCTAATGTTAGAAGTGCTTTTTGCAGTCTTCTCGAAACGTGCATTTTAAACCCCGTGTATTGACACGCTCGCCACCCGGAAGATCTTTCTACAGCTGCATTCAAATACGGCTGCATTTGCCCACCGGAACCTACCTTTCAAATCCCTACTATAATCAACGTTTTACTGTCTAATAATTAAATTACGATGTAGTTGTTGATTCGGATATCCTTGCTTCTGGTTGGACCGTCTTTATCAAAATGAATGCAGTATGGTTCAACCGACCGTTCGTTATCAATAAATTTATATTCAGCTATTTTTCGATATTATTGACCAATACACTTTCACAGTATACAAGTGTTTTACTCATGTTAAGTCTTATGTTGTACGTACACATCTTTCTTACGGTTGTTGTAATCTCCTCTGTTTTTCAAAGAAAATAAAGGTCGAATTATTGTCGTAGCCTTGGTGTCATAGTGCATAGCCAGTAACCACAGTAACAATTATAGACATACGTATATTAAGGTTTACACTCTCGGCGTAAACAGTTGTTGAGTTAAGCGTCTTTTTATTAAGAACACAACAAGTAAACGGGCGTTTGCATTCGCACTGCGGTGCACTGATTTGTCTGTAATATTTGAAGGTTCTAGTTCCAATACGGGACAGAGCTCTGATTTGTCTATTCTATTTACAGGTTCTAGCTCCAATACAGAACGGCGCACTGATTTGTCTATTCTATTTGCAGGTTTTAGTTCAATACGGGACAGGGCACTGATTTGTCTATTCTATTTGCTGGTTCTAGTTCCAATACGGGACTGGGCACTGAGTTGTCTATTCTATTTGCTGGTTCTAGTTCGAATATGGGACTGGGCACTGATTTGTCTATTCTATTTGCTGGTTCTAGTTCCAATACGGGACGGGGCACTGATTTGTGTATTCTATTTGCAGGTTCTTGTTCCAATACGGGACGGAGCACTGATCGTTTGAAGAGTGACAGACATGTTTGTGAGCTAGGGTATCGTTCAAACAATCGGATGCACAAACGAAAAATCTTTTCAGAGTGGGATAGAGTATATTGATTATGTGTTTGCAAATTTATAACATTACAGTAGAAAATAGGATGGCTTATGAGTCCAAGAATCATCTTCAATGTGTTAAAAAGGTATAGATTAAGAGTCAAAGCAATGAAATACAAAGCTCTTGAGAATATTATCAGATATGGTATACTAATATAATATAATCGCTTCTTATCATCAAATGAAACAAGGGTTGACGTTTGCACACTCACTAGAATATAGACAAATTAACATAATTATCTAAACGACACTTTTATATTATTGTTTATATATGAATTTAATAAAGACAAGCAACAGATTTATTAACTACATGACATGAAGCTATCATTTAGTATACAATTATTATTTTGAAATCAACACTTAAACAGGAGTAACTGAAAGCTATATGTAATACAATGAAATTGAATGAATAACTATTTGGTGAATACGTAAACCTGATGGAAATAATCGAACTGTAAAACATTACTTAGATCATTTTTATAAATAAACAAGTTAGAATTGTTGTATCTTCCGTATACTCATTGTTTGTGTCAAACGCACTTGCTCTTGTCACTCATCAGTGATTATGTTGTATTCAAGGAATTATCAGCATCAGTCCAATCGAAAGCCATAACGCGGAAATGAGGTCACCAACACTGGATGCTCCACTCGTGCCTACATAAAACAAAACAATTATTCGAAAATCTTCTTAATATCATATAATAGTGTTATATAGCCTGCTCAATAGTGATTATTTAATGCATATGTTAACAATATTAAATCTTCCAATACAATAAGCCCACTGTCACTAGGAATACATTGCGTGTTGGCTTTGGACATTTTATCGTTTGGCGACACTTACGATTTGTGTGAGGCTTACCGGTGGTGTACGCCTCGGACAGTTTGTCCAGGGTCGCGGCAATGGTATCCGCAGTTTTGCCAAGGAATTGCACGTTATTGTCGGTGAGTATGTTGGCCAAGTTGTCACAGGCATTGTGGTAGCACTGCTGCATCTGACCTCGAAAATTAGCTAGAGAAAATACAGAGATCAGGGTTAAAGGTGATTTCAATGTCAACACATTTTCTATACAGGTGAATTATAATACAGCCATGCCCTATAATTTGACCTTGCATTTTGAACGCAATCACATCTATTTAAAATTTAAATAGTGCGTGATATAATTCTTATATTGTTCTACAAGTATAAGTCTGAAATAATAAACTCGGTTGTCTTGTATTAAAGACATGTTTGAAGTGAAAATGACAAAAAAAATCCTTGGCAAATGTAAAGCGGGGCAGGCATGTGAAAACCCACTAGAAAAGTTATTAAAAAGACACTCTATGAGATAATGCAATTTTAAAATGAATTAAACATCTTGAAAATAACATGCTTTTATGTGGTAAAATGTGTTGAGTTTGCGATCGAGACTTGATTTAAGTGTTTCCTTGATATTTGAGCCTGCCATAAAATTGTTTAGGGACTCACGGATCAAAACATAGTCAACATACCACTAATTAAGCACCCAGACATAATTACAACTATCATATTCTGATTTGCATACTGAATTTCAAGGATATAATGACATGGAATGAACACTTGAGACGAACCAGAGTCCGTGATGAAGATAGCTGGGATGGATGTATTCCAGAAGTTGACGTGATCACTGCGCAATAAATCGCTAAACATGTTTAAGTCGGCATCGATAGCAATCTCAAACTTCTCTATTTCGAACTGTGGTTGGGGTTCACCTAAAGGCATAAAAAGAAATACATAAGATGAAAAGTGGAAAAAAGACAGGATCAACTAAATAATAACTAATTAGGACATGCACCGCTTGAAATTGCACATCCGAAAAAGTAGCGAGTGTAGTATATGACACAAACACATCATTACTTTACATATTTAAAGAAGTGATTATCCCTTACAACATTGATACTAAATCAGGAGCACCGCGAAACGACGGCAACCCTCGTCGTCCGTTATATTACAGTAGAAAAATGGGCTCAACCCAATTATTTATAAGGTCAATATGGTTATTGACCTCAATTTATTGGTGCATACTGTCTCATGTGTAACAAGATTAGTTTCGCTATTGTTCTTATACTGTTTTAGGGAAAGGGCCGAGGCTATATAATTTACACATCCCCGAAGCCCCTGGCTACACAAACGACGACACCAAGGCTTCGTAAAACAGACGAGCTAATCAATAAATTATGAGAGCTGAAAGAGAGTAAGAAATTATTGATGATTCATTAAACTATCTAATTACAGTGATCTAAACTATTATAATTACCGACCATACCTTTCAATGTCATACCTTTGAATCTTGGTAGCGAACCATTAAATGAACATTAATATAACGTAAATATTAAGCAAAACTTATTGTAGAATAAATGGATTTAATTCTTTACAATATCTCACTTTCTGTGTATCAAGTGCAAACAACAGGAAGTAAAGAGTTTAAGCTCGAAGTACAAACTGAAATGCAAATAAGAATTTTCAAGATTATAAAAGATGAAATGTCAACCTATTAAACATGGGAAATTTTACGAGCAGTTTCGCAAGATAATACACCAAGATAGTGAACAATAATGACATGTTTCTCAACATAGCCCAGATTTATTTTCTGTCATTCAATTATATTTAAACGATTAAAATCCCGAGTCGATATTATCAAAAACAACAACTGACCCTCGTGGCAAGTATCTACTCCCTTTTAAAATAATTGTACATGTATTGCAAGGGGGAGTAGCACAAATATGACGAGTTGTATTATGAGAACCCAAAGCCTGGCAATTTCGGAATATCTGCGCTAGAAACAGTATACTCATTTGTACCGGATACTGATCAATCTCCTACCATTTCCGCGCATTTAAAGAATGGATATATTGAATTCATATAGGCCCTTGTCTATCATAGTTCACTGCCTCTGCAGTAGCTATGGACGAGGAACGGCGCGTGAAACCCACGGACATGACTCAAGAGGTGTTCAATATTTCAACATCGTCGTAAAGATGGATGGCATCATATTTTACTCAACGGCATAACTACCGAACTCACCAAGCCACTCGCTGTTGAAGGTAGATGCAAGATTTCCATCAAGATTTTCTCTGAAGATAGTTGCTAGAAAATCTCCCTTGAACTGGTCTGAGGCGATACTTGCTACCGTTTTAGGAAAATACTGCAGGAACTGAAAGAGATCACAGAAGTTAGTCATTATTTTTAAAGTAAAACATCTCGGAGACATACTTGAACATGCAAGTATTATTTCCATCAGGTTTATGCGTTTTGCCCGGAGTTTCTCACACAGAAACTTTTCTATCCTTTTTAACTTATACATTTGTATTGCATATTCTCGTTTTCAAACTTTCAAAAATATTACGATTGGCTTATCCTGAACAGAAACTTGTTTTTCGGAATATTTAATTTTACTCAAGTAAACAAAATGACAATCTTAGTCTCACAATCTGCTCAGCCTCTGTGGGAAACACTTGTGATAGTGTGGAAGAGTTGTAGTTCATGACTGTATCAAGAACGATAATTCCACTTGGCTTTAGTGACTCCAAATGTTGCCCATAGCTCCGCGTTAGCCAGGGCAGTAACCATTGGTCAATAGCAAACCTGCTACCGATGAGCCCTGTCGATATTAGAGAAAAAAAAAATACTTTCAAATTATTTATACATAGTTGAGCGTCGCCTTGAAATGACACATGCAATGATGAATTCACTCACATGAAATGTGCGGAGAAAAAGTCAAGACAAACGCTATAGTTCAGTCATAACCAACATACTGAACGATAAAGAGCCAAAGCTAAACTTGTATTCAAAGCTCATTGATATTCCAGTTGATATACTAAAAGATATAGCACTAAACTAGGTTCTAAGTATGTGCAAAATTTAAAACTGACGTGTAACTTTGAAGTATTCAGGTATCATCAATAGAGTATATAGTAATTATATACGTATTATTCGACACTAACCGTAATACTGATCGTCATATTCCTCATGGTCGAATGCCATAAAGATAATGGTATTCTTGCGGCGTTTGCCACCTTGTATGCCCGCAGCGATTTGTCTGAGAGACTCTAACATTGCCGTTACACCTGACCCATTATCGTCAACCCCTTCAAATAAAAGAAGCACAAAAATGGGAGGGGAGGGTATTATTCGCAATAGGTGTTATTACAGTCATTTATATATATATATATATATATATATATATATATTCATTCTAAATATCAACAGGTTATTCCGTTGGAAGTTTAAACAGTATTTCAATCCAAGAACACTTTCAGAATAATTTCCACAAAAGGTTGAAATGCAATTCTCACAGAATAATTTAATTAAATCACTGATTTAAGAAAATGTTCAAGATCTGTTGAAACTTTATAAAAACTTTAAATTTACGGAAGACCAATAGTCAGAGAAATTTTCTCTTATAAACAAAAAGAGAATATTCCATATGTAGTTACCGGTGTTAAAATCTAGGGAGTTCCTTCTTTAAGTAGACTCTCAACGGCATTTAATGGCATTTGCTTCACAGGGTTTGGGTAGAAAATAAAGGAGTATTCGCTTTTAATCTCCCTAGTGTTCGTCCTCACCTTTTGTGATTTTGACAGTATCGTAATGCGCTCCAACACCGACAAGTTTATCATCATACGTTCCAAACCTTTCGCCTTTTAGCACCCCAATCACATTCGTATAGGAAACCTGAAATCATGACAAACAGGTAAACGTCACTTATATGTATTTAAAACACGGCGTGACCGTACGTACCGGAAGTGGTTCTTTTATTGCTACAGATAGCTTGCACTGCAGGAACAACTATCAGTGAAATATTTCCGCATGGTTGACATCGGATACCTGTGCAAACGTATAATAGAAAGAGACATACGTTTGTTTATGTAATCAGTTTACTAGACTCATCGAACACGGTATTTGTGCTGCCATGTATATATTCTGAAACTGCTTTACGCATTTGAGGACATTATATGTGAAAAAACGATTCTTGTTACGTTTTGTAATTATTTCAATCTGTCTTTGAAGTTCCAAGAAATTTCTTGATTCTATGTTTAGTGGAAGGCTTTCATTTTTATTTTTGTTGGTCTTCTTTTATCATATCAACGTTGAAACATAATCTAGAATATTGATTTAAAGGACAGTCAGAAACTGTCATCTGAATTTATATTTTAGATAACATTGCCACAACAATGTTAAGTTTAAACATTGCATAACGATACATTTACACATTATATGATGATGATAATAACAAAAAAAAACAGAAACAGTACAATGTAACAAAGCTTGCGTTCATATAAAAAGGACATGCAAAGGAAATGGGCCACCAGTTTTTCCAACATCAGTTACGGCCCTTTCCCAACATTCCACAACAAGTTTTGTAATAACTTTGTTGCAAATAAAATAAGCGAAACGTGCTGGTCAAGCAGTAAAAGAAGCTTCATTGCAATACATGTGTTCATAGAAGAGACAGGCAGTTTGTCCCGCCAAAAGAGCGGCTTTGCAGAATCAGTTTTATCTTTTAAAGCGTTCCATTTTTAATCGCGCAGTTCATTGATGTGTAGAGTTGATTGACAGGCCATATATACTTTCTTGATTTGTAAATGCACTTAATGGTTCTTATCAAAGAGCAAGCCACGATCATTCAATGTTTCATAACCTTGAAATACTATGTTCGTTGGCAACTAGTTGAAAGTAAAACCATATCAATGATTTTATACGTTTCTTGTCTTTGAAATATATGTTAAAAACAAGGAGTATCATCATGACGTACCCCAAGAAAAGTGAAATTGTGGTAGTTTGTATCCAGTCCATGTTTCTGGAATTCATCGTAGATGAATTGGAGAGCTTGACTTTTGTAAGCCGGATTAGTAACATGGTGCCGTGTATCGGAAAAGTGCTGAGTCAGAGTTGAATTGATGTATGCAAGATCCGCACCCAATGTTGCCTGATCTGAAAGAAGGCAGAGATATAATTAAAAGATCAATGTCACAATGTACCTACCTTTAGAGCATACTCATATAATTCAGATATATATGATATGTGACACTTGAAACGTACATACATGTAACCTAACGTTTTAATCATCAAATAGGATTAGAAAATCTTGACGTTTCTGCTAGCGATCAGGAAAATATTCTCTTTTTTTTCGGCAGTAGACATTAGTAAGTATGAATGAATAAAGAAGCAATTATAAGAAATAAAGCTAACTGTGTTTAAATGGTCCTATATCATCTATTAATTTTAACAAGCCTTTTATATAAGAACAACACATAGTCGATCAAGTCCATCGGTTAATTATATGAACTCATGGACTCACTTACTAAACCTTTAAAGTTGCTAAGTTTACGTTGCTCAGTTTGTCTCTAAATGTCAAGTATATAGGACGCTGGTATCAACCTTTATAGCGAACTCGAACGCAGCCCTAGTGTCACATTAGTAAACAACACTCTCTAAAGATTGTCAGAAGTAAGGTCGATGTATTTGATTCGTTTTAAACATGTTAAAGTTAAAACTATTACGTTGCATCACTTCAAAAACTGTTCTTAAGCCGGAAATGTGTTCTTAAAGTTTAACGAAAATACTTCCCGCAACAGTATGGCGATATATATCATTATATTTTTATGAAGTTGTTGACTCAATGATGAGCATTGACAAATTAGATTTAATCACAATCCGAACACATTTTATAACTGTCATAGAGTTGAGTGATTACCCTGGATAGGGTTATAGCTGGGAAACAAACATGGCGATATGAAATTTCAAAGTATTTTATCTGTAATTGAACTATATTGTGCTGAGCTATGTGGAAATCGATGAGCATTCAAGGTTCATAAAATGTCTATGATGATCCATTAAACATTAAGAATGTGAACTTTTAGTGACATAATTTTACTTGATTTACAATAGACATATAAAAAAACAAATGAGTTTAATCATTGAGTTCAAATGATTATTTTCCAATCAAACAAATATTTGACAGGATAAGTAAATGCACAAATTAATGCCTTTGGTGGTACAAATTTTTCTGCCACTGCTGCGTTATAAATCTATAGGGTCCGCCTACTGCTCATACGATAAAATCATAGACCTAACAAACTTACCCAATCAATTCACGGCACTTACCAACTATTTTTTATAATGGACTGTTATTATTTTATGTACATGAACAACACGCTAAGTATATGAAATTTAATGCGTAAGAGTCTTAAGAAAGTCATTTTAGGTTCTATAATCCACTACATTATAATATGAGGTGTAACACAATGTACTATTGATATCAATATAATCGTAAAATGATTTATATGAATATATAACTTAACGGAATTTCTTCATATGCAGGCATTATTTTAAAGTTAATACTATTTTAAAAGCAATTCCAACACCAATGTTGTTAAAATAATTGTACAGAAAATGGTTGCATATAATTGCCAGTGTCACGCTTGTATACCTATACAGGTAAACTAAGGCCACTACTTTTATATAAATTGGTTTACAAAACCGGCGGGTCTAATTTTCCGAAAAGTACCAAAAAAAAATGAATTTCACTCAATGAGCCAGTCAACTGTTATGGCAGCGCCGTTGGCAATGGCGGAATTGACGATAGCAGTCATTCCTTTTATGAAATAATTAAGTTAAATATGCAGGAGTTGTTAAAATAACAATAGCAAAATACATTGGCAAATTTAACAGCCGACACAAACAATAACTGTCACGTGATTGTTTTTTTTTCCCCGCAAATTTAGGTCATGAAAATATTGTTGTTTATAGATGAAAAATAAGTGGCAGCGGCTGCCATCGAATAAGTAGACACAAATATCTGTAAATTATGTGTGAGAAAAATATTTTATAACATTTTATGGTTAAATATCAAATAACAGTGCACTTAGTGTGAGTGGTGAAATCGAAAGTAAAATTTCTAAGTTGACACCGGTGACCTAGTTTCACATGTTCGGTCGGTTGTGTTTATGGATTTTAAATCACAAACTGGTTTGGAAATACTTGTCATTGAGTCAATGTAAAGCTTGTGTTTATTCTAGATTACATGTTTATTATGCCCCACTTCGAAGAAGAGGGGTATATTGCTTTGCACAGGCATGTCGGTATGTCGGTCGGTCGGTCGGTCCGTCAGTAGACCAAAGCTTGTCCGAGTGATAACTCAACAATTCCTGGACGTATGGTCATCAAACTTGACATGAAGGTTGGGGCTGACCAGTAGATGACCCCTATTGATTTTGAGGCTCATCCGTTCATAGGTCAAGGTCACAGTGACCTTTAATGGTAAAATAATTTTAAAGCTTGTCCGAGTGATAACTCAACCATGCCTAGACCTATGGTCATCAAACTTGATATGGAAGTTGGGCCTGACCATTAGATGACGCCTATTGTTTTTGGGGGTCATCGGGCCAAAGGTCAAGGTCACAGTGACCTTGAATGGTAAAAGGATGTCCGAGTGATAACTCGACAATGCCTGCACCCTTGGCCCTCATTCTTGACTTGGAGGTTGGGCCTGACCAGTAGCTGACCCCTATTGTTTTTGGGGCTCATAGGGTCAAAGATCAAGGTCATAGTGACCTTGAATGGTAAAAGGTTGATAACTCAACAATGCCTGCACCCATGGCCCTCATAATTGACTTGGAGGTTGGGCCTGACCAGTAGATGACCTTATTTTTTTTGAGGGTCATCGGGCCAAAGGTCAAGGTCACAGTGACCTTGAATGGTAAAAGGTTGTACATGTGATAACTTGACAATGCCTGCACCCATGGCCCTCAAACTTGACTTGGAGGTTGGGCCTGACCAGTAGATGACCCCTATTGTTTTTGGGTGTCATCGGGCCAAAGGTCAAGGTCACAGTGACTTTGAATAGTAAAAGGTTGTCCGTGTCATTACTCGACAATGCCTGCACCTATGGCCCTCAAACTTGACTTGGAGGTTGGGCCTGACCAGTAGATGACCCCTATTGTTTTGGGGGGGTCATCGGTCCAAAGGTCAAGGTCACAATGACGTTGAATGGTAAAAGGTTGCCTGAGTGATAACTCGACAATGCCTGCACCCACGGCCATCAAACTTGACTTTGAGGTTGGGCCTGACCAGTAGATGGCCCCTATTGATTTTAGGGGTCATTGCGCCAAAGGTCAAGGTAACAGTGACTTTGAACGATAAAAGGTTGCCCGAGTGATAACTCAACAATGCCTGCGCCCATGGCCCTCAAACTTAACTTGGAGGTTGGGCCTGACCAGTAGATGACCCCTATTGATTTAAGGGGTCAGAGGTCAAGGTCACAGTGACCTTGAAAGCAAACTCGACAATTCCTGGACCTATGGTCATCAAACTTGACATGAAGGTTGGGCCTGACCAGTAGATGACTCCTCTTGACTTTGGGGGTCATCAGGCCAAAGTCAATGTCACAGTAACCTTTAACGCAAAAAAGTTAACAAATCTTTTCCCAGTGACATCTCAACAATGCCTGAATCTATGATCATCAAACTTGACATGTAAGTTGGGCCTGACCAGGAGATGACCCTTATTGATTTTAGGAGTCATTGGGTCAAAGGCCAGGTTCACAGTGACCTTGAATGCGAAAATGTTTCAAGTGATAATTGGACAATGCCTGCACCCATGGCCCTCAAACTTGACTTGGAGTTGTGTTTGACCTGTAGATGACCCCTTATGATTTAAGGGGTCATTGGATCAAAGTTCAAGGTTACAGTGACCTTGAACGAAAAATGCTTGTCTGTGTGATAACTTGTCAATGCCTGCACCCATGGCCCTCAAACTTAACATTTAGATTTTTGGTGACCAGCTGATGACTACTATGGATTTTGAGGTCATAGAGTCAAAGGTCATGGTCATAACACACTCTATCCTCAAACTTTGAATGGTCATAATCTTAAAACTGCCTCAACGGCAGACAATGTTAGCGACAAATCAGCTGTCATTTCGGTCCATGCATATTTCATTCAATTGTCCATATACTCCTGACAACATGGCGCTCAGGGGGGGGGGCATAATGTTTGACAAACATCTCTTGTTCATGTTTGTGTTAATAGTAGAGTAAAAACAATGAAAGAGTTGAACACATGTGTCAATGACATTTACTAATGCCAGGAGTTGTGTGCAAAATATTAAGATAAAACAACACGGAAAACTATTTTGAATAAGTCCATTTTAATTTGTAATGAACTTGATATTTCACTATAAATGAGATTTGTTGTTGTAACCAAGGAATACTCTTTAAAATGAAAAATAAACACTCATTAAGTATAGATGCCCTGTGAACGCATGATACACAAATTGGCGGAGTTGGGAGAAGATGAAAATATCTGATACATAATTATGGATTTCACTGTTACTATCATTGGTACATAAAGTTAAGTCACATGCTAGATTTATTATTTTGCTATGTGATTTTTATGTACTGATGTGGTAATTTGCTGCAAGATTTGAATTTGAAATGGATTTGCTGAACATCGCATGGTAAATATCCCGGTCCGAAAATATCCGGACTTAGCATGGATTGGGTTACACACAACTAGGACCCCGCATGGTAAAGGTTATTAAAACTCAAATCTAGGTCTAGTTTGGTTTTTAGTTTTTCAGGAATTGTTTGCACAATATTAAAGCACAATGTCTTCATACAATATTACTTCCTTATTTACAAAATTGGAAATTATTTCACTTTATTGACATTTTCCAATATTGAAATAACTGACACAATGCATAGAAAATGTAATGTGTTGTCTTAATACAGTGCAATTCTTGTGTATTTTAAAGCGTAAAATTTGCCTTCCCTTTTTTCCAATTTAATATTGGTCAGTTTTTAAGTGTTCTGCATTGACTTTTGCTTTAGCAAACCCTTAAAGCTAAACAAATGTCCTGCCGAGTAATATTCAATGTATCTTTGATAAAAAGTGTAGTTTATACATGTAAACATGTTTTATAGTCAATTTCATTGATGTTTTATATGCACAGTATGTAAGATTTAATCTGTGTGTTTAATTAGAACTTTGAAACTTTGAGTGTATTAAAACATGCATTAATAGCAGTTTAAAAATTTAAAATGTCAAGTAAATGATATAAATTTTCAATGTTTTTATGTTGTTCTCTGATTTTCACCCTTTAAGAGTATGTTTTGTGACTTTTTTCCTCTTTTTTTTTCTTTTTTTTTTCGACCACCCGGTGGACATTTTTTCCAAAAATTCTTGTAAACCAAAAAATAAAAAAAGGAGTGGCCTAATTGTACAGATTATGGCTCCTGTAATTGCTAGTGTCACGCTTGTATACCAATACAGGTAAACTAATTGTACAGAATATGGTTCCTGTAATTGCCAGTGTCGAGCATGTATACCTATACAGGTAAACTAATTGTACAGAATATGGTTCCTGTAATTGCTAGTGTCGCGCATGTATACCAATACAGGTAAACTAATGGTACAGAATATGGTTCCTGTAATTGCTAGTGTCGCGCATGTAAACCAATGTAGATAAACTAATTGTACAGAATATGGTGTCTGTAATTGCTAGTGTCGCGCATGTATACCCGTACAGGTAAACTAATAGTACAGATTATGGTTCCTGTAATTGCCAGTGTCGAGCATGTATACCAATACAGGTAAACTAATTGTACAGAATATGGTGTCTGTAATTGCTAGTGTCGAGCATGTATACCCGTACAGGTAAACTAATAGTACAGATTATGGTTCCTGTAATTGCTAGTGTCGCGCATGTATATCAATACAGGTAAACTAATTGTACAGAATATGGTGTCTGTAATTGCTAGTGTCGCGCATGTCTACCAATACAGGTAAACTAATTGTACAGAATATGGTTCCTGTAATTGCTAGTGTCGCGCATGTATTTCAATACAGGTAAACTAATTGTACAGAATATGGTGTCTGTAATTGCTAGTGTCGCGCATGTATACCAATACAGGTAAACTAATTGTACAGAATATGGTTCCTGTAATTGCTAGTGTCGCGCATGTCTACCAATACAGGTAAACTAATTGTACAGAATATGGTGTCTGTAATTGCTAGTGTCGCGCTGGTATACCAATACAGGTAAACTAATTGTACAGAATATGGTTCCTGTTATTGCTAGTACTGTAATATACTGACAGGAAAATGCTGAATTGTTTCAAATATACTTCATTATATTATTTAGACGTACTGTAATATACTGACAGAAAAATGCTGAATTGTTTTAAAATATACTTCATTATATTATTTATTCGCACTGTAATATACTGACAGAAAATTCTGAAGTATTTCATCTATACATATGTATTGTATTCGTACTGTAATATTCTCACAGAAAATGCTGAATTGTTTCAGATGTACAGTATTATCCTTTTCGTACTATAACAAACTCACATAAAATGCTGAATATCCCTATACACAGAGGTTTAATGATTTCATTGTGAATTGACTGCGTCGGTGTTTTAATGTCAAGCGAAAGTCAAAGGCAGGTAATCCGATAAAACTTTTCAACATATATAATATCTTCCTGATCTCAAACAGAAGCTTCGATATTTTCAGGCATGCTTTATTATACTAGACATGTTAGATCGCATGTGCATGCACGTAACCAGTAGTAAGTATGAATATATTAGGAAGCCAAAAAAAAAGGAATATTTAAGTTGCTAAATCTCTTAAGGTCATGTAAATAGGACGCTGATATAAAGATTTATAGCGACCTTAAACGCAATTTTAGCGTTACATTGGTAAACATAACTCTCTGAAATTTATGATAAGTTTAGTCGATGTATTTGAAACGTTTTAAAATGTCGAAACTATTGCTTGCACCACTTGAAAATGGAGGAAATATATGTTTCAAGATCTTTTTATTTCTACGTACGAAAGGACAATACTTCACGCGACATTATGACGATGTAATAAATAATTTGTATCAGAATGATTTTAACTCAAGAATGTTCATATGCAAAGAAAAAAGTTGTTCACAATCGAAACACATTTGGTTTTAAAAAACTGTCATTAAGATGAATGATTATCCTGGGCAGGGCAGGGCAGTGCAGGGCAAAGGTCGTGATGCAAAATGACGACAAATAAAATTAAAATATGTTTATCTGTAATATAACTATTTTGTGCTGAGCTATATTAAAATCGATGTGCAAGTTAGGTCAATGAAAATGTCTATGATGAACCATCAAACATTATTTTTGTCAAATTTGCCAAACTACATAACAACCCTATGCCATGACAACTTATCCAATGCACGGCACTAACCAACAATTTACTTTGTTATAAACAACACGTAAATTCAACACGAAGATTTAAGGTTCTAGCAACCATAATATTATAATATGATGGGTATCGAATAACACAATGTTCAATTGATATCAATATACATGTGAAATGATTTGAAATAGATATATAACTTTTCTACGTATTCAGGCATTATTTCAAAGTTAATAATATTTTAAAACCAGTACCAATTCCAGCACCAATGTAGTAAGACTAACTGTACAAATAATGATTGCATACAATTGCCAGTTTCAGGCATCTATACTAATGTAGCTAAACTAACCGTACAGATAATCATTGCATATAATTGCAAGTTTCATGCCTCTATACCAATGTAGCTAAGACAATTGTACAGATATTGATTGCATATACCTGCCAATGTCACGCATCTATACCAATGTAGCTAAACTAACCGTACAGATAATGATTGCATATAATTGCAAGTTTCAGGCATCTTTACCAATGTAGCTAAACTAACTGTACAGATATTGATTGCATATAATTGCCAGTGTCACGCATCTATACCAATGCAGCTAAACTAACTGTACAGATAATGATTGCATATAATTGCCAGTGTCACGCATCTTTACCAATGTAGCTAAACTAACTGTACAGATAATGATTGCATATACTTGCCAGTGTCAGGCATCTATACCAATGCAGCTAAACTTACTGTACAGATAATGATTGCATATAATTGCCAGTGTCACGCATCTATACCAATGCAGCTAAACTAACTGTACAGATAATGATTGCATATAATTGCCAGTGTCACGCATCTTTACCAATGTAGCTAAACTAACTGTACATAGAATGATTGCATATACTTGCCAGAGTCACCCATCTATACCAGTGTTGCTAAGATAATTGAACAGATAATGATTGCATATAATTGCTAGTGTCACGCATGGTTTCCAATTTGGTTAACATAATTGTACAGAATATGATTCCTGTAATTGCTAGTGTCGAGCATGTATACAAATGTAGGTAAAATAACTGAACATGAAGCGTTTTGTACTAAGATTTCTGAATTAGAGAGTGTACGTATCAAGGAGAACACTTAATAACGTAGTGCATTATAATATTCAATGTGTTCTGAATAAATATCACTATGTAATAAACACGCAATAAGTTGCACTGCTACAATGATTGTGTTCAAAGAAAACGTATACAACATCGACATAATACAATCACAATTCATATTGTTACACATATACATAATTTTCTCATCCGTGCACTCATATACTTACAGAAGATGCTGAAAATCCCTATACACTGCGTAAATATTTGCATGTTGAATTGACTGTGTATATGTTTTGATGTTCAGCTCCAGCTCGGATGAGTCAGATACGTTGCAACAATAGTGTATATATCCTGTTCGCAGACAGAGAGTACGCGATTTTCAGAAAATCCAATATGATGCTTCATATGTAATGCTACACTGCATGCGCGTATCCGGTGTGATAGGCGTGAGTGTAAGAGTCCAATAAAACAATTTCAGAAATAACAATTAAAGGGACTGTGTCACAGATTGGCACCTAAAAAAGTTGTTTTACTGTAACGAATCTCAGGACAATTATCTAATAGAATGTGTTACGCTTTGATATCATAATTGTAAAAAAAGTACCAAGATGTAAAAAAAATTGTGTCGGAGACCGGGTTCGAACCCGCGTCGCCAAAAATTGTAGTCCAGCGTCTTACTCACTGCGCTACAAAGGCTTATTCTAATCGGGTGACATAATTAAGCTATAGACCTACCTCGGTAATATCACGTGATAACACCGACTAGCCAATCACGCATAAGGAATAAATTCTACCTGGTAGACATACCCAGTAATATTTTTAATTGAAAAAAACACGAAATAACTGCTAAAATTGAATAAATTGTAAACTATGTGGTACTTCAGTTAGTAAGTTTCAATGCATTGTACACATCGATGCCAAGTTAATGTCAGTTTTCAAAAACAATCTCTTTTTTTTCGCTATTTTATCATACTTGAGACAGCCCCTTTAACTTAATAAAACCGCTTTGTGTATAAATAGTCCTATCCCATATCTAACGCTTAAAAAGCCTATTCAGCTGTCTCAAACGCACTCTTAGCGTTATCTTACAAAACAACACTCTCTTAAGGTTGAATATGTGACTTCAGATTTATAACAGCTTTGGTTTTTAACCACTTGAGAAAATAATATGTAACTTAACTATTCAAAAGACACAGTGCCCGTATCAGCAATCATCCTGAAGGAAAGAGGAGAAAGGCGTGTACACCAATGATACTGTAGAACGAGAAAATTATTCGAAACCTTAACGAACGATGACAAAATCATTACCACAACTTATTAAGATGGACACGCCATTCTTGTCAGATGCCTCAAGTATCTGTATAAGTCACGCACGATGTTAAGAAACCTTAAACAGGCTTTTGTTTCTTGTTTGTGAATTTTAGCTTTTGTGTTCTATGTCTTTGGCATGGGGTTTATGTTTAAATGTTTGGTTACTGAGCTTGTTTCTGTAGTTTTTCACATACGTTTTGTCAAATTATACCATGCTAATTGATGATAATTATTTATAACTTCGATGTTTACTTCGCAAACATCTGATATTATATAGCTTTACTTGATATCCATTAATTCGTCACTAATAAGCCTTTGTTTAAACATATTTTGCCTAGTCCAAGCTTATATTATAAAGTTTATGAATTGTGTTATATATAACAAAATAAATGTATTTCGAGAACTTCAGTAAAATCAGTAAATGCATATACTTCCCATACGCCATTTAAATGTATTCTTTTGCATGTGTCAAAATCCAGCTGCCATGCTTTAGATTATATTCTTCTTTTACTAAAAACCACAAATTAAATTTCTTTTTTATTACAAATTATCCACTTTGCTTTTTTGCAATTTTACTATGAGTTTATAGACTGAAACAAATTGATATAAACCTATTTGCCGCGATACGCGCACTCCTCAGAGATGTCATTGTGACCAGCTGACAAGAGACACGTCCCACATTGAACTAATACAAATGTAAGGCGTAAATATACTCACTTAAACACAATATTACGTTCATAGAAAACGGATTATCATACACGTTTAGTTGGTTTTTAAAACATTATACTTGCATTGTTTATATGCTTCGAACGACAAAAATAGTATAGGTATTAATTTTACCAACATTTATGATAGCTATGTAGAGATATATACTTAGTTCTGCTACTCTGTACTTGTTATGCTAGGCATGTGCTGATATAATATTTACAAAGTAAAGGATGTATTTCAGATTAAATGTGTAGCTGTTTGATGAGAAACGCCTATAACGTTGCAAATTTGCCGTGAGAAACAGTTCATTATTGTATAGTTTATTTTGCCTGGTTTTACCTCAAAACGGTAGTAACCTTGATTGTTTTGCTCCACTCGTTTATTTCTAAATGACTTTTTGATAAGTAAAATATTTTCTGTCAATGAAAGCACAACCTAATACTAATTTGTTATGATATAAGTTCAGTGTTGTATTGGTATGTTGCCTTGTTAAAGCTCAACAGGGTAATAACCTACACTGATTGTCTGACAAGTTAAACGTTTAATGTTAATGAAATCCCACTATTTTAAACACCATAAATTCACGGCATTTTTATACAATTTTTGGTCTTCAGAATTTTTCTTTTCTATTCTTCTTTTCTATCATTACATAATTAAGATTTTTATGATTACATCAAATAATAATCTGTATTTCTTACCTTCTTTATCACCCATTATAATCATTTCTATTTCAACTGTAGGGCTGGTAAGCTTGTTTCCGAGAAAGTGCCGGTGTGTTTTTTATGTTGAAGATATCACATGACTTTGGACGCAGGAACATTATACGAATAGGCCTCTATTATACTTTACAGCAATCAAACAAAGGTCTAAACTGTCTTACTTTATATATGAACATCACACTTGCCAGTCCATGATTCTGGACCGGCATATCCAATAAATTCCTCATGTAACACTGACATCACGAAATCTTTTTAAGCAACCTTTTTGTCCTGAATTATAATTACATAACCTTTTGTAGAGCTAAATGTATAATATCATTCAATTCATTGGCTCCGGAAAGGTTTTACCTAAGTCTATTGCACCGCCGGTGATGTTAACGATATATTTAGTTCGCCAGTGACGGTTCCCTTAACACGAGTTAAATCCTCTGATATCTCTTGGTTTGGTAGGTAATAACTATGGTATATAAATCGTTGCAAGTTCTATTCTAGAGATATAGTTGTTGTTTTTTTTGCTTTGGACTTGGACTTCGGACAAACCATCAATTAATTTAAATCGGATTTGAGTAACATCTCTATTTAAAATATACAAAATTTAGTTGGAATATTGTTTTTTATTTATTTCGTGAATTACAAAATAAGTTTGTTAATAATGGGACAGTTAAAGTATCAATACAGTTTTTAAACGTGTTTGTGTTTCTCAAACTTCAGTGTGGCAAGATGAAGTCCAAATTGAAAAGTAAACTTCGCAACACACGGCTCATATAATAAATGCCTACACCTTGCCAACTTTCCCTATTGACGGCACTAACCAACTAATCTCTATATATTTAGTACTGTTACACGTTATTTTATGAACAACATGATAAGTCTTTGGCATTCAGCACATACGAAAGTCATTTCAGGTTCCAGCAACCATCATGTTATAATCAAAGAGGAATTAAGTAGATTATTCGCTAGTGCTCGCCAAGATACGCTTTCGTGCTCGCCGGATATAGTTCCCCTATATCGGCGCCAACCATGTGTTCCTCAATACCGGGTGTTTGTCTCTCGTTAACTTAAAACTCAATACGGTATCTATGAAAAGTACTTTTCATTAATCTGCCCGTTGTATGATGATGTTAGACAAACATACTTGTATGACAAACTTGAACATAGAATTATAATACTTGATTGGTTTGACAAATTAGTATCAAAAAGTTGCAAAAAAATCATTTGAAATTTAAAAAAGTAATATTAGTTTATTTTAAAAATAGCAACTTAGAAATCACTTTCATTAGAAAAATTGTTAACCCGTGTTTCAAACTTACAAAAGTATGCAAAATAACCTAAATTAGATTTTGTCTTGAAACGTGATACACATCGCCAATGTTTCTATATCTGCCGTCTCACGCATTTAATACATCTGTCTACACACAAAATGCTTCCTGTTCTCAATCTGTAAACATGTGTTGTCTGACCGTAAACTCATTTTACTCTTTACTCTCTTAGTGTACTAATGACTTCATACATTCAATAGTGCAACGTTATGGAAATATCATTTTCGAGTTACTGCTTGAAAAGTTGTTGTGTGAGTTTAAAGCCTAGCCTTCAAATCATTGAGTCAGTTTTGAATCGCAATTTTAACTCTTTTTAAACGCATGACTTGATTTAAAATATGAATGGTTTACTAGTCACGAAAGCGTGCTCTCTTTTTTGTGTGATATTAATATAGATCTGCTCAACATTCTGCTAAAGAAGTAGTTAAAGGCAAAATGTGAATTTGAGTAAGTGCCCAAATGGATATTGAGAGTAAATGTCCTTCTTAAGATATCGTTCAAATGTTAAGAAAAGAATACAAATATAAATTATATTTTGAAAGAATAATGGTTTATTTCTTTTCCATTATATACAATATCTCAATGAACCAACGCCCAAGATTATTTACATCTGTCAACTAGAAAACAATGCCAACATTTGCCTTTGCATTGGACTGAAAATATGTGTAAGCGACTTCCTAAAGCATGCTTTGACCTCAGACATTAAATATATGTAGGGATATGTGACAAGTGGTCATCATATTTTGATAAGTAGCTGTTCAATGACTTGATGCAACTGAAAATGAAAATAGTTGTCATGTAAATCCCTGTAGAAACTACTACATACAATAATTTAAAGCTAATGATAAAGTTGACATTGGAGTGTAAATGCTAAAACATGATCGTCAATAAACAAGGGAAAAGTGTGACCTACTTCTTCGCTTTCGAAAACGTAACTTAAACAGCTTTAATGAAAATGCCAAATATATCCCAGCTGTTGCTACGACATTGAAGTGATATTGATATTCAAAATATATCTTACGGGAAACAACTTCTGATTAAACCTTGAGCTCTTATAAATGATTAAACTCCCCTCATGTTATCCATTGATATGCTGTACAAAGATACTTATCGACTCATAAGGGATGGGACTCATATATGACTAATCTTAAACAAGCGCAGACATAACTGTTATGTCCTGCTTAAGGCCATTCAAAATAAATGAGGGGTAATTCTATGCTCTAGTGAGTTGACTGTGTATATTTTAAGCATAAACAAATAAATACTCGTTGAATAAGGCTGTCCAAAATAAAAATAAAAGAATATTCCAAATTTATTATCATCAGAAAACAAATTCAAGTTACATTGTTCATAGTTTCTTTAAAACTCTCTTAGTGTAGCTGTGTTCGTTGGTTGAATGGATCTGGTCCGCGACAGCACACCTTCAGTACCCAGGCACGAATACTGTTATGGCGGCAGACTTTGGTTGTTATTGTTTTCCAACGTTATTTTGTAAAAGTTTCTTTAAACTGTAGTGAAAATCTTCTATAGAAAAGAAGAACACGCGTATGGCGATGTTGTTGTTGGTGGTGTTGAATCTAAAGCCCAAAATTTGTTTTTAAACAAGATGAATACGACGTTAGCATTTTGTTTTTAATATATTATCAAGAAAAGCAATGCATAAAAAAATGTATAAATGTTCTGAAGTTTTCTCTGATATATTTACATACGTTATTTTTCTAAATGCAGTGGGCATTTGTGAATGGTCCTCGTGTGTAAATCGGAAGTCTTGATAGTATTTGCGTTCTTGAAGTTGAATAATTTTCCACAATAACACACAATAAGCATTCACTTTTATTTTGTAACCAGTGATGAATGTTTGTTTAATCTTTCTGCTTAGTAGTTTATACCAAGAGTAAAATATGTAATTGATTTTGTATAAATGAAAAAGCAAACGTTTTTTTTGTATGCAGTCTCTGCTTATCTATGTAGATAATTATTACTAGCATAAGGCAAAACAAGGTTTGGTTAGGGTTACATCATTTTTAAAAAACAAGTCGGATAGGTATAATTTTTCAAAAGGCTTTATATAAGTAGGTAGTAGTCATCATTTGATAATGGTGTTCAAGTTATATTCAGTATAAAAATTTGAAGGTTTTAAAATATCCGAACACGTACACAACAGAATGACTTTTTAATAAATCCAACTGAATATAAAAAAACGGTAGATACTGTGCGCGTTATGAAGGTTGAGTCGGGTAACCGCAACCAACTGTATTTATTAGGCCTAAGTAGCTTAGCGTCTATCTCAAGCAAATTAGTCTATAAAGCGAAAGACTTTGTTTGTAGCAGGCTTGTTAGTTTCACCATCTTATTAACTTGAATTAAATATGTACGAACCTGCTTTTCAGGAGTTAAATGATGCTGCGAAATTGTGTGATGAAAAGGAAGTAGATCCTGAGGTTAAAGGGAAGATCGAAAAAGCTCTCAGCTTGCTAATGGTATAGTAAATGTCATATATGCTTTTTAGATTATTATCTGTATTGAAAAGTAATTAAAAAGAATAATTCAGATGTAGGTGTTTTTAAGTTAAGGTTTATTTTTTGGTATTTATATGTTGACCTATTTGTCAACGTAAGCAAAATTAAGTACTTCTGAAGCTTGGTATATATTTCATTAAAAAGCGCATTTTAATCGGACATAATGACTTGATATAACTAGCAGGATAACTGGATAACTTAGATAAAAAGTACAACAACAAACACATACTACCCTTATGTATTCGAGTGTATACTATAAAATGACCCTAATCATGACATGTATGCATCAGATTATTGTATGGCGATTAAAGCTAGGATATAAGTTTCTATGAACATTTCTCTTGAGGGCGATGGTTGCATTTGGCGATCGTGGCCTCTATCTAATTATCTTATAATCAGTTTAAAAACGAAAATAATTGCATAAAAACTTATACTGCTAATATTTTGTCCATAAATATAAAGGTGAGTATCTCGTCTACAACAACCGCGTTTTGTGTTGTTTATTTTTGCGGCTGGGCAAATATGTTAATACGTATACAGTTTAATCAAACATATATATTGCCTTTATTACTCTTAATACAATCAACGAAACAAACCTCAAAAATTATTCATGTAACAGACGTGCATAAGGATCGAACACACTACACTAGGTTATACAAATATAAAGATTATTCATAGTAATAAATTGGCGCGTTTCATTAAAACACGTATTTTATCGCAATAACTGGTTCGAAAAGATCCAAAATTGTATAAAGAAAGAAAGCAGACACGTCAAAATGATTAGTTATCGCCAAACTTTCCCACATAGGTCATTTGATCACTCTTCAAAAGTTTCCATTTAGATACAAAGTACCTTTACTTATTAAATTTTCCTACAATAATATTGGCCTTGTAAATTCTAAAAAGTTGTTTGTGAGCTGTGTATGATAATATCGATAGGTAGTATTGCTGTTTATGAAAAACAGTTAAGAACAAAATAAGTCTAGATAAACAGATTTAGAAATTATGTCTTTTTAAAAATGTCTGCTTTGGTTAGGTCAAGATCAAGTTTATCAGTGTACAGATATATGATTCACTGATACCATAATAGGTTACGAGTACTTTAAACTCGTTATCACTGTTTAATAAACTAAGGCCAAATGACATTTACGTTGCTTTTATATCACTGCTTAAAAGTTCGCACAGAAGCGTTGTAAACTTGTTAATGGTATTTTTTATTTGTTTTAATTTAAACATTATTTATTCACCAGCGTTAACATACATAGTATACAGACAAACACATCCAGAGAAAAGGATAAGAACGAAAGATAATATAAAGTGAGGTGTTCACCATTTGTCTGTAAACATTGAATATTTGATAACCAGTATATGAAAATAATTATTGAAGGCTTGTTGTTTGCAAGTAGATATAGTAACATGATAGCTCGCAAGGTGAAATATTTGTGTTTTATTTGCTTGTAGAAATATTATTCTAACTTGTTCACAAGTAGGCATTGTAACGTTTTATGCTAACACGTAGATATTGCAGTGTTGAATGTTTGAAAGTAGACATTGTTGAGTTATTTATGGTACAGAAATAAGGTATTGTTAATCGTCTGCAAGTAGGGGTTATAGTGTTGATTACTTGCCATGGCAGCAGTATTCAAATATACTTTGAAGTGTTCATTATTTCCCGCCAACATGGTTATGTGTATTGTTTTGCAAGTAGGCATGGAAGTTTTAAATGGTTGCAAGTAGACATGGTAGGGTAAATGGTTGCATGTTGTCTATGATACGTTGGTTTTTGTCATGTATACATAGTCATGTTGATTAATGCATGCATTAATTGTAGGTATTGGTAGTGTTAGTTATTTGTCAGGGCGACATAAATATTACAAATTTGTACATTAAATGCCCTATTCGATATTAGTTATTTGCATATGTCACTCTGCAGGCCCGAGAAAAGTACTGTGACGATGTTAGCTCTAAACCAAGTGAAGCTCTTGCGACACTTCAATCAAGCACACTGACCTATCCCTTCAAGCAGGCGTACGAGGAGGGGAAAACTGTATGGAACCTTAGCCCGCGTATGATGTCGGGGAGTCTGGAAGGTATGATTGTCATGGATGGGTTTTGTATCATTATTTATCTGTAAACCGTGCTCAAATCCAGTGTGTCGTTACTGGAATCTATCAAGTCGAGGTCGATTATGTTTCACTTTAAACTGGCGTTTAACCTCAATCACATCATATATAATTCCTAAGACAGTATTTGAGAAACAACCCACGATGGACTAAATGTAAAAATAAGCGGTAAATGTTGTTATTTAGGGAGTGTTTTATGTAATTAGGTAAAAGATATCCAAATATTTAGTTATTCAGAGTAAAATGTCTGGGGGTTTTCTTTCTGAATTTGCGATAAGGAAGGAAAAACAAGTGGCTGTTTAACTTAAAATTTGTATTCTTCAACATTTTATCAATGTGATTTTTTAGGGTTATTTCTACAAAGCATTGTGAGCATGTCCAAAGCGAAGCGTGTTCTTGAAGTTGGCATGTTTACCGGATATGCGGCTTTGGCATGTGCAGAGGTACTTCCGGAAAATGGCGAAGTGGTCACGTGCGAAATCGATCCATTTTTGGAGACGCTTGCAAAATCGTTTTTCGAAAAATCACCACATGGGAAGAAAATTAACGTTAAAGTTGGTATGTCGAATAGCTTTTGTCTGTATAGTTTTCTTTTTTGAATTTAGTCGATTTCCTGCTTTATTAAATTGATATTTCACTGGTGTATTGTATGTACTGATTCCCGTACCTTTTATATATTTTTACAGCATTTTATGATTTATTGTTTTGAGAGATGTATTTCCTCATATTAAATCGAAATAAAAAGTCTCTATTACATTTGTTCAAATCTTTTTGCAAATGTTTTAAACGATCTGTTGTGAATTACATGTATTAGGCCCAGCAAAAGACACGTTGGAAGCGCTAGCTGATGAGCAACAGCAGTTCGACGTCGTTTTCATTGATGCTGATAAAAAGGGGTACATTGACTACTTCAAGGTACTGTGTTCGTCCATATACATGCATATTTAATATTTAGATTAAAACTTGCACATCATGTATCAAATATGAGCGCTTTAAGCCACTTGTTTTCAGGCGGTGCTTTACAAAAGCCCACTTCATAGTTTTACCTGACTTTTGGTGGCGTTCTTTAGGGGCATAGGCAAAATCCATCTTTAATGAACACTTTAGGCCACGTGGACTTATTTGAGAAAACTCTTTTAAAAAGATGTTTCTGCTTATGTTAGACATTTTTTGTGGACTTCTAGAAAAGCTCTTTATACGCCCTGTGTGTGCTGAACTGCATACTAACTGGAGGAACCTTCCTGCTTGACTTTCTGCAAACCAGAATCCACGAATCATTATCTCATAAAATCGGTTTTCACTGTCAAGTGATAAGTCTAGTCCCTAGTTGAATTTGTGTTGTGTGCATTTTGTTGGTCCAGAGCGTTTCTTGGTATAGCTTTGTTGGGGTTTAGACTTGAGTTCTTTTTTAGCGAGAATGAAGGGCTGGCATCATGCAGGTTACCATGGTAACCGATATAACATTTAAAATGAACGCCGTTTACTGAGCCCATGACCAATTTCTGTATAAGTATTTAACACAAATAAATTTAGTTTAATGTTTGCAATTAGTTTTGAACATATGCCAAGCTTTCAAGGTCGGAATGTGATTTTGTATTTACTTAAAAATGTTAAACTTATGTGCGAACCATTTCAATATTCCATTAATATAGCATAGTTCTATATCATTTAATCAATTCCTATCCGAATAATTCAAAAGAGGTCAGCACAAGTATGATATGGTATGATAAACCAGCAAAGTACTTACCACCACCTTATCCTGAGTTTAAATTGTATTTAGTATTATAATGATTAACTTTATATACATTGTTACTTCAAATAATTTTGTGACAATGTGTGTTACATTTAATTTGCTCACTGTTAAGGTAATTTAAAAAATATATACCACTTATATGTCAATTGATATTTCCTAATACGGGCTTTATATGCATAAAACGTGGAGTAACAGTTAGTGCATTTTTGAAAAATAAAGTAGAACAAACAATCAGATATACTCAAATGTTAAGCAAAGCCTTAAGAATATGGAACTGACGGCTTCCATTGCCGACACATGTACTGAGAAACCAAGATGGCGTCCTATATTGCAAATTCAGTTTTAATATTACATTCGACTTCATGATGAATATTCGTATGGTAATAACTTAAGTGATCACGTACTTTAAATTGACATATTCCATGGATTATTCAAGGACCAAGGTCCATGCGGTTTTAAGGCTAAAGTACGAAACATATCTCAGATTGTTTCTGTATTTTTATGCACGCTTTTTCTTTTGAAATATATATGTTTGATTATACCATTATAATGTGCCGTCACAAAGGCCGTCACAAGGTTGCTATTAGAGACTACGGTAAATTGTTCTAGACTAAGTACAACACTCAAAAGTTCAACAGCAAGGGGTGTATCTTTTAACCTATGTGCTTCATGTTCATGTACCTTACTGATGCATTCAATGTTTATGACATTTTGACGTAAAAAATAAACTTGCTAGATAACAAAAATGTTGAAGAAAAGTAGTAGATTTAAAACTCTGAATTTTCTTGGTTTAGTTACTTTTTAGTGAAAATATATCTGAAGCAAATGTAGCTTGGATAGTCATGCCTTTAGTTGCACGTCCGTAATCAACTTATTATTCATATTCATTTTCAATGTTGTTATTTCGAACAGTTGTCGATAAGTTTATTTTAGCACAAGTTGGAATCGTAGTCCTTGACAATGCATATGTGTATAGACAGTCATGTCGACCGAGCCATACTTATTGTAAATTAACGAAGTCATCATTTCAGACAGTTGTGGACAGGGATATGTTAACACCTGGAGGAACAGTTGTTCTTGATAACGCGTTTCTGCATGGTCAAGCCTACCAACCGGAATCAACCAATGAAAACGGCCTGGCAATTAGGATGACTAATGAGTACATCAACAGTAGGGCTGACCTATTCAAGGTGCTGCTGTTTGTTCCATTTATCCTTCATTTAGTACAATCGGTACTATCATTCACATTGATTCTGATACTTAACGCATTTCTATTCTTGAACAAAAAAACACTCAGTTGAACATGATTAGATGATGGTAATTGCGATGAAAATGGTGTTGACGGTAGACATGTACAGATTATATCATCATCAACTATGAAAACGAGATTATTCGTATTTACTTATTTTTCCATTTATGACTTAGGACTTTTTAATATGCTTCATAGTAAAGTACGTTTTAACTAATGTTAAATTAATATGCAGGTCGTGCCAGGTTTTGCCTTCGATTGTTTTTAGCTCTTCTGTTTTCTGAATAAAAATATCGAAGTATTGTCGTAGCCATGGTGTCGTCGGCGTTATCGTAGTGCAACAGCACTTATCATGCTCATAATTGAAACATTTGCTTCAGTAACGGTCGAGTCATGCCTCTTTTCGACTCTAGTGAACAGCAGACGGCTGAAGGCACTTGCTTATGTGTGTATATTCTATTCGCAGGTTCTGGTTCCAATACGGGATGGAGCGCTGGTCGTTCGAAGAATGGCAGACATGTTTGTGAGCTAGGGATAGTTTCAGAGTCTTAAGGACAAACAGAATGAGTTTAAACAGAACAATATAGGGTGTTTGAATTATTTGTGTGGAGCCCAGTTCTGAAGTTTGAGAATAATTGAGGACGTCTAAATAGCCTGAAAATCAAACTCAAAGTGTAATCACGTTTAATGAAAATTCAAAGCAAATAAATATAATTATGTGAATAACAATGTCAACAATTTTATATTTACACGTTTTTGTTGTCAATAAAAACTGACGTATTTGTTAAGATTGATTTAGACGATCGCTAGAAATAGAAATAAAGTGTTCGAATTATGAATATATGCCTTTTATAGTAACGTTGATTCAATTAATGACACGCTAAAGGAAAAATTCCCGAATATATCTATTATTTGTTAAGCTGAGAATTGCATTCGAAATGACCTATCCTTTCCTATTTCACTCATAATCCTTTACACGGTTTATAGGTTCAAAACTTCGATTGCCAAAACGTCGAAATGATACCCCAAAATAACCAAAGTGCATGTATTTCGTTTCGTGATCTTTTAATTTTCTTTACTTAATGCAAGATTAACATTGATTGGTTCTGTATCAATTTAATAAAGGCAAGGAACACATATTTATTGAATGAAATAGATACAAAATTAAGCCAGACTGTAAGGAAAGTTCCGATCGTCGTTCCGTTCGTATATTCAACATGTGGCATATGCAACAGAATCAGATTGTTTTCGCATATTCACATACTTAAATTCAAAGCATCATAATAAATCCAATCGAAAGCCACAAAATGAAATTGAAGTCACCAACAGTGGATGCTCCACTAGTGCCTGAAATAATCAAACAACAAGTATTTTGAAACAATTAGAATATAATACAGTTTTGTTATGTAGCTTGTTTTCAGATAAATGCATTTGCTTAAACTAACACTGCCCGTACAATAAAAACACTATTGGTCATACATTCATTGTAAGCATTGGACAGTTCATCAAGAGTTGTGACATTAGCTCGTTTTAAAATGGTTAGTTAATGAAGTTGAAGTTGTAACACTCAATAGAATCTTGACAGTTTGTTTAGAGTGGCGGCAATGGTATCCGCAGTTTTGCCGAGGAATTGCACATTGTTATTGGTGAGTATGTTGGCCAAGTTATCACAGGCATTGTGGTAGCACTGTTGCATCTGACCGCGAAAATTAGCTGGATCAAATAAAGAGGGAATAAAGGTGTTTTCAATGTCATTGATATTTTATGCACACTGCTGAACTAACAATGCTATGAGTTTCAACTTGATCTTGCAATTTGGCACGCATTCACACCGAACAAAAACACTAATCATTTTCGGTCTTACTCGTGATATAATTTGTTCTACAAATATTAGTCTCAAATTGTACACTTGTGCTATAGATAGCTTTTCAAATATAAGGTAGAGGAACCATCGTGTGCAAACCCGTTATTTTTTCAATAAAGAAGAAAAGTCAAGTAGATGAGCTCCTCCTAAGAGCTGCTTTGAACTTGTTGACCTACTGACCATAGCATAATCAAGAATCTACTATTTAAGACAAAAAATAAAGAAACAACTTTGTTGTTTTACACTACTACCACATTCCGATTTTCATACGAGATTTCAAAGAGATAAGAACATAAAGAGGAACAATAGAGACTTACCAGAGTCCGTGATTAAGATAGCTGGTATGATTGTTTTCCAGAAGTTAAGTTGATCACTACGGCAGAAGTTGCCAAATGCTTCCCAAATGTCGTCATTCACACCCCGGGAAGGAATCCCAAACTTCTCTATTTCGAATTCAGGTTGGGATTCGCCTTTTGACATAAAAAATAGAAATCAGAAAATTTTGAATTTCTTTTTCAACAGACTTGTCGAATACAATAGTAAAATAACAATGTCTCTTGTCATAGCGCTTTAAAAATAGTGACTGGTGAACGACTAATTACATCATTAATTTGCATATTAAGTGAAGAGGTTATGTTTTTCAATAAGATTCTAAAAACTGGAGCACTTCTTATCGAACGCCAACCCTCGTCTGTTTTATTTATACATTTTGTAGTGGCAAAATGGACATAAATCAATAGTTACTTAAGCTAGAGTTATGGGTCTTACTATAATATATTAAAAAATATTATAAGATCAAAAAATAGCTAGAATTTAAATATCATTTTTTAACTAAGGAACTGTTCGGTAAAATAAGGTAGTTTGGGCAAAATCACTATTTTCTTCACATTTATACTGTCGTCAATTGCCATACAAATCTATACAAACGTGTTAAATTAAATTAAAAAATTACACAAATATATCAACATCGTAGAGAACCCAGAACTGACCCAATCAGTACCACTCCAATGAACGGGATATGTGGCATATGAATGCTCTGCTGAATGGGTGGCATCAAATGCAAAACTTCCGAACTTACCAAGCCACTCGCTGTTGAAAGTAGACGCAAGATGTCCATCACGATTCTGCCTGAAGATAGTTGCTAGAAAATCTCCCCTGAACTGGTTTGACTTGATACTCGAATAAGTTTCTGGAAAATAATCCTGGAACTAAAAGAGTTCGCAGAAATTAGTCATTAATTTTATTGTCAAAAATCAAAGTTAAATTCTTGAAAATGCAAAAATAGTTTTTAATATCAATTTTGCTTAAATAAGGTGAATGCTTTTTGTCTGGATTTTACTCAGTAACTAAATTGAGTTTTAGTTGTGCGCCCGGTGTTATGCTGCTTATTTTGATGCCCTCAATAAAACTGGATATTAAGTGACTTCTACTATTCACAGAAACGTGATTTTTGCAGAAAGTCTAATTAATATATACCCATAATGCAGATCAGTTTAATTATTGTAGTTATCATTGCTTTCGTGCTTTTGAAACAATCAATATTTAACAAAGGAATTCTTGGTGACCTAATTTTGGTGAACTCCATCTCAGTGATCAGAATGGATAATCCGAATCACATGTTTACAGTAACAAAGTATAGTGTTGATCAATTGATGAGGTTTCGGTTAGTGCTCAGATAATGGGTCATACCTGATCAGGTTGCATTGACTAGCGTAAAAAGTCTTGGGATATTGAACTTTAGAAGGAAAATATCAGGTCGCCCCAGGACTAGGAAACCATCTGGAGCGAAACTAACTAATCTTGTGTATCCAAAACACCCTCGGCAGTGTTAAAGAGAATGTTATCTGTATGACTTTAAATTGCCGATCATTAATAAGGAAAGATGTGTTTGTTGTACAATTGCTCCGCGAAGAAAATATTGACTTTGCAATATTAACAGAAACCTGGTTTTCGGTCCAGAACCAACAGCAATTTGAATGTTCGGATTTTAATCAAAATAGATTCAACACCAGCGTCTCAAATCGTAAAAACAGGGTTTGCGGCGTTGTTGCTCTGACATGCCGAAGTGGTATTAACATGTGTAGAGTGTCAGCTGGTGTGACACAAACTTTGAGTTCGCAGTATGGTAACTTTTTAAAACAAATAAATACCATGCACTGTGTTGGAATGTATAGACCGCATTCATTGGCAAAACCTAACCTGTTTGTGTCGGACTTTCTCAAGTTTGTAGAGGATTTGGTTCCAAAGTATTCTAACCTCATGTCAATGGGTGATTTTAACCTACATATCCATGATGACAGTAGCGCTATAGCAGAACTAAGCATTTCATTATTGGGTGGGTGCTGCACGTGAATTTCCCAAGCCTCGTCCACGGTCATAGTCTTGACATAGTGATCACCGAAGTCGCAAATGGCATCCTTTCCTGTCATAACATTGTGCTGTTAAAACTGTTTCTTTCGTGAGAAAGGAAAATATTTGTCAGCAAATCTGTTGTATTGCGGAATTTTAAAAACATGGATGAGTTTAAGTTTGCTAATGATCTTGCTGAGATATTCATTAGTTGAACATTTGTCGATCTGTGTGTAGAGCAATTTGAAGATAAAATTATCATAGTTCTTGACAAACACGCTCCCGTGAAAGAAAAAAAACAAATCTGTAGAGCACCGAAACCCTGGTTTAGTGAGGATATCCATTCTACGAAACTACTGATGCGTAGCTCTGAGAAATTGTGTAGAAAATATCGCCAGCCAAAAGACTATGAAAGTTTCAAATCAGCACTAAATAAATATCACTGTGCTTTAAGACGTGACAAAGAGATAATTCTAAGTCAGAAAGTACTCGAGTCCAGTGGAGATTCAAAGAAACTCTACCAGTTTGTAAAAGACTTAACCAGAAGCAAGTCTGAGAACCCTATGCCAACTGTGGAGGACGGAAGCAATCTAGCTGATGAGTTTGCTGACTATTTAATGGACGAAATCGAAAACATACGAGAATTTTTGAAGACAATTTTAACCCAGCAGTGAAAAATGTGCTAGCGGATGAAAGTTTTGAGGAACTTTCAGAGGAGCAAATTAGAAACCTAATAAATAAATTACAAACAAAATCATCAAAATTCGACGTGTTAAAGTCATTTCTGAACGAGCTGTTGCCTTCAATCACTAGGCTTGTGAACCTTTCCTTGACACAAGGAGTGTTTCCAGCAAAATGAAAACAGGCGATTGTTAGACCACTTTTAAGAAGTCTGGCCCTGAACTTAAATTTGGTAATTATTGCCCTGTAAGCAATTTGTATTTTTTGTCATATTAATTGTTAAAGCGGCACTTTAAAGACTAAAACAGCATATCTGCTTATAGACAGTTTCACTCGTGCGAGTCCGCTTTACTCCGGCCTGTGAATAGTTTGCTTGATCGGATGGAAAATCATGAGGCTACGGCACTAATAGCTATAGACCTTAGTGCGGCGTTCGACACGGTTGACCACGACATGCTCGTCGACGTATTGACAGATCCGTATAGTATTTGTGTATCAGCGCTGGAATGGGTGAATTCGTACCTGCGACCATGTGGCTGTCGCGTGAATGTGAATCAAATATCTTCATCTCAGCGCCATCTGACATGTAGTGTCCCGCAAGGAAGTTGTTTAGGTCCTTAGCTCTATTTGACCTATGATGGAACTCTATTTGACATTGTGCCTCCGTCCATTTCCGTGTTTGGGTTTGCGGACGACCAGACAGTGAACGTACGTTTCCAACCAACAGCAATGGCAGAAGGGACTGCAATTCAAGAACTGCAAGGTTGTGCATTTGTCATAAACGACTGAATGAACAATAGCAAACTAAAAATGAATGCATCCAAAACAGAATTTATATTGTTTGGTAGTCGCCCGCAGTTGAATAAGTGCAACACTAAAGAAATTGAAATATGCGGTGATAACATGAAACTGCAGAATTATATCAGATTTTTGGGAGCTTTTCTGAATGCCACACTTAATTTCAATGAGCATATTAAAAGAAAGTGTAAAACTGCTATGTTGAACTATTTCAAGATAAAAAATATCCGTAAATTTCTTATCAAAGTAGCAACTGAGGTCTTTGTTCTGCCATTAGTAATTTCTCACTTGAATTATTGTTAATCAGTTCTGTATGGTGTCACTCAGTGTGAACAACGTAAATTACAAAGTATCCAGAATATGTGTGCTAAACTTGTTTTCAACCGCTTTAGATGTGATAGTTCAAAACAGGAGTTATATGATCAGCACTGGTTACCCATAAAGGCAAGAAATAATTCCTCACTTATATGTACAGATGTTTTTTTCAATACCTTATTTAACTTTTGTCTATTAAAGATTCAAAACGCACACAACGATCCTCGGAATCATCGGATGTTACATTGTGCCTTTTACTAAGAAAAAGACCTTCAGTAACAGGTTTTAGTTATATTGGGCCTAAGCTTGGGAATGAACTGCCTCTAAACCTAAGACAAAGTGAGTCAATGAACATCTTGAAGAAACATTTGAAAACTCACCTTTCCAGAGATTATTATGCATTATTCTAAAACGTATACCCTTTCACTATTTACCAATGTATTGATGTGCTGTTGTCTGTTTATACGTTGGTGAACACCCATTATGTATATACATGTTGTACATCATTTATATACTATGCATTTAACTATGTATGTAATGAAATGTGTGCTTATATTCATGATTATATTCATTGATTACTTTTTTAATTGTGTCTGTATTGCTGTATTGCTGTATTGCTTTGATTATACTCTAATTCATTATTGTACAACGCCATTGAATATGTATTTATATGTAGAAATAGGCGATAGGCGATTAAGCAAATAAAGAGTTTCAAGTTTCAAGTCAAACATGTTTTAACATATCAGTGCGTTGTAACTAATGTCGCTTCTACCGGTCATACTAATTATAATAACAAATTCAGTCTCACGTTCTGCACATACTCCTGTGGGATCATCTGTGATCCTGCAGAATAATTATAGTTCATTCAAGAACGATAATTCCATTTGGCTTGAGTGACTCCACATGTTGCCCATAGTTTCGCGTTAACCAGGGCATAAACCATTGTGAAATTGCAAAACGGCTGCCGGTGAGCCCTGTGAAAATCAAGAAAATAAAACTTACTTATAAACAGCTTATATAAAGTTGTGCGTAACTGAAACATGCAGTGTTATTTTTGTTAACCCGTACATAGGAAGGTAAGAAAAGGTCTGACAAAACGCAGTTATTGGTCATCGCCACGGTACTTTAGTGTATTAACTCATATTGTATAACTCGTTACTAGCTTCTCATTGTGTGAACTATTTGCAAATCACCTGGAAATGATCGAAAAGTCATTAATTGGTTTTAACTAAGAATATATTAGGCATTTACTGTAATCCGAGTAGTCGAATGCCATGTAGATGATGGTATTCTTGCGGCGTTTGCCACCTTTGTTGCCCGCAGCGATTTGTCTGAGAGACTCCAACATTGCCGTTACACCGGACCCATTGTCGTCAACCCCTTCAAAATTAGGAAAAGACATTTGTTTTCTCCATTATGTTGGGTAAGCTTATTGTGTTGCCTTCCAAGTTCATTTAAATGAGAGCAATGGAAAAACAAATGTTAAGTCACCCACCCGCCAACCATACTACAAGATCATCATATTTTTGGCTCAGTTGTTGAATGTATTTGGTACAAGGCCATATCTTTTATGTTATTTTTTTCATTTTCAAACAGAACTGGGGATTCAATATGGAGTTTATCTTTTAAAGTTATATTAAGTTAAGCTTAATCACTAATTATTTTATCACATACATATTGCAACAAATGTTTCACTGTTTTTTTTTAAATATTATGTTTAAAGGTGTGTATAATTGTTTCTGGAGTCGTTCAACGCGTATGCCCTTATTGCCTTCAACGGAAGGATGGTAACTACATTGTTAACTATTTAACATTTCGTTTGTTGATGTTTGCGAGCAATTTGTGAGACATCCTCATACCTAGCCGTATTTATTCCAGTCGTATACAGTGACATTCAATGTGTACGTCGTTCTTAGATTATTGCATTGCTAATGTAAGAAATGAAAACTTATGCCCAATGTCGAGTTATGTATTACCATATACATATATTTAGTTTCCGTTAAGTTGGTACGTATACGTAATAAGTATATGTATTATACTGAATAAATAAAAACGGTATTTGCAGTTAAACATAATGACTTGTTCAGCATAGTGGTGATAAACGTGTTATTTTGTATCTTGTAAAAACAAAAAGACTTTTAAAGTTTTAACGGGTTAACTAGTACGTATATGTATTTAGTATATGTATTAGACTGAATAAATACCAACGGTATTTGCAGTTAAACATAATGACTTGTTCGGCATAGAGTTGATATATGTGCTATTTTGTATCTTGTAAAAAAGACTTTTAAAGTTTTGACGGGTTACTTAGTACGTGTATGTAATAAGTATATATATTAGACCGAAAGAAATCTAACGGTATTTGTAGTTTAACATAATGACATGCACGGCATGGAGTTGATATACGTGATACTTTGTATCTTGTAAAAACGACTTTTAAAGATATAACGGGTTACGAAGTCGTTTATGGGTAACGTTAATCGTTTAAACGAGATACGTTAGTCGTTTAAAATATACTAATGACAGGTATGCAATCTCTATGACACCGTTATCACGAAAACACTTTTTAAATCTTAATCTCAACTCTTTTTTCCTTATAGAAACGTCATTTTTTAAGAGCGTTGTCTTTGCCCTATTGAAATATCAGACATTATTGATCAACATTCTAAATAAAAAAACCTTGCAGAGCAATACAGTAACACGCTGACATGTTTTTGGTTCTGAAATTATTTGTCTTAGGTAGTTTTCTACATCTATTTTATCCCAATAATCTATATGAATGTGCGTTTTAATAATGGTTAGATTTTAAATAATGTTATTTTCGCAACTGGTCAAATGAGGGATTGAGATTGTTAAATAACTAAGAAATTTGTGTGACATTGGGGGAAGTTAAGTGTTCTATGACCGCTTAACTTTACATAAGAATAAAATATTTTCTTTCATGCTTTACGATGAAATATGGGGTTTTAACAGTGAAATAACAACAGTGAAAATATCAATTTGATATTTTCACTGCAAAATAAGGAGTGAAAATATCAATTTTCAGAACTACTTTTAAAATCCTTTGTTGTTACATGTACAGTACTTGCCTTGGTCAAAACAGAACACTGTACTTCAGTAAATTATGTCAAAAAATGTTTAAAAAAAATAAAGAAATATTTTATAAATTTAAATAAATATATAATTGGAAATTAACAACTTAACGTTTATTACCGGTTATCCCGTTTATCAAACATTTTACTGATCTATGAAGTTGAATGTTCGAACATTTGCTTTCATTCCAAACAAATTACAGACAAAAACAACTGTTCGAACATAAATAAAATTTTATAGCATCGTGCAAATGTATTTTGAACTGTTAACCGTTGTAGTACGTAAAATGAGCTTCCTGGAGAATTCACACAACAATTTACAGATAGATCCGATATTTTTTACCCCACCCACATCTCAAAATGTGTCAACAAACTAGCGTGGCATTTACTCTTCTGGAAAACAAACATTTTAAAGCGAAACAGACTGGTCTCTGACAATAAGATGACTGAATATTAACTTACTATAAAAACACGCGTATATGCAGTCTTAAACTAAGAAGAATGGTTAAAATCCAATGAGTATCCACATTTGTTTTGCTAACACATTTGACCTTCCAAATTTTCATTCTATTAATAGTGGCGTAGTAATTTGGTTAAAATAAAGTGTTTTCATTATTTTTTGGAACATTTGTGCACTAATAATACTTCATTTTTTACTGTTCATAAAGCTTTGCAAGAAAAAATCGAGCGAATATTAAGCTATAAGAATGAATAGCAGAGAACTATTTCTCAGCAAACCGAAAGTAGAAAAGTTGACAGCTATAATTATGCATGAGGGGCGCTCCACGGGTAGCGGCGTAAAGCCCACCCTTTTCAAAAAGGGGGTAATTCAGAAATAAATAAAAAACAAATAAAACTTCGAAAATAAGCATAAAAGAAACAGAAAATTTGTTTATTTCAGTGTAAGATCGTATTTAATTTCACTCGTGATCATAAAAAAACTACATTTTCACTCGTGGCTTCGCCACTCGTGAAAATATGTTTTTCTATGACACTCGTGAAATAAAATACGATCTTACACTGAAATAAACAAATATACCCTATATCTTCAGTCACACGAGCATGTGTTTTGTGCACGTGGTTACCGCTGTAATTAGTGAGATTTTATCAACACCCATCCTTAGTACGCGGTAAACAAGTAATTGTAACACCATAGGGTATACCCAGAAGTTATGAAATACATCATAGGGTTATACGCGTTTCCTGAAGTGCTAAAAAATGCATCTTTCTGTAATGCACCAGTCAATTGTAACCCTGGTCCAGGGGTATACCGGGGATAGCCGGGAAATGGGTCGTGTTTTTACCTTTCATGTGATCCCCGCAGTGCCGGGTGAATGCGGTGGTTTTGTCTTTGTGCCAAAAATGGCCGGGAATGGTTCTTACTTAGAGTCCCTGTGGTGCGGGGTCATTTGGCGGGGATTTTACCAGCAGTTTGTCCACGCAGGACGGGGCTCTTACCCGGGCTTAGCTGGACCGGAAGTCAAAGTTCCCGCTTTTCCCCGGACCTAGGGGTCCGTGGTTACAATTGACTGGTGCATAAGCAGACTGACAAGTCAATATTTGTTACGCAGGATTCGGATGGAAAATGAAGGAGTATGTAAAACATTGGAGAAGTGTGTATATACCCTTACCTTTTGTGATAGTTACGGTGTCATAGTGCGCTCCAACACCGACAATTTCATCCTCATACGTTCCAAACCGTTCGCCTTTCAACACCCCTATTATACCCCTATTATATTGGTAATGGAAACCTGAAATCATGATAAAAAGGTAAACGTCGTTTGAATGTTTTTGAATACGGCATGAATTAACGTACTTCTCATATTGCTAAAACTAGGGCACACTTCGAAATAACTATCAGTAAAGCATTTCTGCAACGTTTATACCATAAAATAAGTCTCAGTAAAGCATTTCTGCAACGTATATGCAATAAAATAAGTCTCAGTAAAGCATTTCTGCAATGTTTACACCATATAACACCGGACGCCTGTGATTATCATAATAGTGAAATACTTCTGCGTATGTAGTATGTTAACTAGACTTGTGCTATTCTCGCTGCCATATGTTTGTCTAGACTTGCATTATATGCTTGATGCTTAATACCACAAGATAGATGAGATTGTGGCACGTCGTGTTCAGTCCACCTTTCTGGAATTCGTCGTAGATGAAAAGGCAAGGTTGACTTTTGAAGGCTGGATTAGCAATATGATGCCGTGTATCGGAAAAGTGCTGAGTCAGCGTTGACCGAATATATCCAAGATCTGCACCCAATATTGCCTGATCTGAAAACAAAGAGTATATAATTTAAATATAAATATTTAATGTGTTAGCATTAAGAACATGTTAAGTTCATTAGCATTAACAGGTAGTAATGTAGATCCGTATCAAATATTGCTTTAAAGACAAAAGATCAGATAAAAAGAGGAACAACATGTATCCCTCATTTGTGTTGACCGGGTACACTAGGTTCGCACAATATTTGTTTCGAAATCGATACATTATCAATTTTGTCACGTTTATTCTGTTAACACTATCGTTGACCTTATATAGTTTATATTGTACACTTTTTCCTGCTAAAGAAACCTCAGATAGTGTCATGGTGGTATCCGCCATTGACGATGTCGATAGCTTTTGTTAATGTACTATTATGTATCGTCCGCAAAGTTTTATATAAAATGCATCATCCCTTAAATATATCGTCCGTAAAGTTTTACATACTAGATATCCTCCGTAAAGTTTCCCCCACCGTATACCGTCAGTAAAGTATCACATTCCATGTATCGTCCGTACAGCTTCACATAACGTTTATTTTCACATACCATGTATCGTCCGTGAAGTTTCACAGATCATGTATCAACCTCAAAGATTCCCATCCCGTACACTGTTTGCAAAGTTTCACAAACCACTGTCATTAAAAATGCACATACCGTACATTGTAAACTATGTGGAAATTCAGTTAGTTTCAATGCATTGTACATATCGATGCCAAGTTTATGTCAGTTTTCGACAATTTTCTTTTTTTTTCGCTATTTTATCATACGTGAGATAGCCCTTTTAACCGTATATTGTCCGTTAAGTTTCACAAACCGTTTACCGTGCATTATTTTAACATACCGTGTATCATGCGTAAAGCTGCACAAAACGTTGACCTTCCGTTTCATTTATCGTGTACCATTCGTAAAGTTTTACATTCCGTGAAAAATGCGTAAAGCTGCCCATACCGTATATTGTGCATTAAGTAACGCATACCATGCATCACTCGTAATGCTGCACATAACGTATACCGGCTGTTAAATTGTATGTACCGTCTATTTTCCGTAACACCCTACATATCGGTCGTCCTTTGTAAAGGTGCACTTATCATGTATCGTCCGTTGACATACCTTTAATCTTCCGAAAGGTCTCAAATACCAATTTCCGTGTGTTTCACATACCGTAAAGCGTCCGTAAAGTTTAAAAAAAACCATACAACATCCGTGAAGTTCCACATACCGTAAACCGTCCGTAAAGTTGCACATATTTTAAACCGTTCTTAAGATTCAAACATTGAATATTGTCCGTATACATTTACAAACCGTATACCTTGCGCAAAAAATTATATTAAGTATAACATACGTTAAGCTTTACGTACCGTATACAGTCGAAAAAGTATAACATACCGTCCACCGTCTGTACAATCTCACGTGTGTATCGTCCGAAGAGTTTCACATACTTTATCGTTCGTAAATTTGCAAATACCGGATACCAACTGTAAAGCTGCACGTACCATATATCGTCCGTAAACATTTACATAACGCAAAAGGTTCATAAGGATGCACATACCATAAATCATCCGTAAAGTTTCACATACCGTAAACCGTCCATTTATTTTTTTCACATACCGTATACCCTAAGTAAAGTATCACACATAATAAAGATTTCACGTTTTCATCTAGAGTATACTGCCTGCATATTACGCAAGATGCACATAATTTATACAGTCCGTAAAGTACCGTTTGTAAAATCGTGAATACCGTTAACTGTTCGTAATGTTTTACATACTGTATATCTTACGTAAAGTGTCACACACAATGTATCGTCATTAAAGTTTAAGTTTTACGTGTGTAAAGATTAACATATGATGTATCGTCCATAAATTTGCAAATACCGTTTATATTCCGGCAAGCTTGACATATCTTCGTTTGTAAAGCTGCTCATACCAAATATCGAACGTAAATTTTCACATGCCGTGTACCGTCCATTTAGTGTTTCGATACCGATTACCGTCTGTAAAGTTCCACATGCCATGCATATTTCACACAATGTATATAGTCCGTAAAGATTACTTTAATGATTACCGTATATAGTTCGTAAAGTTTAACATACCGTTTACCGTGGTTTTTGTTAAGTTTTACATATCGTATACTTTCCGCAAAAACATACCTTACCTTATACCGGCAGTAAAGATGCACATAGCATAATCTTTCTGAAAAGATTCATATACAGTATATTGTCCGCAAAATTTCCCATACCGTTTACCGTTCGTAATGTTTCACATACCGTATACCATTCGTAAAGTTACAATTGACATTCAAAGGCCTAAAGATGTTCCATAGAGTACAACTTCCGTAAAATTTCAAATACAATGTATCGTTGATAAAGTTTCACATGCAATATACAGTCCGAAAAGTTCCACACACCGTCTACCATCAGTAAATTTCCACATTCCATGCATCGTCCATACAGATCACATACTTTATATTGTCCGTAAAGTTGAACACATCGTATGCCTTCAGTCTCGTTTTACAAACCATGTATTGTCCGTTAAATATCCCATACCGTATATTGTCCGTAAAGTTTCACATACCATTTATCGTTCGTAATATTCCGCATTTTGAATACGGTCCGTAATGTTTGACATAACATGTCTTGTCCGTAAATATACACATACCATATACCGTCCTGAAAGCTGAACATACTTTTTATCGTCTGTAGAACCCCTGTCATTCTCTCACGACATTACTTGCAATATGTGGGGTTAAACTGCAGGTTGCCAATTTAATTTATAAATCTTGTTATGTTTGAATAGATAAATGTACAAATCGACTGTAATTTAGGCTGTATCCTGGAAATATTAACCTTAACTGCAACAGAGGTTTGATTGGATTTAGGTTTTATCGTTTTCAATTTGGACATGTCCGTGATTTGAAATACTTAATAGTTCCGGTACATTGTTTATTGCCGTCCGACAAAGGATGGATCACAAAGTCATACAATTATTTTCACTATTTAGGCCATGTTTGTACATAGTACCTTTTGAGGGTAACTGTTCGGTATGTACAGTTTGAAACATACACGATTTTTGTCCTAAACGCATTTGCATATTGAAGCGAAAGTAAAACCAGCTAAGAAATGGTCTCAGGTTCCAATATGTATGATACTATCCAATCAACGATATATTGTTGCACTTATTTTCACCTTTGAAGTAAAAACAACCCCTTTTAGCAATTTTAAATTGGGTAGTATGAATCATTGTGTCATAAAAGTCATTTTCAAAATGTCGAATAACTATGACGGCCAAACAAAACCTCGAAATTAAAAAAAATCTTCGACATATTATACCTTCGTAAAATTTCAACAAAGTGTACATAAAAAAATGTAGCAAATGATAAAAGTTTAACCCTTGAAAAAGATGGTACCTTAGAGCTAACTTAAATTAATATGTGAAACATTTTTATCATTTTTCTTCCCCACTCACTTCGATAATGTAAATACCCTTATCGTACGGAAATAAAAGTTTCTGTCTGCAGTTATAATAAATCGTGTTGATCAAATCGCTTTTCAAACAAAACATAATGTATTGTAATATAATATAATGTCCTTGAAACTACCCTTTATCCCCCGTGCTAACGCTAACAGTGACTTTATCACAGGCTGTCCTCTCTAACAGAGACTTGTTAACGTCCTGTACAAGTAGGAAGTGACTTTTTTGCGTTTTGCGGCATGTTTACACTAGCAGTGACTTTTTACGGCATGTACACGCAAAAAGTAACCTTTTTAACGATCTTTCTACGCTAGCAGTGACCTTTTCGGCCTGTACACGATAAAAGTGACTTTTTATGGTCTTTCTACGACATCTGTAACTTTTAACGGTCTGTTTACACCAGCAGTGACTTTTAACGGCCTGTTTACGCCAATAGTGGTTTTCATTTTACGTTATATCTGTGCTTACATTGACTTTTGTCCGGTCTGTCTACGCTAACAGTGATATTTTAATGTCTGTTTATGCCAGCAGTCACTTTGTACTGTCTGTTAACGCTTACAATAATGTACACGTTTTCTTAGTACACAAGACTATTTGATATTGTTAACGCTAACTTTAACATTTGTACGGTCTGTTTACGCTAAATGTGACCATAAACGGTATGTTGAATAGTGACTTCTGTACAGTCCGTTTACCCAAACGGTGATGTTTGTACGATCTTATAATGCTGATAGTGACTTTATACGATTTGTTTATGTTAACAGCAACTGATGAAGGTCTATCTACATGACCTATATGACCTTTATGGACATGTTCGTGAATACGTGTTTAATTTGTCCCTGAAATATGCTACCGTATTTTATGCATTCTACTTAGAACTATAAATGTAACTGCGATATATTTTTATGTTATTATATATAACAAATTAAGTTCTTCAAATTTAAATTTTTGCCATTTAAATGATGTATGCAAAAATAGGTAAAGTAAACAAATAAAATATGCTGCACTGCATAATTGCTTGTGTACTAAGAAAACGTTTACATTATTGATTGATTTTTATACATTATATTAATGAAATATCACATATCGTTTCACACATACATAATTCTCTTATTCGTAGAGTCATATACGTATATTTATACTTACAGTAGACGCTGAATATCCCTATACACTGCGTAATTGGTTTCATTTTGAATTGCCTGTGTAGATGTTTTGAAATGTTCAGTTGAAATGAGTGTTTAAACGCACGTCGGACAATTGATATGATAATGATATTTTTAAAAATACCTTTTTTGTCCTTATCATGAGATTTTTCAGTGGCGGTTCCAGGATATTCTAAATGGGGGGGGGGGCATAACTAATTATAATTATTGAATGCATTATTTTAATCATATAATGACATGAAATTAACATTTGTTTTCACTGTCAATGATGTTTGACAGATCAATTGAATTAAAAAGATAGCATTTACTGATCTAAGTTAACTCTTTCAAAAACAACAACAAAGATATCTAGCCGGGTTGGGAAATCGAACCAGGGTCGACGGATTAACAGGCTAAGTCGTTAACCACTCGTGAGACACACATGTACATTCCGTAGAATTAATGCTATATAAATCTACAGTATATTGATTACACTTAACAATACTGTAGGTAATTCGAATGTCATTGCTATTTAAGTTAACTGAAGTAAAAGCAACTTGACAACAAATTCCAAAAAGGGTTTCAAATAAATTATTTTTATATTATTTCGAGAACAAGACGATAATAAAGGCCGAAATGGAAAGTTTCAAGGCGGCAACGTTTTGAATTTTAACTTTTGTTAAAAGCACGTCATGCACACATATATCTTGTTGACACACAATGCCATTATTAAAGGCAATGACGAACATATAATGTGCACATGTTAACAGTTTAAAACAACTTATATTTCTGGTATATGATATATTCTAAAAACAGATAACTCACGTGTATAACTGCAGCCATATCTATCTACTTTTGATCAGCTGTCAGTGTAAAATGCGGCGCCGATTTTTTTTATCGAATGTTCGGGCCCCGATGTCATTTGAAATGAAGAGACTTTTTCGTTTCATATACTATATTATACTCGATAAACAGATTTAATTGGTTATTTGCTCAAATGCTTATATACAAATTACATTGTGACAAAACCACTTATTTGTACAGTTAAATCAATAAAGATGTGACCCCAAAAACATCACTCTCCGGCCCACTAGGGTGTGTGTGTGTGTGGGGGGGGGGGGGGGGGCACGGGCCCTCCGTGCCCCACCGGTAGATTCGCCACTGTTTTTCAGAAAATCAAATATGAGTCATTATACCCTGTGGTACATCAACATGTGCATAGCCAGCAGTAAGTGAAAGTGTACGAGAACAATAAGGAAACAAAATCAGAAAAAAAAAACTGAAATCTTTGATTATCAGAGTGGTTTTTAGGTCCTTATTAAGTAGTATACGCATACATTTTCATCTAGACATAACATATGACCTGTCCGTACAGTTTGCATGTTTAACATTTTTGTTACATGCTCTTGTTAGCTTAAATTGTGCAGACAAGCCATAGTGCAGAATTTTGAAAGTAGCACAACCATTACTTCATCTGCCATTTTTCATTAGAAGTAGAAATTCAGCCCCCGCCGCTTCATTGGTACCATTCCTCCCTCTGAAAATAACAATAAGATTACTAGTTGATATTCAATAATTGAACCTTGAAATAAATGTCTGCTTGTTCACGTGTTAAACACGCTAAACCACTATCATAATGATCTTTTACTTACTTTTAGTTGAGAGTTTATGGCAAGACGGAACTAACAAGTTTGACGAGTATTTGACCATTCGTAAATCTATATCTACTATATACAGTATTTGAAAAGGCCTAACACCAATGCTATTATGTGCAAACTGCAATCAGTTGACGAATCTGTATTTGAAGAATATGCAAAAGGATAAGTAGGATATATTTAAAGAATACACATAGGTCGTGACAAGAAATTTACAAGAGTACAGTAAGATCAGATACTTCAACTTTTAGAAAAACACCTACTATCTTTTCAACAGTAGACACCGACATAGGACAAAAATATGATACGATCAAACATAGGAGAGGTTTACTCCCACAGTATCAGACAATATTAAATATAATCAACCGCATGGTAGAATTCACCCTCAAATGATTTCAGAAGTAAAAAACCATTTAAAAGTAAAGTTATTAAGAAGTCAAGAGGTCGTAATAGTGAGGATAAAGGCAAACTCCAAATGTGCATAGACCACAGTATGTTAGACAATAGGTGTGTGCAAGATTTTTAAGACCTGCCCGGTTTTCGAAACTTTAAATGGAAGCAAGTATTTTACAACCATAATTATAAAAGCCTCATGTCATCGCAGTAGAGGATAGAAAAAAGAGTAAAGGCGTTGACACATTGGGAAAAGGATAAGAGATTGTGCAGTATCAGGAGCAGGATTAAGAGAAGACAGTAATTGCGTACGCCAACCGATCTTTATCTAAATATGAGAAGAACTTTCCAGCTTTAAAACTTGAACTGCTTTCTTTGAAATGAGCCGTCACAGAGAAGTTTTTTGACTATTTGAAAATCAATCAATTCACAATCTTCACAGAAAACAGGCTCTTGACATATGTCTTAACATCAGCAAAGCTATATGCAACAGAATACGTGTACCGTGTATTGATATTATTGGTGTATTGAACATCAATATTGCACACAGAGGAGATGGGAACGCCAATGCACAGATGGAAAAAAGAGATATGTAGAAGCCACAGAAAAGATCAGTTGATGGAAAGATGTCGAAAAGTGAACAAATACCGAACAAGATACAATACAGAGAACACCAAACTATGCGGAAACACAGGAGTTTCAAGATGAGAAGATTGTCATAAAACAAAAGGAGGAAGATTTAGCGGAGAGAAGAATGATTAACAACTTGTTCTACATTAAATGTTACAGAGATGATGTTTTAATTGGTTTACATATCCAGGGAAGGAAAGAATTTTTAAATTCACAGAAGGCAAGGGTGTTACTGGACCGGAATGGCGTTAGATGATGACGAATGTGTAAGACATTGTCAGAAATGCCTGAGGAGGAAAGGCCCTACTAATGGTCGTGCATATAATGTTTTATAAACATTACCTCGTCATATCCACTTGAGAGAGCTTGAATGGACTTTTTGACTTTAGAGCCAAATGAGAACTTTCTAACATACTTGACATACAGACCAGAATATTGGTCAGCACAGTGTTTCTTTTCTAATTAATTAGACGATTTCCCACTTTTTCATTTGATATCTCACTGGTTTTATTGCATTTACTGATTCTCGTATTGTTTAAAGTATTACAGAATATAAGTTTTATTGGTTTAAGAAATGTATGACCGTATATTAAATCGATTTAAAAAAATATGTTTTATATCTGTGCAAATATTACAATCTGTTGGGTATTATATGTATAATGACAAAAGACATGGTACATTCACTACTTTAAGATACTTTGTTCGTCCATATACATATATATTTGATATTAAGATTAAAACATAAACATAATTCGACGCACGTTCTATCAAATATGAGATCATTTTAGCTTCTTGTTTGCAGCGGTGCTTTACAAAAGCCCTCGTCTGAGATTTTCTGACACTTGGGAGCGCTCTTTACGCCCCGTTCACACAGAATTACGATCTCACCACGCTCAAGCCGCTCATCCCGACTTGAAGAATATATCAGATCGGGGCGAGAACGGCGTCAACATCTCAAAAAGCGATGTGTATCGTCTGCGGACCGGCTGATTTACGCTTGTCCTACGATTTCACCACGACCACTGCATTTCCGATACAATTCTTCCGCGCTACTTCGTTGTCACCCCGGTGTACACGACACTACTTTGTTGGTAGACAGACTAAAAAGACTGCTCAACGATGTCGAATATCAGATGGAAAAACTATTCGGAGGTGAAGGATAAGGCAAGAAGGAACCTACTAAGTCCGACCATGGCTAGCTGTAGAACGAAGGCTTCAGTTTGGACATTACGATAGACTGGTCCGTGGGTTAAGATTGGAAAACACGACATCAGCGTGTATGAACCAGTTCAATTATTCGCCGATTGCACTACGATGCTATAACGATAACGAAGATCTTGCCACGATGCTTCCACGATGCTTCTCCGCTTATACCGATCTAACTACGTACTTACGGTGCTATTAACCCTGATTCACTTTAGCAACGCTCCTACTACGCTTGTTTTGAACATGTTCAAAATAAGTGTGGCGGGTTCTTGGAGCTTCACGATCTTCGCAATTTTTCAACGATCCTACTACGTTTATGAAGACGCTCTCACGAGCTGCAACAATGAAACCACGATGGGTCACGATGTAATACCAATTTTAGAGCGTGGTAGAAGCGGGGCCCGGTTTGAACAGGGTAGTAGGGGCATAGGCAAAACCATCGTTAATAAACAGTTAAAGCCACGTGGATTGTTTAAGAAAAGCTCTCTGAAAAGATGCTGTTGTTTATGTAAGTAATATCCTTTTCCGGTATTCTCGAACAGCATTTTACGCCATGTGTGTGCTAACCTGCCTACTGTCCGGAGGAACTATCCTCCATGACTTTTGCAATCTGCCAACAAGATTCTGCGAATCATCATGCTCATAAAATCGAATTTTCATTGTTAAATGATAAGTCTAGTCCCTAGAGGTATTTCTGTGCATTGTTTGTGTTCAGAGCGTTTTAACACAAACATAAATGTATTTTAATGTTTGCAATTAGTTATTCAAGAAATATGTAAAGCTTTCTAATTTGCTGCCAATAAAGGTCACTAAAGGTTCAAGCTCATTTCAAGGTCAAAATGTGTTGTTGTTTTTTATTTTATCTATACTTATACCAAGCATTATTTACAAACTATTGCAACATTCCATTGATATAACCATATTCTTTAACATATAATCATTTACCTAAATGTTTTAAAATAATTTACGAGTTTACGAGCTATTGCAACATTCCATTAATACAGCATAGTTCTATAGCAGAATAATCAAAAGCAGGACAGTATAAGACACATTGGTATAATACACCAGCAAATTACTTACCACCAACTTATTCTGAGTTTTGCTAAACTGCTAATTGTGATATTATTTAGCAAGCGACATTCTTTAAATGGTATTTACTATTTAGTACTAAAATGATTTAATTCATATACATTGATACTCCAAACCCTTATGTGACCATGTATGTAACGTTTACTTTCCCACTGCTAAGGTAATTTAAAAGTTATATGCTACTTATTTGTTAAATCACATTTTCTAATGTTTATGTTTAAACTTTTGGCTACTGAGCTTGTTTTTGTAGTTTTTCACGTAAGTATTTATATGCATACAATATCGAGTAAAATCAGTGCATTTTGGAGAAAGAGTGGCAATGAAAGTAGAACCAAGATGGCGTCGGAACTTGCCGTACTGTATTGCAAATTCAGTTAAAATATTACATTGGAGTTCATGATGAATATTCATTCGGCAATTACTTTACTAATCATGTACTTCAAATTGGTTTAAACAATATTTATTTCGATATAATATTTACAATTAGTTTTGTTTAACAAATTTGAGCATAATCCAAATTAACAAAGACCAAATACGTAATGCATTGAAAGAGAAGAACATGTAAATTATGCACAAAACAATAGTGTACACAGAATTGAGAAGAAAGCCTTGAGGCTTATACTATGTCTCTCTTCTGTATGTCATTCACGCTGCTAGGCTGGTGCGCAAGTTGCAGTGACTCGAATAAATATAATCTTATAGTCGAATGGTGCAAACTATGCTGTGTAAAAACAAGTTGTTTTAGTTTGTAATCAATTAGTTAGAAGGAAGAAAGGATAAAGGTTGAAGAAAAGGAAGGTGTGATAAGCAAGGTGGTACAGGGACTGGTCAGATCGGGATCGGGATAAGGTTTGTTGGAGCTTGTACTCAAAAACGTTTAGATTGGCGTATATAGTTCTGGACGTGGTCAAAGATAAGTTTGTTCGTTTGATATGAAGCTTCCTTCGATCCAAAGAGAAATAGTGGAAGAGACAAATGACCAACGGTGGATAACTGAACAATGAGATAATTTCGTTGGACGTTATATAATGGACAGGTGAAGAAAAAGTGGAAAGTGTCCTCAATTTCACCGCATTGACAATTAGGGCTGTTGACAATATTTTTTGAGAATAGATGCTCGTTAAGGTTGCTGCAGTGCATACGCAACCTCGCGTGATTGACACAAGATTTGCGGTCACCTTCGTAGTAGAAGTCAGGAACTTGTTTTTTGTTCTTATTGAGTTTGTATTTGAAAGAGGGCACGGATGGCGATGTACGAACTTCTTCCGGGAGTGCGTTCCATGCGGATATAGTTGATGGCAGAAATGAACTCGTCAACAACTGTGATTTGCATGAAATGTTTCGAAGGTTAGCTGCATTTCGAAGGTTATACGAAGTAGTGTCGCCAACTCTTGTTGGAATCAGAGTAGTTAGATATGCTGGTGCAAGAGAGTGAAACATCTTGTAAAATAGGATAAGTTTATGTTTACGTCGCCTTTCTTTGAGTGGCTCGATTCCAGTTTCAACATAAAGATTTGTCAAAGATACTAAACGAGTTGCACCGGTTATAATTCTGGCCGCCTCATGTTGAACTTTTTCTAAGTCATCCTCGTCAGCTTGCGTCAGATTATTCCAGACAACATCGCCATATTCCAACAAAGGCCTAATGAATGTGAAATACAGAACCTCAAGCGATTTACGATCAAGAACGTATTTGAATGATCGCATGAAGTGAATTCGCTGCCAAGCCTTCTGTTTGACGGATTGAATATGATCGTGCCAGGAGCAGGTGCTAGAAAGTGTGACGCCCAAGTGTTTATGAGTTGTAACTTCAGATATTTCTGTATTATTCATGAATATTGAGGGGTGCATATGCCTATTAGACTTTCTAGTGAATAATAGCGATTTGGTTTTTGCAGGATTGAATGTAACAAGCCATTTCTCAGCCCACATATGAATTTTGTCTAGGTCATTAGTAAGTTGCTGTGCAGCAGACACGGGGTCTTCGACAATTATATATAAGGTTGTATCATCTGCGAAGAGTCGAATATGTGATTGTATATCATCAACAATGTCGTTAATGTAGATAAGAAAGAGCAGCGGCCCAAGAATTGAGCCTTGAGGAACTCCAGCTGATATTGTAACTGTATCAGACATAGAACCAGAAAGAACAACACGTTGTTTACGTTCACTGAGATAATCACGAAGCCATAACAATAAAGAACCGGTAATGCCACTTTCACGAAGTTTATGGATAAGACCGTCATGCCATACTCGAAATGCTTTCGAAATATCACAAAATACTGCTCTTACTTCTTTACCTTCATCTAGAGCGAGGCAAAAAGAATGATAGATCGATACGAGCTGGTTGACAGTGGAGTCTTTAGGAACAAAACCAGATTGAAATGATGATAGATGGTCGTTTTGACGCAAGACATTAAACATGTACTTATGCAAAATTCTTTCAAGAACCTTACTGACAACACTTAAAAGTGAAATTGGTCGATAATTTCCAACATCTTGAGGGTCAGACTTCTTATAAATAGCACAGACATGAGCCAACTTCCACTTACATGGTACTTTACCGAGACGAAGTGAGGTATTAAAAAGATCACGGAGTGGGTAAGAAATTTCAATTGCTACTTCGCGCAGTACATAGCTATTTATTAAGTCTGGTCCAGTTGCTTTGCCGGTTTTAAGAGCCATTATTGAATCGATTACATCTTGAAGTGAAATAACAAAGTCTTGAAGTTTTGGATTATCACTGTCAGTGGAGGAAGGGAGGGGCCTGTTTGGTATATTTAATAGAGTCTGGGATTGGAAGAAATTATTTAATAGGTTCGCTTTGTCCGTATCTGATTCGTAGATAGTACCGTTATTGCTAAGTGGGGGGATTTCTTTAGATGAAATTGTTGAGATAGCGAAGTTCTTTATGGTTTTCCAAAAATCGGAGGTGGCAATGGTTTTTTTTCCTTAAGTCGTGTAGCTAGTTTGTCATAATGTAACTGCTTGGCAGTTCGAACAAGGTTGGTAACGCGATTTCGTATTTGGTTGTATATACACCATTGGTGTTTGGAGTTTATACGTTTCGCCGTTCTATAAGCGCGCCGTCTTTGTCGAAGAGATTTTCGGATTTCGTTGTGAAACCAAGGGGGGTCCCTATTGCGAATTACAACAGTCTTAGTAGGTATGCATGTCTCACACATAGTCATGAAGTGGTTAGTGAAATTATCGGTATATATATTGATATCTGTGTGCACACAGGACTGCCAGTCAAAATTAGAGATAAGGTTCCTTAGTTTGGCATAATCACCTTGAACGAATTTCCAGACCTTTCGTTTAAATGATGAACCGACAGTTTTATCGAAGCGTAGGACGCAATAGACTGGACAATGATATCGGACTAACTGTTCGAGGAATGGTTCACCTACTCCACAGTCGAGAACAATATCTTTTGAAGAAACGAGAAATAGGTCAATAAGAGACTCAGAGGATTCGGTAAAATGGGTAGGGTCTCGAATTACTTGGGTCAAGTTGAACTGTTGACAGATAGAATCAATCTTTTGACGGGTTGAGGGTTTATCCATATCTAGGTTAAAATCCCCTGTGATAAGAATGTCTTTGATACCTGTATCAACAGCCAATGAAATTGAGTTGGTAATACATTCAAGGACATATGGATTGGAGTTAGGAGGTCTATAGAATGTTCCAAGTAGAATGCGTCTATTTTTAATTCGCAGTTCAAGCCAAATACATTCAAGGTCATTTATCTCGAGGTCATGTCTTTCTAATACAAAAACATCTGACTTAATATATACAATAATACCCCCATGTGCATCGGATAGTCTATCTCTTCTGTACGGAACATGGAAGTTCGGAAATATCAAATCGGAGGTTACTGAATTAGAAGAGAGCCATGTTTCGGTGAAGGCTAGTATGTCAAAGTTGCGTAAGTCAGCGTACAAGATATCCTTTTTACTACTGAAGCTTTGAACATTATAGTGGACGACATTAAGACATCCAGTAACGTTAACTGGGATTTCAGAAGAAGAGGATAGAGAATGTGCAGGGCCAGGATTTTCATGAACGTCTCCAGAACAGAGTAGGAGCATTGCTAGCCAGCAAATAAGTTCAAAGTGAGTGAGGCATTTGATTCCCTTAGCACGAGATTGATAGTAACAGAACAAACCTACCCTCATTCGAAATGTACCTAATTCAATAGACATGGATAAAAGTGATTCCAGGATCAAACGGCGCTAGGAATGAGGGGTATCCACAAACCGTCTGACCAGTACCGCCATGGGATAGAAAGAAGAAAGAATAGAGTGAAAAGTAAGTTAGTGAATAGAAGTAAGAATACATTTTACAAGAAAATAAATGTGATGAGTTCCCTGTTTAAAAGAAGTGTTAGGGTAAGTGTAATTTCATATTTAAGCGTACGGTGAGTATAAAAGTTGTGCTCAATGTATGTAGCTGGTATTCTAAGTTTACATGTAATTGCAAAAAAGTGTCTTTTATAACATTCAAAATAATCTGATCGTTTATATGTTTGATACCGTAGTATTGCAACCAAATCAAAAATGAGGTAGAAAAAATAAGAATATTCGATTAGTATAATTCATCAGCCAATGGTATTATTTACCGCTTGACTAGCCACGACTCTAATCGAGCAGTACGAATTAGAATGTGCCTTTAATATGTATACAAATCTGCACGCTTTCCTCAAAATAACCATGAATTAATTTGACATACATGTTGTATTTCTGAATGTAATTTTCCATTCATAGTTTTACGCTGTTAGTTGAGGCGGATTTAATCTTGTGATGTTATGAAAATGTGATTAGATATTTACTAGTGTAATATAGTAAAATTGTGATTGCAAAGTGATGCAAATAGGAAATTAATAGTTTAACTGTGTTCTATGGAATTTAGTTGGAAATTATAAGAAGAAAGAAAAATCTAACAATTGAATTGTGGATTAACAATGTATGGAAATATTGTTGAGACATTTCTTAAAGATCATTTTGTATTGATGGTAAGTAGAAATTTATAATTGTTTAGCATTTCAGTAAGTTAGATGTTACAGGACATCACTATATGGCAGATGTTTTAACATTTTAACATGTCATGTTTGTACATTTTTTTTATAAGTATATCTAGACATTTGACAGGTACCATTTGTTCAAAGTTCGAATACATATATTCATTATTAAAGGCAGACTTCTATATCAACATTATTGTATACACATGTGTATAGTGTTTATAGACAAAAAAAAACAATTTAAAGATAGGAATATTAATAAATTTGCACTTAAGTAACTAGCCAAAGAATTTGTAAAATGATGATTTTAAGGTTTCCATGATTAAGTTTAGACAAAATTTCACAATATATATCTGCATTAAACATAATTACCATTTAGAAATAAGCAAAAATGAACAAGATTTGAAATAGATGATAATAAAAAGCAAAGCTTAAGATGTGTAAAGTATAGACATCAAAATAAGATAGTTGACATATATATTGCAAATATTTCTAATATAGTATAGTAAAAGTATTTTAATGATGGATAAGTAGTATCATTAATAAAGCTATTTAATTGTACATGCCAGAATATAAACATTGATGTGTGTTCAAATAGATGCTTAAATGACTTGTAATAATGTTTTTGTATAAGTATATATGAATAAACTATAAGAATTCAAAAAACACTTGATGCTTAACAAAGCAAAACATAACAAGACATAATTAACCTTTCATGTAGGCCAAATGTAAATTGTAGAAATTCAGTTTTAAGGGTATCTTTTATCATAATAACATGTATGCAAAAGTTACTACTATTTAGAAGTACTGATGTAGAAGTAATTGAAGTATTGAGATTTTTTGCACTATTCAAAAGGTAAGTATATCTAAAAAACCAAATGTCCATCTACATGTTTAAATAAGAATGAATATATGATGAACAAGATGACACAATATAGACAGTAATTATAAATATAATTATATGAGAATAATAATTATAGTGTTAAGTACAATTACTTTTAGATGTAGGTTGTGGTTATAAACTGAAAATAAAATACAAAAAGAGCAACAACATGTTTAAATATATTCATATAAAACAAAGGCATATATACACACACCACACACACACACACATACATATGTATATACACACACACACACGCACGCACGCACGCACGCACGCACGCACGCACGCACGCACACACACACACACACACACATATGTACACATATACATAAAATATTGCTGTCATCATAATGACTATATGAAACATATTTGCTTATTAGATGTTGTGCTAGCTAGGTAATTTTGGCTTTTATATACAAGTTAAACCAAGATGTAATATAACTTGAATGTACAGAGAAATTGATGTATACTGTAAGTCCATCTACCATCTATATCCAAATAGGTAGTTTCTCTGATATGTACATATATACTCAATGTTGAGTAAAAAACATGTATGTTAGTGCATGACCTAGATGATCTAGGTGCAATTAAGAGAAAACATTGTTTAAACATCAAAACTAATGCAGAAATTAATCTTGACAAATGACATAACACTTTAAAATTAATTAAGACTCAAATGGTTGCACTTCATGTCTGAAAGACCAACACTGGCACTTCTCAGTTCATAGATTGGTTTGGGTTATAACCAAACTGAACCAGGTCATTGTGGGTGTTGACTCTGATCATGTGGCCTTTCACCTCTGTTTTGATGTAGATGTTACCATCATAGGTCCAAGTGTCAAGTACAGGGGATTTGGGATTCTTTTTCAGGAGTCTGCATTGGAAGGCAAGTTCACCCCTGAATGAGGTGAGATGTTCATTGATATATGCTTGGCTTTTCCTTTGCCTTAGTTGTTTTCTGATTTTCATAAAATCATGTTTGGTCTTGTAGGACACAAACTTCACAATTATGTCTCTGGGTTTGTTGACTTTAGGTTTGCCATTTCTATGTGACCTGTCTATATCAGAGGGTGTAATATCAAGGCCACCTTCTTTTGCCACCTGTATGGCAATATCATTGGTATTTTCTTCAGGCAACTCCCTCATGTTGCTGATCAGTATACAGTTTCTTCTACTATACTGGTTTGCTGCATCCATTTCACCTTCAAGGTGACTGACCTTTGCTCTTAAGTGTGTCAGCTCATCTTTTAGGGGTTGAACTTGAGTCTGTATGGCAACATTCACTATGGCATTTATTTCATCTTTTAGTGAGATCTTCAGTGAGTCTACAATTCTTTGTATATCATGATCTGCTAATATGGAGATTTGATGAGGGTTTCCTGGGTGGGGAGGTCCTTGAAGTGACATCTGGGACCCCAGTTGGACTGGGGACTGCATATAAACAGGTGTTGGTGAATATATGTACTGCTGCTGGTGCTGTTGAGGTGTAAATTGGGCAGGGACACTCCTGGTATTGACTGGAGTAGTATTTATACTGCTGTTAGATGCTGTCTCCATTGAGGTATTTATATGTGCATGAGCACTAGCACTAGCAGTGGACATTTCTACAAATGTTTCAGAGTTGCAATGATTAACTACCCAGCTTTTACATCTACTGTCAGTGCTACCAATGTCAGACCCAGAGGAATGTCTTGATTTTTTGTCAATTGACTTTTCACCAGGGGAGATAACTTTTCTTTTCTGGCTTCGATTTCTCCTTGTTTGTCTGTCTAAATGTTCAGAGTCTAAGACTGGGTGTTGTTTTGAGTGGGATTTAATGCCTTTACCCATTAGAAAAGTTTGCTGCTTCACGTTTGCATCGGGAAGAGGGTTAAGTTGAGGTTTTTACATGTTTTGAAGTGCGAGGGAAAAATACAGGTTGTTGACACCGGAAGCGGAAGTTGAAGTTCTTCAAATTGACATATTCCATGGATCACGTCAAGGCCAAGATCAATGCAATTTTAAGGTTAATGTACGAAAAAATACATCAGACTGTTCCTGTATTTTTCCGCACACTTTTTCTTATGAAATATATATGTTTTATTAGTTGTTCAATATTTCTGACAGAATTTTATATTGTCTGTTTCTTTATTTCAATCAAAATCAAAGGTTTCTTTTAAAAAAACGCCAAGGGTTCATACCATTACAACGTGCCGTCACAAAGGTCGTCACAAGGTTGCTCTAAGAGTCGTATGATAAATTGTTCCAGACTAAGTACAACACTCAAAAGTTCAACAATATGCGATGTATCTTTTTTCCCAATTTTCTTCATGTTGATATTCCTTACTGATGCATTCAATGTCAATGGCATTTGAACTTAAAAATAAAATTTGTTGGCTAACAAAAAAGGTTGAAGAAAAGTAGTAGATTTAAAACTCTGTTTTTTTCGTGTTTAGTTACTTTTTAGTGAAATTATTTCTAAAGCAAATATTGATTTTGATAGTCATGCCTTTAGTGGCACGTCCATAATCAACTAATTAATATTCATTTTCAATGTCGTTATTTCGAACAGTTGTCGATAAGATTATTTTAGCACAAGTTGGAATCGTAGTCCTTGACAACGCATTTGTGTATAGAACAGTTGTTCATGATAACGCGTTTCTGCATGGGCAAGCCTACCAACCGGAATCAACCAATGAAAACGGCTTGGAAATTAGGATGACTAATGAGTACATCAACAGTAGGGCTGACCTATTCAAGATAATTGATCACATTGCTTGTTTCATTTATCCTTCATTGAGTACTATCGGTACTATTCACATTGATTCTGATACTTAACGCATTTCTATTCTTGAACAAAAAACAACTCAGTTTAACATGATTAGATGATGGTAATTGTGATGAAAATGGCGTTGATTGTACACATGTACAGATTCTTTATCAACTATGAAATCATGAGTATAAGTGTTATCATATTCTCCCGTTTATGACTTTGGACTTTTTAATACTTAAGTATGCTTCATACTAAAGTACGTTTAACTAATGTTACATTGGTAGGTAGGAGGTGCCACGTTTTCCCTACGTTTGTTCTTAGCTCTTCTGTTTTCTGAACAAAAAGGTCGTGGTATTGTCGTAGCCCTGTTGTTGTCGGCGTAATCGTAGTGCAACAACACTAATCATGGTCATAATTGAAACTCTGGCTTCAGTAACTGTCGAGTCATGCCTGTTTTCCACACTGTTTTCAATCCCTAAGTGAACAGCAGACGATTGATGGTACTTGCTTATGTGTATATATTCTATTCGCAGGTTCTGGTTCCAATACGGGATGGAGCGCTGGTCGTTCGAAGAATGGCAGACATGTTTGTGAGCTAGGGGTAGTTAAAAAGGTCAAAGAGTAAGGACAAACAAAATTAGTTTGAATAGAACAGAGTAGGGTGTATGAATTTGTGTGGAGCCCAATTCTGAAGAGAATAATTGAGGACGTCTAAATAGCCAGAAAATCAAACTCAAAGTGTAAACACTTTTAAATGAAAATTCAAAGCAAATAAATTCAAAAATGTGGATAACAATGTCAAGAACTTTATATTAACACTTCATAACAATTTCTTGTTGTCAATTAAAACTGACTCATTTGTTAAGATTGATGTAGATGATAATCGCTATAAATAGATATAAAGTGTTTGAATTATGTAATTATGCCTTTAATATTAACGTTGATTCAATTAATGACACGCTAAAGGAAACATTCCCGAATATTTCTATTCTTTGTTTAGCTGAAAATTGCATTCAAAATGACTTATCCTTTCCTATTTCACTCATAATCCTTTACACTGTTTATAGGTTCTCAACTACAGTTGCCAAACGCCAAAACCTCGAAATGATACCTAACCCGAGTATTTCGTTTTGTGATCATTTGATTATCTTTATTAAATGCAAGATTAACTTGATTGTTTCTGTATCAATTCAATAAAGAAAACCAATACATATTTATTAAATGAAATAGATACGAAATTGAGCTAGATTGTGAAGAAAGTTCTGATCGTCGTACCGGTCGTATATTCATCATGTGACAAATGTAACAGAAACACATTGTTTTCGCACATACACTTTCAGTTTCATTCAAAGCATCAGCATATTAAGTCCAATCGAAAACAAGAAAGTAAAAATGAAGTCACCAACAGTGGATGCTGCACTCGTGTCTGAAATAATCAAACAACAAGCATTTCGAAACAATTTGAATATAATACAGTTTTGTAATGTAGCTACAGTTTTAAATTCATTTGTTTAAACTAGCCCTGCCATACAATAAAAAGAATATTGTTTGTCATACATCAATTGTAAGCATTGGATAGTTCATCAAGATTTGCGACATTAACTTGTTTTAAGATAGTTAGTTAATGAAGTTGTAACACTCAACAAAAACTTTACATTTGCATAAACGTATAGTTAACACTAAAAGTACCTAATAGGATTTATGGGTGTCTTACTTTGATTGTACGCCTCGGACAGTTTGTTCAGAGTCGCGGCAATGGTATCCGCAGTTTTGCCGAGGAATCGGACATTGTTATCGGTGAGTATGTTGGCCAAGTTGTCACAGGCATTGTGGTAGCACTGCTGCATCTGACCGCGAAAATCAGCTGAATCAAATAAAGAAGGGTGTAGTTTAATGTCATCGCATTTTTATGCACGTTGCTGAGATTTAACAAAACTATGCGCTTTAACTTGACCTTGCATTTTGGCACGCATTCACGCCGAACAAGTATCTTAACATTGTCGGTCTTAAATGTTACACTTGCTTTATAGACATTTTTTCTATGGAAGCGACACATATTTGCCTGGTAAATGTAAGGCTGTTCAGGCACCGTATGCAAACCCGATCATAGTTCAATAAAGAAGAAAAGCCATTATTAGCACCTACTACGAGCTCCTATGACCTTGTTTCGTGACTCACTGATCATAGCTTAATTAAGAAACTACTATTTAAGACAACTCAGACAAGAAGTCCACCATCACCTTCGTTGTTTTACACAACTATCACTTTCTGATTTTCATGCGGGATTTAAAGGAATAAGAACATGAAGAAAAAAAGACTTACCAGAGTCCGTGATGAAGATAGCTGGTATGTTTGTTTCCCAGAAGTTGACGTGATCACTGCGGAAGAGGTTGGCAAATACGTTCCACGTGTCTTCATTCACATCCTGGTAGGGAAATCCAAACTTCTCTATTTCGAATTCAGGTTGGGGCTCACCTATGGACATTGAAAGAAATACGTCAGAAAAACGTTTGTTTTTCATAAATTGACTTCTTGGTATGGCGCATAAGAAATAGTGGCGGGTGAATGACAAGAATACATCATTACTTTACACAAGATGACACTCAAAACTAGGTCACTGCGTTACGAATGCCTTCGTCTGTTTTATTTTCAGTGGAAAAGGGAAATAATTCAATTATTAGCTAGAGTTATTGGCCTTACTATACTTGTGCACATGTCTTTGGTAGTATATGTACCACGTTTTATTTCTATTACGTTCTAATACTGTTTGGGGAGTAAGGCCAACGCTAAAGAGTTTGCACAACGCCGACGAACCTAACGACGCAAACGACACCAGGCTACGAAAAACAGACGGTCTCAATTACTGACGTGTTTGTAAATATCTACAATTAAAGTTATCCTATATAATGTATTTATCGAGCATATATTTAAACCTTGGTAGCGTAACATTAAAGAAGCATTTTATTTAAGCCTTACTGTAAACTTAAAATGTATTAAAACCGATAAAAACTCCAATTTTCGAAAGCGGATTAAAATGCAAATTCCACCTCACCAAATGTATTTTTTTTAAAAATGAAATAATTTCTACGTAGATTATTATTCCTTACACATGTATACGTACATGCTAAAATGCCAAATATTTTAAGATAAAAAAGGATTAAATCACTGCAATTTAAATGTCTTATTATTGAATTTGGGAAATGTTAGGTACAATAAGGTAGTTTGGATAGAAAATAACTATTTTCTTTACATATTTCAATGTCGCCAAATATCATTCAATTCCATTCAAACGCGTAAAAGCCCCGTTTTAAAATTACTTGTTTTTGCTACAAATTTCGAGGCCTTTTATAATACAGAAAGGGTGTTCGGCTTTGAATATAATACATACCTATAACAACATCGTCGCAAAACCCACGACTGACCCCTTCCCTACCACTCCGATGAATTAGCGGAATGGGTTGCGCGTGGTTATTCAACTCTTGGTTTCAAATGCTACACTGCTGTACTTACCAAGCCACTCGCTGTTGAAAGTAGACGCAAGAAATCCATCAAGATTTTGCCTGAATATAGTTGCTAGAAAATCTCCTTGAAAGTTGTCTGAGGCGATACTCGACACAGTTTCTGGAAAATAATCCTGAAACTAAAAGGGATCACAGACTTTAGTCACTACTTTTATCGTAAGAAATCTAAGTGACATTCTTGAAAACGCATGTATAGTCTTTCATATCAAATTACTTCCAACAGGTGTAAGCTTTTGGTCCGGAGATTTCTCAGTTAAAATGTGTTTAAACATTTCAGTGTCCAATGGCGTGACAGTGTCCAATGAGCTGACAATAGCGCCATGAAAACCATGCTTTGGTCTTTGTTGTTTACATGTTTTAAGCATGTGAAAAGCCTCAAACTGTCCATACTATCAGCGAAAAACGTGTCTCGGACTGTTCTTTCTCTAGCTTTTCACCCTTACATAAAGTTGATATAATTAGAAGCTCATTTACAGTTACATACTTTTCGGAACATGTAATTCTAATAATAATGACATATAAAGTCTCACAGTCTTCACAGCCTCCGGGGGGATAATCTGTGATTTTGCAGAAGAGTTGTAGTTCATGACTGTATCAAGAATGATAATTCCGTTTGGCTTTAGTGACTCCACTTGCTGTCCATAGTTCTGGGTAAGCCAGGGCAGTAACCATTGTTCAATTGCAAACTTGCTGCCGATGAGTCCTGTGGAAATTAAAGAAAATAAAACACACTTACAAATGACTTATATATAGATGTGCGTAAATTATACATACAGTGATACATTTTGGTAACCCACACAAAGCGAGCGTAGAAAAGGTCTCACAAAACGCAGTAATTGGTCACCGCCAAAGTTTTGAAATCTAAAGTTATGGTACGTTACAGATCTAAAGTTAACAAAAGTCCAATGGTACTTGAGTTTAGATACTCGTGGATATAATTCGTAACTAGGTTCTCATTTTTTGAAGTATTTACAAATCACCTGGAAGTAATGAAATATTCATTATTTAGTAATAACTAAGATTATATCAGGCATTTACCATATTCCTCGTGGTCGAATGCCATAAAGATGATGGTATTCTTGCGGCGTTTGCCACCTTTGTTGCCCGCAGCGATTTGTCTGAGAGACTCCAACATTGCCGTTACACCAGACCCATTATCGTCAACCCCTTTTAAATAAGAAAAATACATTTTGTTTTTTCCCATTATGTTGGGTTCGCTAAACGTGTTGCCTGGAGACCCTAAAGACAGTCATGTGCATTTAAAATATAGTAATACTAAACACAAATTCGGAGTCACCTACAATCAACACATATTACAAGTTCACCATTTGATTTTTGCATTTTTGGCTTAGATGTTAGTATATGGTACTATTGAAAACCTTTTTCTGTGGTATTATTATTCTAATTTGTATATGAAAAACTACAGAAACAAGCTCAGTAGCCAAATGTTTAAACATAAACACCATTTAATGGCACAGGGTAAACGCCAAAGACATAGAACACAAAAACAAACAATCACAAACAAAAAACATGGAACAACAACACAAAATATATATAAAAAACTAGGTGTATTTTTCAAGGATTGTTAGGTATCGCCTTGAAACGGTCAGTAAAATGTAAATTAATGGGGGTTTGAACACGTTTGTGTGCACAACCTCACTCTTACCTTAAAAATCCTGAATAAAGTATAAACATAAAAGGTAAATTTTATTAGGTATGCATTAACTTGAGGAAACTTTATAATAAAACAAATAATAGTAAACTAATATGTGGACCCCAAGTACTTCAATGATTCAGGATCCTAACTCTATCTTTAGACGAAGGAATACAATTCAGAGTACCTAATGCAAAAACTTTTCAAACATACGATGCATTTGTTGTTTGAAACTACGAGCATTACACACAGTCTGCCTAAGCAAATAAAAGGTTTAAAACTGTGTGATCAAAGAGTTTCATAACGAAAAGAATCAATGTTCTAAAACTGGGAACAAACAAAGAAAACATTATTAAAAATAAAACGACATACAGTTCATAAACTTTTCTTCCAAAAGATTAACTAAGTTTTTTGGGGTTTTTTAAAAAGAGACGTCGAACGCTAGAACATTTCTAGCAAGCCAAAAACGGTTTAAAAGATAACACGAATTTATATGTTGTTTACATAGAATCAAAGCACTGACAGTTTATTTTTGTAAGGACGCCATATTCAACCATATATCTTGTATGAAAAAATCATCATCAAAAACAAGAATGCAAGTACTCTGCAAGGTATTGCCGTTATATCCACGTTAATAATAAGAGCCAAAGCAAATCATTGAGTCTATCTTTCCAAATAGCTGCTGAAAACATTTTAATTGAACGAATTGTCTTTAAATCATCACCATAAATATCTGGATGTGCAATACTACTAGCAATCAGCCATTTAAGACTACTATTGTACTTTGATATAATATTATAATGACCATTAACAAATTTCGAAAAAGTTTTCCTTAATTAATGATATCTGAAACTTTGTTTAAGAAGTTTTTCCGTCACAATATCAATATATTTCCGTCACAAGATTACTGCTAGAGCTGAAATTTTATACATCTGTGCATATTCTAGCGAATCTTATCAACTGTGCAATAAAACACCATACGGTGGTGAACTAGGAACATCTTCATTTAAATAAGGGTAATTAATTATTTTGAAATTAAAAATATCACGTTTATCATAAAGATTTGATATTCAATTGATCTTTCCTTAAACTCGAGTGGCAGATCTAAATTGGATGCTTTTAGATTTGTATAAGATTTATTTACCTTATCATTCTAAAACTAGAACAGGGGACTCAATATAGAGTTTATCAAAGAATAATATTAAGTTTTAGATTTTACACTTATTATGTTATCATATGCCCTTCACAAGAAGTGTATCACTGTTGTTGTTGTTTTTAAACTTATTATGTTTACAAATTTCAATAAGCGGTTATGGAATTGTCTTCATCTGAAAATTAAGTCATATAGAAAGTTTGGCTTTTTGTGAGCAATTTATGAGACGGCCTCATACATAGATGTGTTTCTGGACGCACTATCGCGAAAAATTGTCATACGTCGAATTAAATTACATTCACTGTATACGCTGTTTTTAGATTATTGCATTGCTTATGTAAGAAACTAAAACGTATGCCCAAATTCCTTCGATTTCTGTCGTACTAAATATTACTGTAGTTTATTATTTGTTAAGTATATGTATAAGACCGATTAAATACTAGCGTTATTTACAGTTGAACGTAATGAGTTGTTCGGCAGTATTCAGTACTGTGCAAAAGTTGTGATATGCGTGCTATTTTATATCACGTTAAAACGACTTTAAACGTTTTGACGATATACTAATGCATTTTTATCACATGCTTACCCTTGTTTTCCGTGTAATATACCCATTACGAATATTTTTATCTTACACATGTGTAAGATAACATATCAGACATTTCTATTGGCTAGACTAATCACACGCGACCTAGATATCCCTCCGCATTGTTTGTAAACAAAATGGTTTAAACGCCAACAAATACTTACCTCAATAATGAAGCGGAAGGACTTCCGGGAGACAAATGGCTAACGAATCATAGTGCCAGAAAGCATCTTGTTCGAAATCTTTCTGATAACAATGTTCCGCCAACCAGATAATGCAGATTACTAGTCACAGAAATATCCAGTCAGTCAACAAATGCAGCCACATTAGTGACAAACAACACGAGAACATTTCAAACATCTCCATCTTAACAGGCAATATGCGACCAATGCCATAAAATTTGCTTGCCAGTTTAATAAGCTGTCGGTTACCAAAACACATATACGAATTCCGCAGCACTGGTTTCTCATTACACGTTAGTCTCAAGACGGTTAGAACAGCTTGTTCTCTGAAAACATTCTTGATGGAACTTTTTCAACCTCAACATCCATGCAGTGCAGAGTAAGGCTTCGTCGTAATCAGCTGCATGTTGTGAAACTCCATGTTCACTTAGAAAACGCTTCAAAATCATCGTAGAAAGCGACAGCGAATAACTTTTAAATACGTGCACATAGTAAAACTTGACAGACCGATGTAGGTCACATAAACCGCGTAAAGCATGTACTCTCAGTGTGACGTCAGCAAATTGTGTACTTATTGTGTTTTAATGGTTAAAATTGTTCGTTATTCATGTTGTTGGATATTTTACTACACATTTCTATACTTGTGACTTGTTCAGCGCTTTATCAGAATTAAAACTTGGTAACTGCAAGCTGTTATTGTCATTTTCATTTGGAACTATTTATATGGCGCATCGTTGACATTCCACTCAGTGTATTTTGGCTGTCAAACAATGGGTTTAGAAAGTGGAACGTGGAACTAAATTGGTAATAAAAACACCGTTTTAAGCATGTGATAAAAAAAAGATCTGAAACTCGTTGTCATTTTATACAAGATTTTTATTAAACTCGTCCATGAAAGTTGTTAGTAAGCTCGCCAGAGGCTCGCTTACTAACAAATTTCATGAACTCGTTTAATAAAATCTTGTATTAAATGACAACTCGTGTCAGATCCTATATTAACGAGATACGTTAGTGGTTTGAACGATAAAAAATATAACATGTATGTCACCTCTATGCAACCATAATTTAGGGACCACTATCACGTAGATACTTATACTGTTTCTCAATTTTAATCTCAGCTAATTTATCCTCATAAAACATCAATGTGTTCATAAGAGTGTTGTCTATTTCTTATTGTATTATTAAACATTATTGCTCAACATCTTAAAAAAATGATCCGGACAACACAGTTAAATTTGTACATTTTTGGTGATCGGAAATTATTTGTATTTGGATAATTTACCAAATATCTTTATGCAATTCATCTGTAAGAAGATGCGTTGACTACGTAAGATTTTGAATAATGTGATGCTTGAAAGTGGTAAATGAGTTGGGATTGAGATTGTAAAGTGACTAAGATATTTGTGTGACATTGGGGCAAGGTAAGTGTTCTATGAAATCTTAATTGTACATTAGGAACACTGTTATCTTACCGTCACACGGGAATATGGTTGTGCAAGTGGTTATCGCCATATTTTTAAAACTGCATATCAAGGAATTGTGCCAACAACTGATAGTAAATAACACAGCAACTATGGTTAACATGTGTAAGTAGTGGTGTTGTATCCACACCATCTTGATACGCGGTATACAAATAATAGAGACACCATAAGTTCTGAAAGACACCATACGATGTTACGCTTTACCCAGAAGGGCTAAAAGTTTGCATCTTTCTGTAAGCAGACTCTCAAAATCAATATTTGTTACGCAGGAAAATGAAGGAATATTTGATATTCAATTGTGTTATGGTTTCTCTATTCTATACCCTCACCTTTTGTGATATTTACGGTGTCATAGTGCGCTCCAACACCGACAATTTCATCCTCAAACGTTCCAAACCGTTCGCCTCTAAGCACACCTATTACATTCGTATAGGAAACCTGAAGTAATCACAAATAAAGTAAACGTCATTTGAGTGTTTGTATAATACGACATAAATGTACGTACCGGAAGAACTCATCGCCACAAATAGGGCGCACTTTAAGACAACTGTCAGTAATGATTTCTGCAACGTTTACATCATATTACACCGGATACCAGTGAACAATATAAATATAATATAATAATCATTACAGTGAAATAATTCTGCGTTTGTAGTATGCTAACTAGACTTGTGCTATTTTCGCTGCCGATTTGTCCTAAAATTGCGTAACATACGTGTGATATATGATTGATGCTCAAAGAACAATCGTGTTTTTTTTACTTTTGTTTTCTTTCAAACTGTATTCGAGGTGTAATGAAGTACATTCTTGTTTCTGTTTTTATTCTTGGCTTCTCTTTATCATTAAGTATTAAAACAAAACTATAAGCAACTGACTGTCAGCTCAATTATATATACCATTAAGACAACAATGGGATTTATTATCATTAATGCTGTTTGCATATAAACTAAGCTAAACGCTCGATCGCAATACCATTTTTCACCAAAGAGACAGTCAAATTGATACGCCTGAACGGTTGCTTCGGACAGTCAGTTTTAACTGTTCAAAGATTTTTGATTGTCATCGCGTTGTTCTTGCGCATATAGTTTAAAACTACAATTTAATTGACCGAATAAATAAAACCAATGCCAGCATTTTCTAGCCAAAAATTAGTTTGACGCGACACATAAAAAAGAACAGCATCGCGCTGATGGCTGCAGACGTTGTCTTTTTTTTCTTTGATGTGTAAAGTTGACTGACAGGCCATGTACGTTGTACTTCAACCGAAATTCACTTGGTGGTTTTGGGCAGAGAACAGTCACGATATATCATTCATAACCTTGAAATTCTAAGTACCCCAAGATAGATGAAATTGTGGTACGTCGTATTCAGTCCACCTTTCTGGAATTCGTCGTAGATGAAAAGACGAGCTTGACTTTTGTAGGCTGGATTAGCAATATGGTGCCGTGTATCGGAAAAGTGCTGAGTCAGCGTTGACCGAATGTATTCAAGATCCGCACCCAATATTGCCTGATCTGAAATCAAATTGTATATAACGTATATATAGAAGTATAACATGTAGGCCCTAAAACCATGTTAACTTCATTAGCGTTGACCGGATCTAATGAAGATTCGTATATTGATGTGAAGACAAACAGGGATCAAATAAAAGAGGAAGAACAAGCTACATATTGCGTTGACCGGGTACACAAGATCCGCACAACATTTGTTTCGGTATCGAAACAATATCAATTTTGTCACGTTTATTCAGTTGAAGATAACAACGTCTTTGGCACTATATAATTCCTATTGCGCACAATTTGCCTCCTAAAGAAATCTCAGGCAGTGTCATGGTGGTATCCGCCATTTTTTGCTATCTTCTGTTAATAGCCTTACATCGTCCTATGCAATTGGGTCTCATTGTCTGTAAATTCTAACATTATTTCTTCCTTTATTTAGTCGTTTTCGTCTGTAAAATCAGACCGTTTATCATATGAAGGTTTGCACAAAACAATCACAATAGTTTGACCGTACATAGTCCTGAAGGTTACTCAGTATACCGTGTGTAATGCCATACCATATACCGTGTGTAATGTCATACCGTATACCGTGTGTAATGTCATACTCAGTATACCGTGTGTAATGCCATACCATATACCGTGTGTAATGCCATACCATACACCGTGTGTAATGCCATACCGTATACCGTGTGTAATGTCATACCGTATACCGTGTGTAATGTCATACTCAGTATACCGTGTGTAATGCCATACCATATACTATGTGTAATGTCATACCTTATACCGTGTGTAATGCCATACCATATACCGTGTGTAATGCCATACCATATACCGTGTGTAATGTCATACCGTATACCGTGTGTAATGTCATACCGTATACCGTGTGTAATGTCATACCGTGTGTAATGCCATACCATATACCGTGTGTAATGTCATACCGTATACCGTGTGTAATGTCATACTCAGTATACCGTGTGTAATGTCATACCGTATACCGTGTGTAATGTCATACCATATACCGTGTGTAATGTCATACCGTATACCGTGTGTAATGTCATACCGTATACCGTGTGTAATGCCATACCATATACCGTGTGTAATGTCATACCATATACCGTGTGTAATGTCATATCGTATACCGTGTGTAATGCCATACCATATACCGTGTGTAATGTCATACTCAGTATACCGTGTGTAATGTCATACTCAGTATACCGTGTGTAATGTCATACCGTATACCGTGTGTAATGTCATACCATATACCGTGTGTAATGTCATACCGTATACCGTGTGTAATGTCATACCGTATACCGTGTGTAATGTCATACCGTATACCGTGTGTAATGCCATACCATATACCGTGTGTAATGTCATACCATATACCGTGTGTAATGTCATATCGTATACCGTGTGTAATGCCATACCATATACCGTGTGTAATGACATACCGTATACCGTGTGTAATGTCATACCATATACCGTGTTTAATGTCAAACCGTATACCGTTTGTAATGTCATACCATATACCGTGTGTATTGTCATACCGTATACCGTGTGTAATGTCATACCGTATACCGTGTGTAATGCCATACCGTATACCGTGTGTAATGTCATACCGTATACCGTGTGTAATGCCATACTATATACCGTCCGTAAGGTTTCATATACCATGTGTCGTCCGCAAAGTTCCACAAACCGGATACCGGCCGTAAAGATGCACATACCATGTATTGTCGGTAAACTTGCACACACCGTATATCGTCATAAAAGCTTCGCATTCCATATTTCGTAGTTTCCACGTATCATTCGTCATGTTTCAAATACCGTATACCGTCCGTATATTTTCATATCCCGTAAACAGTCGGTCATATTTCACATATCATGTTTTGTCCGTAAATATCACCTGTTTTCTATCCTTAAAGTTTAACATACCATATACCGTCCACACAGTTGCATATACCGTATAACGTTAGTAGTTTCACATACCATATATCGTTCCTCAAGTTTCACATACCGTATACCGTTCGTTAAGTTCCCCATTCCGTAAACTATCTTTAATAATTTATACGGCAGATCTTAACCATTACGTCAACAGAAGTGTTCTTTTGCCTTATCGTTTTCAATTTGGAATAGTCTGTAACTTGAACTATTCAATAGTTTCCGTACATATGGTTCCATTGCTGCCTAAAAAGGGATGAACCGCTAAGTCATATAATTCTTCTTACTATGCAGTTTACATTTGTGCATGGTACGTTTTGTGGATAACCGTTCTTTATGTACAATTTAAAATAAACGCTTTTACATGTTTATGCGAAGGTATTATAACAAGACAAGACTTATTCTCAGGTTCCAATATGTACGGCACTATCTAAGCAACGATGTATTGTGGCAGTAATTTCCACTATTTATATTAAATACCTTTTTCAATTTTCATTTCAAAATATATCGTCAATGAAACGATCCACAGGCAATATTTAGTTGGATAGTCTGGAACATTTTGACACGAAGTCATTTTCAATATGTCGAATAACTCTTTTGGCCAAATAAAATTGGGAATTAAAAAAAAAATCTCCGACAGAATATACCTTCGTAAGATTTGCTCAAAATGTACCCCAAAACATGTGCAGCCAATGATGAAAAGTTAGCCCTTAAAAGACTTTGTTACTTATTAAAAATGACTTTGTCAAACGTTTAAATATTTTGGCTTCCCTACATACAAAATGTAAATGACCTAAACGTTCAGATATAAAAGCTTACGTTGGCAGTTATAACTAACCGTGTTGATCAAATCGCTAAATGCAAACAAAACAAAGCAGCGCATATTTACATTCTGTCCACATTGCTTTAAGATAAAACGAGTCGTTCGCAAAAAATGAAAAATATTAGTTTTACGGGCACATGCGTTTGTTATCAGTTTGGTTGTTTATCTCATGAAATGTCCTTGAAACTGTCTTTTATCCGGCCTTTAACAATAACAGTGACTTAATTGCAGTTTTTCTTCTCGAACAGAGACTTGTTCATAATCTGTCTACTCTAACAGGGACTTGTTAACAGTACGTGTTTAAGTCTGTCGTTTCTAACAAAGAATTTTAGTTTATAATCTGTCCGGCCTTCTAACAATAACAGTGACTTAATTTCAGTTTGTCTTCTCGAACAGAGACTTGTTCATAGTCTGTCTTCTCTAACGGGGACTTGTTAATAGTATGTTGTCTCTAACAGAGACTTGTTTAAGTCTGTCGTCTCTAACAGAGAATTTTAGTTTATAATCTGGCAGGCCTTCTAACAATAACAGTGACTTAATTGCAGTTTATCTTCTCGAACAGAGACTTTTTCATAGTCTGTCTTCTCTAACAGGGACTTGTTTACAGTATGTCGTCTCTAACAGAGATTTGTTTATAATATGTCGTCTCTAACAGCGACTTGTTTACAGTATGTCGTCTCTAACAGAGAATTGTTAACAGTCTGTCTTCTCTAACAGGGACTTGTTTACAGTCTGTCGTCTCTAACAGGGTCTTGTTTACAGTTTGTCGTCTCTAACAGAAACTTGTTTACAGTCTGTCGTCTCTAACAGGGTCTTGTTTACAGTTTGTCGTCTCTAACAGAAACTTGTTTACAGTATGTCGTCTCAAAAAAAGAGAGTTGCTAACAGTCTGTCTTTTCTAACATGGACTTGTTTACAGTATGTCGTCTCTCACAGATACTTGTTTACAGTATGTCACCTCGTAACAGAGACTTGTTTTCGGTCTGTCTTCGCTAACAGAGACTTGTTTATAATTTGTCGTCTCTAACAGAGACTTGTTTTCAGCCGGTTGTCTCTCACAGAGGCTTGTTGATAATCAGTCGTCTCTTACAGAGACTTGTTTTCATTCATCTTCTTTAACAGAGATTGTTTACGCTAATGGTGACTTTCATTTTACGTTCTATCTGTGCGTACAATGACTTCTGTACGGTCTGTTTAGGCTAACATTAACTTTTGTACGTTCTATTTACACTATCATTGACTTTTGTACGGTCTGTTTACACTAACATTGACTTATTGTACGATATGTTTAGGCTAACAATGACTTTTGTCCGGTCTGTTTAGGCTAACAATGACTTTTGTCCGGTCTGTTTACGCTAACATTGACTTATTGTACGATATGTTAAGGCTAACAATGACTTTTGTCCGGTCTGTTTACGCTTACAATGACTTTTGTCCGGTCTGTTTAAGCTAACATTGACTTATTGTACGATATGTTAAGGCTAACAATGACTTTTGTCCGGTATGTTTACGCTTACAATGACTTTTGTCCGGTCTGTTTACGCTTACATTGACTTATTGTACGATATGGTTAGGCTAACAATGACTTTTGTCCAGTCTCTTTACGCTTACAATGACTTTTGTCCGGTCTGTTTAAGCTAACAATGACTTTTGTCCGGTCAATTTACGCTAACAATGACTTATTGTACGATATGTTTAGGCTAACAATGACTTTTGCCCGGTCTGTTTACGCTTACAATGACTTTTGTTCTGTCTGCTTACGCTAACATTAACTTTTGTCCGGTCTGTTTACGCTTACATTAACTTTTGTTCTGTCTGCTTACGCTTACATTAACTTTTGTCCGGTCTGTTTACGCTAACATTAACTTTTGTCCGGTCTGTTTACGCTAACATTAACTTTTGTTCTGTCTGTTTACGCTAACATTAACTTTTGTTCTGTCTGTTTACGCTAACATTAACTTTTGTTCTGTCTGTTTACGCTAACATTAACTTTTGTTCTGTCTGTTTACGCTAACATTAACTTTTGTCCGGTCTGTTTACGCTTACATTAACTTTTGTTCTGTCTGCTTACGCTTACATTAACTTTTGTTCTGTCTGCTTACGCTAACATTAACTTTTGTCCGGTCTGTTTATGCCTACATTAACTTTTGTTCTGTCTGCTTACGCTTACATTAACTATTGTCCGGTCTGTTTACGCTAACATTAACTTTTGTCCGGTCTGTTTACGATTACATTAACTTTTGTTCTGTCTGCTTACGCTAACATTAACTTTTGTCCCGTCTGTTTATGCTTACATTAACTTTTGTTCTGTCTGCTTACGCTTACATTAACTTTTGTTCTGTCTGTTAATACTTACATTAACTTTTGTCCGGTCTGCTTACGCTAACATTAACTTTTGTCCGGTCTGTTTACGCTAACATTAACTTTTGTCCGGTCAGTTTACGCTTACATTAACTTTTGTTCTGTCTGCTTACGCTAACATTAACTTTTGTCCGGTCTGTTTACGCTTACATTAACTTTTGTCCGGTCTGTTTACGCTTACATTAACTTTTGTCCGGTCTGTTACGCTAACATTAACTTTTGTTCTGTCTGTTTACGCTTACATTAACCTTTGTTCTGTCTGCTTACGCTTACATTAACTTTTGTTCTGTCTGCTTACGCTAACGTTAACTTTTGTCCGGTCTGTTTACGCTTACATTAACTTTTGTTCTGTCTGCTTACGCTTACATTAACTTTTGTTCTGTCTGCTTACGCTAACATTAACTTTTGTCCGGTCTGTTTACGCTTACAATGACTTTTGTTCTGTCTGCTTACGCTTACATTAACTTTTGTTCTGTCTGCTTACGCTAACATTAACTTTTGTCCGGTCTGTTTACGCTTACATTAACTTTTGTTCTGTCTGCTTACGCTAACATTAACTTTTGTACGGTCTGTTTACTCTTTCAATGACTTTTGTCCGGTCTGTTTACGCTTACAATGACTTTTGTCCGGTCTGTTTACGCTTGCAATGATTTTTGTCCGGTCTGTTTTCGCTTATATTAACTTTTGTTCTGTCTGCTTACGCTAACATTAACTTTTGGTCGGTCTGTTTACGCTTACAATGACTTTTGTCCGGTCTGTTTACGCTTACATTAACTTTTGTCCGGTCTGTTTACGCTTACATTCACTTTTGTCCGGTCTGTTTACGCTAACATTAACTTTTGAACGGCCTTTTTTACGCTAACATTAACTTTTGTTCTGTCTGCTTACGCTAACATTAACTTTTGTACTGTCTGCTTACGCTAACATTATTTTTTACGGTCTTTTTAAGGTAACAGTGACTTTTGTACGGTCTGTTTACGCTACAAGTGACCATTAACGGTCTGTTTACTTTACTAGTGTCTTATGTATGATCCGTTTATCCCATCAGAGCTCAGTTGTATCTGATAATGATTTTTCGAAAATACCTTATTTGTCCTTATCATGAGAATTTCAGAAAATTCATTATGACCAGCCATTAAAATCGTAAGCGATAGTATAACCTCTTAGAGTGTGTGTGAGGGAGGAAGTGGGTGGGGTGAAGGCATTTAAAACCCCTTCCGAACTTAGACTTACAGGTAAAAAAATACAAAAATAACGAACACGATTGCATTTAATTGCATATGTAACGCATGGAAAACAAAATAGCTGAAATAATTGCGCATCGAACGTTTTTTGCTTTTTTGTCAAAATCGTTTTCTTTTTTATGGGATTGTTAGAATCCCTTAAACGAATTACTTTCCATCTATCCATTTAAATTATACCTGCGAAAATATTTGAAATGATACAAAAAAAATATGCTTCACTGCAAAATTGCTTGCGTACTACGAGATCGTGTACAATATTGATTGATGTTTATACAATATATTTATGACATATGACATATTGTTTCACATAATTATCTTATTCGTTAAGTCATTTACTTACAGTAGACGCTGAATATCCCTATAAACTGCACTAATGATTTCATTTTGAATTACATGTGTAGATGTTTTGAAAAGTTCAGCTACAGTGAATGTTTAAACGCACGTCGGACAATTGATACGATAACATTGTTTTCAAAAATACCTTTTTTGTCCTTATCATGAGATTTTCAGAAAATCAGATATGATTCTTAATACCCTGCAGAACATCTACATGTGCGTAGCCTGCGGTAAGTGTAAGTGTACAAGAATAATAAGGAAACAAAACCCCGAAAATAACAGAGAACTACATCAGCGTGGTTTTTAGGACCTTTGTAAGTATTATACACAAACATTTCCATCTAGATTTAACAGATGACCTGTCCATACAGTTTGCATGTTAATCATTTTTGTTAAATGTTTTGGGTAGCGACAGTGCCATTGTACCCTCATTAGATAGAAATTATACAAGAGCACTTAGTTAGAAATTATACACGAGCACAAAGTTAGAAATAATACACGAGCACTTAGTTAGAAATTATACACGAGCACTTATAATTAGTTAGAAATTATACACGAGCACTTAGTTAGAAATTATACATGAGCACTTATAATTAGTTAGAAATTATACACGAACACTTAGTTAGAAATTATACACGAGCACTAAGATAGAAATTATACACGAGCACATAGTAAGAAATTATACACGAGCACTTAGTTAGAAATTATACACGAGCACATAGTTAGAAATTATACACGAGCACTTAGTAAGAAATTATACACGAGCGCTTAGTTACAAATTATACACGAGCACTTAGTTAGAAATTATACACGAGCACTTAGTTACAAATTATACACGAGCGCTTAGTTACAAATTATACACGAGCACTTAGTTAGAAATTATACACGAGCACTTAGTTAGAAATAATACACGAGCACTTATAATTAGTTAGAAATTATACACGAGCACTTAGTTAGAAATTATACACGAGCGCTTAGTTACAAATTATACACGAGCACTTAGTTAGAAATTATACACGAGCACTTAAAATTAGTCAGAAATTATACACGAGCACTAAGATAGAAATTATACACGAGCACATAGTAAGAAATTATACACGAGCACTTAGTTAGAAATTATACACGAGCACATAGTTAGAAATTATACACGAGCACTTAGTTAGAAATTATACACGAGCACTTATAATTAGTTAGAAATTATACACGAGCGCTTAGTTAGAAATTATACACGAGCGCTTAGTTAGAAATTATACACGAGCGCTTAGATAGAAATTACACACGAGCGCTAGTTAGAAATTACACACGAGCGCTTAGTTAGAAATTGCAGACGAGCGCTTAGTTAGAAATTATACACGAGCACTTAGTTAGAAATTATACAAGAGCGCTTAGTTAGAAATTATACACGAGCGCTTAGTTAGAAGTTATACACGAGCGCTTAGTTAGAAACTATACACGAGCGCTTGGTTAGAAATAATACACGAGCGCTTAGTTAGAAATAATACACGAGCGCTTAGTTAGAAATTATACCCGAGCGCTTAGTTAGAATTATACACGAGCGCTTAGTTAGAAATAATACACGAGCGCTTAGCTAGAAATTATACACGAGCGCTTAGTTACAAATTATACCCGAGCGCTTAGTTAGAAATTATACACGAGCGCTTAGTTAGAAATAATACACGAGCGCTTAGATAGAAATTACACACTAGCACTAAGTTAGAAATTATACACGAGCGCTTAGTTAGAAATTACACACGAGCGCTAAGTTAGAAATAATACACGAGCGCTTAGTTAGAAATTATACACGAGCACTTAGTTAGAAATTATACACGAGCGCTTATTTAGAAATTATACACGAGCGCTTAGTTGCGCATATATACACCACGAGCGCTTATTTGGAAAAGTAAACATGAATGATTTGAACTGGTGGGGGTCTAAGCTTATTTACCCTCGTCATAGGGTATACCCATTCGGTGAGCAGATGAATAAACAGTGTGTGTTAGTGTTTATTTATACTCGTACTCCGGCAACGCCCATTTGGCGAGTGCTCCGATAACAGTGTTAATTACAGACATAATGCAGTCCTAGTTTGACATACCCCGGTTCTTTAGCGTGCACCAGTGTATTCCCCGGTCACTCGGAACCCTCATTTAACGTCCCTTCCGAAACACGATTTGTATTTTAGCCGTGTTGCGGCGGGGAATCGAACCTGGCCCCTGGATTGACAGTCAAGTGTGTTACCACTAAACCATGGATCCGCAACGAATAACTAGCACGGAAACCTCACCTTATATACTTCTTGACTAGTCCATTTGACCACATCCTCGGAACCCCAGCGTATCATAAAATCTATATGATACCCTGGGCAAATCGGCTGTAAAATTCTCGTACTCATGAATAATTAATAAGGTGGAATCCAGCCGCTCCATTTGTCTCATGAGACTCACCCCATGCGGTGCGGAAATGGCCGAGAAATCACAGATTCAACTCGGTTCGAAATATTTCAATGATATAACGGCTTGCAAACCGTTTTAGGCAGGATATTGTTAAACACCTTCCGTGTTTCAGTAACGAGTACTACCGGGAACCGTACCGGAAGTTTACATTCGATGAAAGTAAAAAAGCAGTGAAACAAGGCAATATTTTGTTGAAACGTTTTTTTTTCCTTTTCTGCTAAGAAATATTAATAGTTCCAGCGAAATGGCTAGGGTCATTCAGGCCCAGAGTCTTTTGAACCTGCTAATAGGCTTGCCAGTTGTTATCAGATATTGATACGGATGTCAAAATCAGCCGAAGTAAAAACAAGAAATGTTGGCCTTAAGTTATCACCGATGAAATTCATATCACTTCAATTTTAATCAGTCGACAAAGCTCTTATATCCGACCATTCTTATTTATTAGAGCAACATGTACATCCATCGTTTTCGTAGAAGGTGAATATTTTTAACATAGCGAAATCTCATGACATATATTTAGAGACAATTCGAAATATTCCATTTGAAGCACATGTAAATAACTTGGTATGAAAGAATCAAAGCTTTTAACTCTAATTTATTACAGAATGTTAACAGATACGTGCAGGCAACAACACAATCATCGTATAGGCAAAATACGATTTAATATGTAAATTAATCTGCAATAAAATACATTCTATACCTCACAAGTTTATGAATACCACAAATAACAATAAATGACATTGAAATACCTAATTAGAATTTACACATACTCTTGATAATGTTACAATAAAAAAGCATATCTTTACATGGTTTGTTCCGTACCATGTATATGTTCAAGAAAAGCAATCAATTATTATTTTTTGAACCATGTTTACTATGGGATCCAATATGTTTGCAAAGCTCTTGAACTTACTATACATGCATATTTTACTGTCTGTGACATTGTTCTTTAAAGTATGAAAACTAAAGCGGTAGTGATATTTGGAATAGCAAATGCACTGATGAATTCGAGCAGGTGTTAACCGGTTTTTTAATATAAACATGCCCAGCCCAACGCATTAAAATTTATTACTCCTTGAATAAAACACACAAGGCTTTTTTTAACCAACATTACCCTTGTTCAGAATCGTGACATAATTTATGAACTTTTGGTGAACAAATGATAGATAACAATAGATATCTGAGGGTTGGCCCATACCTCCGTGACAAGCTAAGTATATAAACAGTGGATTAATGAAATGGCTTGATATCAGCATACGTTTTGTCAGAAACCCTCGGACAAATCACGTTACAATTAACAATTTGGTATCACAATAATATAATGAAATTTCAGGGAAAAGCCCAGTAGTCGAAACTTAAATTAAACCCTTGTAAGGAGCACAAGGCAAGGGCACAAGGAGCACAAGGCAAGGGCACAAGGAGCACAAGGCAAGGGCACAAGGAGCACAAGGCAAGGGCACAAGGAGCACAAGGCAAGGGCACAAGGAGCACAAGGCAAGGGCACAAGGAGCACAAGGCAAGGGCACACAGAGCACAAGGCGAGGGCACAAGGAGCACAAGGCAAGGGCACAAGGAGCACAAGGCAAGGGCACAAGGCAAGGGCACAAGGCAAGGGCACAAGGAAAGGGCACAAGGAGCACAAGGCAAGGGCACAAGGAAAGGGCACAAGGAGCACAATGCATGGGCACAAGGAAAGGGCACAAGGAGCACAAGGCAAGGGCACAAGGAAAGGGCACAAGGAGCACAAGGCAAGGGCACAAGGAAAGGGCACAAGGAGCACAAGGCAAGGGCACAAGGAAAGGGCACAAGGCAAGGGCACAAGGAGCACAAGGCAAGGGCACAAGGAGCACAAGGCATGGGCACAAGGAGCACAAGGCAAGGGCACAAGGAGCACAAGGCAAGGGCACAAGGAGCACAAGGCAAGGACACAAGGAGCACAAGGCAAGGGCACAAGGAGCACAAGGCAAGGGCACAATGAGCACAAGGCAAGGGCACAAGGAGCACAAGGCAAGGGCACAAGGAGCACAAGGCAAGGGCACAAGGAGCACAAGGCAAGGGCACAAGGAGCACAAGGCAAGGGCACACAGAGCACAAGGCGAGGGCACAAGGAGCACAAGGCAAGGACACAAGGAGCACAAGGCAAGGGCACAAGGAGCACAAGGCATGGGCACAAGGAGCACAAGGCAAGGGCACAAGGAGCACAAGGCAAGGGCACAAGGAGCACAAGGCAAGGGCACAAGGAGCACAAGGCAAGGGCACAAGGAGCACAAGGCAAGGGCACAAGGAGCACAAGGCAAGGGCACAAGGAGCACAAGGCAAGGGCACAAGGAGCACAAGGCAAGGGCACAAGGAGCACAAGGCAGGAGCACAAGGAGCACAATGCATGGGCACAAGGAGCACAAGGCATGGGCACAAGGAGCACAAGGCAAGGGCACAAGGACCACAAGGCATGGGCACAAGGAGCACAAGGCAAGGGCACAAGGAGCACAATGCAAGGGCACAAGGAGCACAAGGCAAGGGCACAAGGAGCACAAGGCAAGGGCACAAGGAGCACAAGGCAAGGGCACAAGGAGCACAATGCAAGGGCACAAGGAACACAAGGCAAGGGCACAAGGAGCACAAGGCAAGGGCACAAGGAGCACAAGGCAAGGGCACAAGGAGCACAAGGCAAGGGCACAAGGAGCACAAGGCAAGGGCACAAGGAGCACAAGGCAAGGGCACAAGGAGCACAAGGCAAGGGCACAAGGAGCACAAGGCAAGGGCACAAGGAGCACAATGCAAGGGCACAAGGAGCACAAGGCAAGGGCACAAGGAGCACAAGGCAAGGGCACAAGGAGCACAAGGCAAGGGCACAAGGAGCACAAGGCAAGGGCACAAGGACCACAAGGCAAGGGCACAAGGAGCACAAGGCAAGGGCACAAGGAGCACAAGGCAAGGGCACAATGAGCACAAGGCATGGGCACAAGGAGCACAAGGCAAGGGCACAAGGAGCACAAGGCAAGGGCACAAGGAGCACAAGGCAAGGGCACAAGGAGCACAAGGCAAGGGTACAAGGAGCACAAGGCAAGGGCACAAGGAGCACAAGGCATGGGCACAAGGAGCACAAGGCAAGGGCACAAGGACCACAAGGCAAGGGCACAAGGAGCACAAGGCAAGGGCACAAGGAGCACAAGGCAAGGGCACAAGGAGCACAAGGCAAGGGCACAAGGAGCACAAGGCAAGGGCACAAGGAGCACAAGGCAAGGGCACAAGGAGCACAAGGCAAGGGCACAATGAGCACAAGGCATGGGCACAAGGAGCACAAGGCAAGGGCACAAGGAGCACAAGGCAAGGGCACAAGGAGCACAAGGCAAGGGCACAAGGAGCACAAGGCAAGGGCACAAGGAGCACAAGGCAAGGGCACAAGGAGCACAAGGCAAGGGCACAAGGAGCACAAGGCAAGGGCACAAGGAGCACAAGGCAAGGGCACAATGAGCACAAGGCATGGGCACAAGGAGCACAAGGCAAGGGCACAAGGAGCACAAGGCAAGGGCACAAGGAGCACAAGGCATGGGCACAAGGAGCACAAGGCAAGGGCACAAGGAGCACAAGGCAAGGGCACAAGGAGCACAAGGCAAGGACACAAGGAGCACAAGGCAAGGGCACAAGGAGCACAAGGCAAGGGCACAAGGAGCACAAGGCAAGGGCACAAGGAGCACAAGGCAAGGGCACAAGGAGCACAAGGCAAGGGCACAAGGAGCACAAGGCAAGGGCACAAGGACCACAAGGCAAGGGCACAAGGCAAGGACACAATGAGCACAAGGCAAGGGCACAAGGAGCACAAGGCAAGGGCACAATGAGCACAAGGCATGGGCACAAGGAGCACAAGGCAAGGGCACAAGGAGCACAAGGCAAGGGCACAATGAGCACAAGGCAAGGGCACAAGGAGCACAAGGCAAGGGCACAAGGAGCACAAGGCAAGGGCACAAGGAGCACAAGGCAAGGGCACAAGGAGCACAAGGCAAGGGCACACAGAGCACAAGGCGAGGGCACAAGGAGCACAAGGCAAGGGCACAAGGAGCACAAGGCAAGGGCACAAGGAGCACAAGGCAAGGGCACAAGGAGCACAAGGCAAGGGCACAAGGAGCACAAGGCAAGGGCACAAGGAGCACAAGGCAAGGGCACAAGGAGCACAAGGCAAGGGCACAAGGAGCACAAGGCAGGAGCACAAGGAGCACAATGCATGGGCACAAGGAGCACAAGGCATGGGCACAAGGAGCACAAGGCAAGGGCACAAGGAGCACAAGGCAAGGGCACAAGGAGCACAAGGCAAGGGCACAAGGAGCACAAGGCAAGGGCACAAGGAGCACAAGGCAAGGGCACAAGGACCACAAGGCAAGGGCACAAGGAGCACAAGGCAAGGGCACAAGGAGCACAAGGCAAGGGCACAATGAGCACAAGGCATGGGCACAAGGAGCACAAGGCAAGGGCACAAGGAGCACAAGGCAAGGGCACAAGGAGCACAAGGCAAGGGCACAAGGAGCACAAGGCAAGGGCACAAGGAGCACAAGGCAAGGGCACAAGGAGCACAAGGCATGGGCACAAGGAGCACAAGGCAAGGGCACAAGGACCACAAGGCAAGGGCACAAGGAGCACAAGGCAAGGGCACAATGAGCACAAGGCATGGGCACAAGGAGCACAAGGCAAGGGCACAATGAGCACAAGGCAAGGGCACAAGGAGCACAAGGCAAGGGCACAAGGAGCACAAGGCAAGGGCACAAGGAGCACAAGGCAAGGGCACAAGGAAAGGGCACAAGGCAAGGGCACAAGGAGCACAAGGCAAGGGCACAAGGAGCACAAGGCAAGGGCACAAGGAGCACAAGGCAAGGGCACAAGGAGCACAATGCAAGGGCACAAGGAGCACAAGGCATGGGCACAAGGAGCACAAGGCAAGGGCACAAGGAGCACAAGGCATGGGCACAAGGAGCACAAGGCAAGGGCACAAGGAGCACAAGGCAAGGGCACAAGGAGCACAAGGCAAGGGCACAAGGAGCACAAGGCAAGGGCACAAGGAAAGGGCACAAGGCAAGGGCACAAGGAGCACAAGGCAAGGGCACAAGGAGCACAAGGCAAGGGCACAAGGAGCACAAGGCAAGGGCACAAGGAGCACAATGCATGGGCACAAGGAGCACAAGGCATGGGCACAAGGAGCACAAGGCAAGGGCACAAGGAGCACAAGGCAAGGGCACAAGGAGCACAAGGCAAGGGCACAATGAGCACAAGGCAGGAGCACAAGGAGCACAAGGCAAGGGCACAAGGAGCACAAGGCAAGGGCACAAGGAGCACAAGGCAAGGGCACAAGGAGCACAAGGCAAGGGCACAAGGAGCACAAGGCAAGGGCACAAACGACAATGAACTGTATTAACACGAAAAAAAAACAAAAAACATACACTCGTCAAAATTGGCTTTACAGTTGAATGATGAGATTATTGCCTAGGAGCGGTCAGTGAAACACGAGTTTAATGGAACCCTGGTCTACTGGGGGGTTAAACTAGTGAGCATGACCATTACCTCACACATGTCCCATCATTCATCAATAGCTTTTATAAAAAAACTTCTATTACATCTCGCTAGCAAGCACACCTGAATGTAAATACACATGTTCATAACACATTTAGTATAATGTTGTTATAACTGCTTTAAAGCTGCACTCTCACAGATTGAACGTTTTGACAACTTTTTTATTTTTGTCTTGGAACGATTCAATCTTTAGCGAAAACCCATGGAAACCAGTTATATAAGACTGCTGACAAAAAACAGATCGCAGATTTTTATATTAAAGTCCAAAAATGTATGTTTTATGCAATTTCCTTAAACCGTAAGTAACGGTTTCGGCCATAAAACATTAATTTTCGAACGGAAATATGAAAAACTTCTATCTGATATTTTGTCAGCAATCTTATATCATTGGTTTGAAGATGTTTACGCAAATATTTGCTCTTTCCAAGACAAAAGTAAAAAAAAAAGTTGTAAAAATGTAATATATCTGTGAGAGTGCAGCTTTAAATAGTACATAATCGTCATTATTCGGAGTAATACGGATTTTCCAAATATCATGAATGCACAAGAAATGGAAGCAGAAAGAAAATGGCCGACTTTGGTAGAACTAATTTGTTATATAAGTGTAAGAAAAGTCATCTTTGTTCATCGCAAGCAACGAGGATTCAGACAGGAAACTACCTCCAAGAAGTCATTTCTAAATTTAGTTCCTGCGAGAACGTACACGTAAAAGTTAATTGCAGCGTTGCAATTCTGTATAAGTTCTACTACCTCAAATAACAAAGCGTAAGTATGCACGTCCTCCTTCGTTGCATTTATGATATTCTCGCGAAGAAGTCCATGGAGTACTTGACGGGGCGACATAGTTACAATAAAAGCGATACAAACAATTATAACGTTTTTAGTAACGGACTGCATCCTTTTGTAAGATACATTTGTCGACAGAGAATTGCTCCGCATAAGCTTGAATATAATGAACGCGTTCGAAGGCAGTATGATCGCGAAAGGAATTAGGAATTTGAAAAGCATCTCTGACCATGCGTATATGTCAGCAAACACCTGCTCACGTGCGTAAAAGACAATAGACCCATCCTCGAGATGTTCGTGCAGATGAGTAGTAAAAATAAACACTCCATTAAACAGAGGGAAGAAAAGGCAAACTACTAGTACAGAAATAATGGTAACACGGGCTGTTATTATTGTATAGACTCTGTGTGGAATAACAACGCATACCACTCGTTCAATCGTTATAAGAACTAACAGCCAAGACGACACCTGAACCACAGATGAGATGGAAACAGTTATTAAACCTGGCATATACACCGTCCATGAGAAGAAACGAACACGGAACCCTAGCCGCAACAAAAACCGAAATGGTCCGAAGATAGTCACCAAAGAGTCTGATATGGCCAGAGATGTGAACAGTATCGATGTCTGATGTCCTCGATTCTTCTTCCTTGACATTATGACGACGATCATTGCGTTTCCCATGAAAGACGCGATGCACAACACAATTTGTAGCACTGTTATTGCAGAAACGAACCCTCTTAAATTGGAGTGGCCGAGAATGTAATAGAAGTGCTGTCCTGAAGAAAGTGTGACATTTTCAGTCTTGTTAAACATAGCTGAGTGTCGTTCCAAGCTACTTCAAATATGTCACAAGTTTGAAAGGCATTTGACCATAGCGTTTCTCCAGTGCGTCAAACTCACTGCAAAATAAGATTTGTGCATACTGTATGATGTCGCTACGATGATATTTAACTAGCTGGTTATACCAAATCAAAAGAAAAAGTGAGTTTTACTTTGTTTTAAGTTAGGTAAATAAGTATTTCACGTTAAAAATAAGATTTGTACCTGTAGTGGTGATTTTGGACTTGGTAGTTACCCTGTATATTTCAGTACATATATACGGATAGTTACGTACTGATTGGAATTAGCAAACACCAAAAATATCTGATTGTAATAATACAGGATATTTTAATTGGGTAACTAATGTTTGAAATCTCGAACCAAAAAAAGCTAATGGTTTTGCATATGTATTTGATTATGTATAAAAGGTAAATATAAATAATATCTGTCATGTGTTCCCGTTCCGGATAGAAAAATCAGACCCGAGGGCACCTGCGTTGCCAGGTAACGAGGCTTGCCGAGGTACCGGCTTCGCAGCGTGCCCGAGGGTCGGATTTTTCTATCCGGAACGGATACACATGATAGATATTTTTTCTAGCATACATTAAATTACATTTTTTGTGAACAAAATACATAAAAAGGCGCATTTTTGAACATATCACCAAAAAGCGCGTGCGATGATGTTTACTGACGTCATGACGCGCAGTAATTTGTATTCACTGCATACGCCAATAAGTTCCTTCGACATCACGTCTTTTAAGGGTTATTTTGTTTTGTTTTTTAAATTTTATTTTTGTAAAGTTAATGTTAATGGAACTCATCAATTTAAATCTCAAAATTATGATTACATAAAGTGAATTATGAAAGAAATTGAAATTATTACGTCACAGCGCGTGACTCATTTGGCATGGGGGGATGCCAGATGGAGATTTCCAGCACGGCTGAATTCACCGGAAATGCCTATCCGGTGTGCTAGAAAAAAACATTCGTACACTAATTTAAATGTAGTGATAGCAGAAAACCATTATGAATTCAAATTGGGCGATAAGCTTAACATTGAATTACACATGATGGGCTTTCAATCAAATACTTTAACCACGTTGATAGTGATGATTATTACCATTTTATATATCATGCATATATTTTATATATTAAACGTCAAAATAATGTCTGCCTATTAGTGTGTACATGTACCCGTAAATTTCACAAGCTTTTAAACATTGTAAATAGATGTGAACTGATAACTCCCTGCATTAATGTTAAAGAATCACTCTGTATTCGTAATGATATTCTTAAACTGATCTGGATATTATTCGTCCTCATATACCATTTTTATATAAACAATTTCATATTTATTTTATATGTGTTTAGACTATAAATATATATGCAAAAAGCAACAGAAACATGCTCAGTAGCAAAAAGTTTAAACATAAACCCGGTTTAGTGGCAATGGGCAAACGCCAAAGACATAGAACACAAATTCACAAACAAGAAACATAGAACAGCACACAACTCTACACACAGCACAGTGCATAAATACTATACATATATATAAATAATTGGTATGTTTATCAAGAATTGTTAGGTGGCCCTTGGAACGGTCAGTAAAATGTAAATTTACTGGGGGTTTACACCAGTTTATGTACACAAACCTCACTCTTAACCCAACAATTCTTAAAAAAGATAAAACGCAAAAGATAAATCTTATCAAAGTATGCATTAACTTGAGGAAACTTATCAATAAAACAATTAATAATAAAAAACGAAAAGGTAAACCCCAAGTACTGCAATGATTAGAGATCCCAACTCTATCTGCAGACGGAGGGAAACAATTCAGAGCACCTAATGCAAATACTTAAACTTAAGCCTCATCAGAGCCAGCATCAATGTTTGAGTGCACGTTGTTGTAATAACTACATTGCCTGATATAGTATATTTACCTTGAAAAAGTCCTGTCATTGCTCAAATGAAGGAATCCGATCTCTTGGCTGCTTTGTATCAACTACCGAGAATACGGCGTATTTATACTAGTAGAGCATATGGAGTATTTATACTCATGTCGTAAGAACATTTTTACGGAAAAATTTAGCACCTTTAGCTCATCTGAACAAGATTTATATCATTTCTTTCAAAACAATCATAACTTGTCAGCAATTACTGCGTTGGTTCGGAAATTTATCCGATTGGCAAAACATGAAAAGAGTCATTTACTAAACTTATCGGCATTCAATTGTAAGCTACACTCCAAAATACACAAATTGATGTACAAAACCCTTTTAATGGGAAATGTTACCAGAATAACCTTGATGTCTTTTAAACGCTGTGTGTTTTGCTCTAGATAAGAATAATAAAATGTGTTGAAGCACATGTAAAATAACAACCTCGTTTCGATACAAAACATCTGGCTATAGGTCAAACAGATACCTGTTGTTGTGCTTTGTTCATGGGAAGTCGTTAAAATATAACTAACAATTGTATAAAACACTGTTAACCAAATCAGAACCAGTTATCGACCATGCACAAAATCTACTCAAATTTCAACCAATATTGACCATGCACGGGAGCTCAACATATCATATATAGGTTCTCTTTCATTTATTTTCGATTTTCTTCGATTGTGTTGGCCCAGACGCACCCCGCATGGTTTTCATGTAGACTTGAATAGTAAAACAAACATATCTGGGATATAAAGGTCGTGGTTTGACCGTTTAACGTTGACTGTTTGGACTTTGCTATTAAAACATGCCTAAACAGATTGGGTTGCACTCAGATTGATTGTAATCCAAACAAGACAGCACATTACGCCAGTGACATCTGCTCCTGGTTTCTTGTCACGCTTTTCCATTCAAACGATGACCTAAGAATCCGGGTCTGCTACTTAGGTGGCAAATCATTTTTTAAAACAAATATCTTAAAGCTGCACTCTCCCAGATGGAACGTTTTGACTTCTTTTTAATTTTTTGTCTTGGAACGAGCCAATTTTTACGAGAAAACATGGAAACCAGTTATATAAGACTGCTGTTAAAAAATTAGATCGCAATTTTTTATATTTAAGTTAAAAATATGATGTTTTATGCATTTTTCTTAAACCGTTAGTATATGAAAATCTACGATCTTATTTTTTGTCAGCAAACTTAGATCATTGGTTTGCAGTTATTTATGCAAAAAAAATTCTTTTTCCGAGACAAAAAATAAAAAAGTGGTAAAAATGGCTTATCTGTGAGAGTGCAGCTTTAAACTGTTGGTTCAAGAGTTTAGTAGTGCCAATAGCTGCATATGTGATCGAATATAAAATGTAACTGACAAAAATTAGCAAATAAATGTTGTATTAATAATGTGCTTTTCAATACTTAATAAAAATAAAGGAATATTGCAAAATAAAGAATACATAAAACTGTTAAACCGGAAGCCAGGTCGAAACTGGGTCAATTCGGTCTGCAGACGGGGACCAAATCTATCTCCCTGCAGTTACTGATGTTTTTTTCCAAGGTTTCATGAAACTTATATGCACCATTTGCAATATTAGGATAATATGTAAACATAATCGAAAGTTGTTTACATTAAATCCTGCGATTGCCGCTGAGCATATTTGTATCATAATGTTATAAACTTGTCTTTGAAATAATCTTCTTAATCTCCTGAGCTTAGATATTTGGCAATCAGAACCAGTTATCGACCATGCACAAAATCTACTCAAATTTGCCCAATACTGACCATGCGCAGGAGCTCAACATATCATACATAGGTTCTCTTTCAAGTTTTTTTTTCGATTTTCTTCGATTGTGTTGGCCCAGAAGCACCCCGCATGGTTTTCATGTAGACTTGAATAGTAAAACAAACATATCTGGTATATAAAGGTCGTGGTTTGACCGTTTAACGTTGACTGTTTGGACTTTGCTATTGAAACATACCTAAACAGATTGGGAACGTTGTTTGTTCTATTATCTTTCTACATATACCTACACTCTTCACCACAGTTATCATTCAAACGTATTGTAGATGCTCATTTTGTGGCTTTGGCTTTATCACAATGATTTTTACATTATGTTGTAATGTAACTTACCCAAACTATGAACTCATCCAAAACAACTATACATACAAAATTACATTCACGGGTCAATGAGTAAAAGCTGATTATTTGTACACATAATCATGATGATTTCTTCATAGTTTAGAAGAAAATGTAAATGAGCAATGCCCTATTAAGGGTTTGTTGTATTTGTACATGATTTTCGATTTATTATTCAGGTGAGCGATCTATTTCCGTTTTGGTTATATAAACGTATTTGATTTAAAGGGACACTCGCATTACAGGGCAAATAGTAAAGATTTGAAAGAATGTATTCCTGGACCGAGTGCAGAACAATACTTATCCTGGTAAAATAGAGTTTCTGAAAGGTTTCATCATGTTGAAATTATCTATAGATAGTCATATTTTGTCTTTTGAAGACGACGATTTGGAACGGCGTTAAAATGCGACTGGGATAGCATAGGAAGATAAAAAGACTGCGCATGCGTAGCCGAAAATACTTCCGCGTGACCATACTGCAAGTGCTTGCGCTTAATACGGATTTAACAGGCAGTGCTAATCAGGTACTAAGGAGTGACATACGTCGACAAAATAACAAACAGTTCAATCCACTTATAACTTCATATTGATTTAATGCACAATGCGTTTTAGTGTCTTCCAATGAAAATGTCCCTTTAACATATATCCGAAAAAAATGTTCACGTTTGTGATATTACTGAAAAGTATCATAGGGTACGGAACAAAAAATATTATGTTCATCAATCATATAGCGAACAATTATAATTGCTTGATGATGAAGTCTAGTCAATTTGTGAAAAAACATAATTTCCTAAGAAATATTTATCACCAAATAGAAAATAGTCTGAGGCGGTGTTATGAAATGAAAGAAATATAATGATTGCAAAGTAATGTATTAACTTATCAAAAGATGTTGAAAAATATGATTAATATTAAATTAATAAAATATACATATAAATCGTACTTGAACAAAGGATGATTTCAGTAGAGAAGCGGCAACATAACAAATGTAGGCTTTAACTCTTAATCAGTCGATGTTATAACATTAGTATGTGGATTCGTCACATTCAGTCCGAACTAGTAGCTGGATGCATTACATCAAGTACCCGAACTGATAAACAATACGTCAATAGTATTGGGGTACAAAACATTACGTCCAAACTTATTAATAGTAGTTTTTGGGTGCAGTACGTAATGTTCGAAATTATAAGCATATTCTAGGGCTTTATAACATAATGCCCGTACTGTAAACAATGGTATTGTTTCACATTATGTTCGAACGTATGCACCAATATTTAATATTAGTGAAGGAGGGTGAAACCTATTAAATAATAGCAAGGTAACTTAAAAATAAGCATTTTGCGTGCTCCTCTGTGGCAAACCAATGGTATAATTGTATGTTACATATGGAATGAAATTGTGAGACAATAAGATTGGTGTATGTGACATATTCGCGGAACTTATAAACATACAGTATAGGGGAATGTGACAAACTTTCAAAAATATTATAAGCCGACGATATCGGTGCATACCTACAAACCGTCTAATAACTTAGTTTTTGGTATATTACATAATGCCTGAATTTATAGATCAATATTATTGGGGTACACTACATTATGCCCGAACTAATATACAATAGTATCGAGGTACATTTCATAATGTCCGAACTATTATACAATAGTATTTGGGTACATTACATTATGTCCTAACAAATATATTTATGTATTGGGGTACGTTACATAATGTCTCAACTAATATACTTTATTATTGGGGTACATAACATAATGTCCGAATTAATAAACAGTAGTATTGGGTACATTACATTCTGTCCCAACTAATATACTTTATTATTGGGGTACATTACATAATGTCCGAATTAATAAACAGTAGTATTGGGTACATTACATTCTGTCCCAACTAATATACTTTATTATTGGGGTACATTACATAATGTCCGAATTAATAAACAGTAGTATTGGGTACATTACATTTTGTCCCAACTAATATACTTTATTATTGGTGTACATTACATAATGTCCGAATTAATAAACAGTAGTATTGGGTACATTACATTCTGTCCCAACTAATATACTTTATGTTGGGGTACGTTACATAATGTCCGAATATATTTATATTTGCATGCGCCAGTAAGCAACAAGGTGTACTTGAAATGTTTGCAGTTTTTAAAAAATGCACAAGTCCGGTATCAAAAAGCTCCTGGCACCACATTTCGCACAGTCTTGAAACCAAATCGTCAGCCTGCAGTAAAAGTGTTCTTACATGGTACCACATTCTCCTGCGATTGCGTTCGCTCCATTGTACATTAACTGCTCGTTAAGGATACCAGTTATTCAAGTTTGTAAAGTTTATTTGCAATTGACATGATGCTTTGGGTATTAACAAGGCAAACTTATAGCACCGTAGGCATTGAGACATTGATTGCCACAGACGTACCTACACATCAGTAACAATTAAAACATGGTTAATGAGTCAGGATTTAATAATGAATCAATAAATACTACATTTATATTAATGCTTGTATTGCGTGTGAGTTTAATCATATCTATCCCTCATGAAAAACTGTACATGGATATTAAATGACAGACGCACCTGTATAGCAAGGTCAAGTTCACAAAATTTAAAGAAGAGGCGCAAACGAACCTTATACTGTGTTCGTTTAAACATAACATGTGCCTTGCTATATTTCTATACACAACTTGTAGTAATAACTAAGTTTACATCTTAAACATTTCAAGCAAGCGATATCAAACCAACTACACTTCAAGCCTCATATGTACAGGCTGCAGTAACTCTAAATCACCAGTTTTCAAATATATGCAATGGGGAAATCTTAATCTCTCTAGAGCAGGGAGAAAACTACTGTATGACTTTTGATCAGATGTTACGTAACACCGGCACTCCTGATGATCAAGAAATATCATAAATAAAGTATTAATGGAATAAAGATTATAGAAAGCAATTTCGCTCGGGTATGACTGGTAGTTACCACTTTTTAACACCATTCATTTGCTAATTGTATTAAAGATTGGAATGCTTTTATAAATACCATGCTAAAACGTTCCTAGTATTGTTAATTTAAAGAAAAGGTTTGTTTTGAATATTATCTTTTTCATATTAGAAATGAAAGATCAAGATAATATATGACCTGTTTAAGATTATCAGTACACAGCCTGGAAATTGAAACTGGTAGGAACTCTGGTACTGCCAGAGCTGGTAAAATATGCTCATTTTTTTCGTCAAGATGATAGAAGACGAGTGTCATTTTATGTTATATTGTACGCTCTAAAATATCTTCAGACAAACATGCTTTACCTCGTGGCCTTCTATAAAGACGTTAAAGTCTTCATTACTAAGCACTCTTCTCTAGAACTTTAACTGTGTCTTAAATACATTAATATAATCATATATAAATGATTTATAATTTGACTGTCATTGTGTGTGTTTTGTGTGTTTTGTGTGTGTGTGTGTGCGTGCGTGCGTGCTTGCGTGCGTGCGTGCGTGCGTGCGTGTGTGTGTGTTTCTAGTATGTTGTCTACTGTGCTTCTTAAACATTGTGTGTTTGTTAATGTGTGTATTATCACCATAATTATGTGTTTAATGGCTATGTGGCATTTGTATGCCGGTTTTGCCAATAAACTTTGAACTTTGTTAATAACTGAAAATACTTGTAGCCAGTCTGTCAATGACGCTGTGAAATTATCGAATGTTATACGTTATGTTTCCGACCATTTGTTTTCTATATGTTACCATTTTAGCATTACGCAATATTTCCCCGAAGTATGTATTAAACACAATGATTGGTTTGATCAATCATTGCGTTTGTTTAATAGAGATAAATCTTACGAAAATATAATGTAATTAGTAGATCTTAAACGTTTAAATGAAAATGTTCGTGAGATCAAAACTGGTGCAGTTGATACAATGCAAGACATAGAAATGCTTGAACGAAGAAAACCAATATATGTTTTAAAGCACAATCACACAAAAGTCTAATGGTACATCGATTAAAACTTCCAAAGATTTTTTTCAGCAGGTTATAGTGTTTATGATTGTTTCAATGAATATTCTAAAATTTATTTCAGCCTGAACGAGTTTGATAGTGCTTATGACACATTTCCCCCAGCCATTCGGAACTCCTCGGCCATTTTATCGAAAACAACCTCGGATGTATGCCGGTACATCTGATGAAGTAGTTTGTAAAATTTTGAATTATATCATTAACTAAATCTAGTGTTTTAGAGTAGTATTTATTGATCTAAGTTTAAATTGATTGCCATTGAATTGTATTATTGCAAACATAATTAAGAATCCCAAGAGTTTAGTCACAAAGTTTAACTGCTAAATAAAATTACTACGCGATCTACTTGCAGCGGACTTAAACGTACCACTTTTTGAGTATGTAAACCGTCCAAATACATCCGAGGTTGTTTTTGAAAAACATGGCCGATGAGTTCCGAATATTCCCCCAGCTTGACCAACCTTTAATTGTATTTACAAAATGATGATCATGTTGGCTTAGCAAATGCTTAAATTGCTCTAATATTGTTATTGTTTAAAAATGACATGGTCATTGTTGGCTCATCACCTGGCGAAATTTAGCATCATCTTGATAGATTGCTTGCTAGAATATTGTTTTCATTTGGGCTTATTATTGAAACACTTTTAAAACTAAAATAATGGCGTTTTTGTCACAGGACGTGTATTGATTGTATTGAATGAATAAATTAATAAAATATATTAAATTTGCATTAAGTCAGGAGTTTTTGTATTTATTACATCCACGATATTCGTACTATTCTTATTTCCTATATTTCTACTTTTGTCCTTACCTTGATCCAACTAAACTCCGCCCTAGGTGTCCTGTGATCATTATTTTACTCTACATTTCATTCTACCATTGTTCGTACTAACCTGTCTCGCGTGATTGGTCATCATATGTCGAGTGTGTACTTGCCTTCCTGATTTTATAGTGACCAGTCACATTATTGTTATAATAAAATATCTAGGATATTTTGATTTGTTACAGGTTAGTACATTTTTGGTATTTAATAAGCATATAATATGTGTTGAAATATATCTTAGTTACAATTAACATCTGAAGTAATTATATCTTTACATGAGTATTATACCTATATAAGTATATAGCCTGAATCTCGTTTGTATTAATATCTACATGTTTATTATTTGTATTTGTATTGTGCATTTGTAAATCAGATAAGGAATGAAAGTGGAATGAAAGAACTCTTAGAAAGATTGAAATCCATGGAGATAAAAATGAAAAAGTTGAAAGGGCAAAGTACTAGTTATAGAGGAAATATTTACAACAGTAACTTAAGAAGACCCTTTAGAGGAGGATTCAGAGGTAGAAGTGACGATGGGAAAGAAGAGCGGAACAAGGAAACAGAAAAAGGACCAGAGCAGAATGAGAAGTCTTTAAACGAGAAGAAGCTTTCATCGGGGGGCACGATGGAAGCGAAAAAGTAGATAGCCCCATCAGAAATTCAAAGAATAACTTACATGAGAGATTAGTAGGGAAGTCGAATGAGAACTTTGTTGAAATAGAAGGGCAGATAGTTAAAGCTTTGATAGACACGGGGTCTATGATAAGTACACTATCAGAAGAGATTGATTTGTCCATGAATGAAAAGCCTAAATTGAAAGGCCTAGATGAGTTTGAAACGAACGTTACATGAGCAAATGGTCAACAGATACCATATAGTGGTTATATTGAGGCAAACGTTAGTGTACCTAACACTGATATGCCACCATTAACAATACCTCTGCTTATTGTTAAACAGAAAAGTACCTGCAAATAGTTGGCATGAATGTTATTCGTGAATGTGCCGTGTAAATGCGAGAATATAGACGACATGTCAGGAAAATCACGACATGTACATCAACATTAATAGTTGTCATTCGCTAGAGTATATCTTACATCTACGTCGATGTAAACTTAACATAAGATATAGCTATTTTCAGTTAATTTTCAATGATGATTAGTTTCGTTTTATTTTAGTCTCTATTTGTGAACTGTATATAAATGTTGATAAAAAATCCTAATATATAAAATATTGACTTGTTGTTATGGGATTAGTTATGACCGATAGCATTTATTTTAAATTTTATTCGTTACTGTTATTAATGTAGTATAGAAAGCAAGTAGCATAAAAGAAAGTTTATTCAAAGAAATATAACACACAATATATGTTTGAAATGGGCCAACATGACTCGTGATCAAATATCTTATTTCGTGTATGTTTGTTAGATGATTTAGCAATCATAATTGATAAAAAATATACAGTATATTATACGTAAATTACTTAGTAAAACAACGTTATTTCCCGAGCCGTATTATATAAAGGACCTGGCATCCATGTATAGAATAGATTGTCAGCTTGCTAGACATGAATAGATCTATCTAACAATTGATACGGTAAACTTATTTAACCCACGGATCATTGCGATCTGTGAGGAGCGAACACCCGGCGTCAGAATAGCAGTGAATGGTCTACAAAGCATTGCGTTTCATTTGGCCATCGCATAGATATCTATAGACGACATTGACGGGAGCCGAACGGTACAAGCTGTAGGGGTTCTGAGACGCTCAGAACATCCAAAAGGTATATCCAAAAACATGGCCATGCTGGAAATTCTTTTCTCCCGCCTCAGATAAGTAGATCCAAAAAATTAACCATGCTAGAAATTCTTATCTTGCACACGGGCAAAGATAAAACAAGTTCACGTATGGAACTCCTTTTTAATGGTCATCGCATCTTGTTGAAGACTGTCGTCTGTAGAATCATATAAACCTTGCCTTGTGGCAATATTTAGACTGCTAATTAATAATTTCTCGCTTCAAATGTCACCATAAAAAAGTTTTCACGCTCCATTCAAGAAATAATGCTGCACTCTTCTCAGAACTATTAAATAACGATTTGACTATTTACATAATCTGAATCAACCACAAATTATCACATATCTTTACGCACATTATTTTGAACAACGCACAAAAGAGTTTCAGCGAAAAAAATATATTTATACTTTATTTTGTTAAACTGAGGTGGGGCAGCATCTACCATAGCCGCTTGTGTAAGATAGGTTCATCGCAACCCTAGCGCACGGTGTTCTGTGGAAACGCGGTAAATCTCGTATCCGCAAAACACCCTACGCCCGGATTGGGATGAACAAATCTTACACTATCGGCCATGGAAGATTCTTGTGACCGTTATGTTTTGGGGTTTTTTTTTATATTATATTATTGTTACGAAGACGATGTACATTGCACATGTTTTAATAAGTTATTTGTTCTGTTCTGCTCATTTATTGTAAATGGGACTTCGCTTAGAAAACCGGTTATCCCGCCCTCGACAAGGGAGACAACCTTTATCGCTTCTGCACGGAGGAGCGAAATTCCGTGGGCGGGTATATAGCATGTATGTTTCATTTATTCTTGTTTTGAATTGTTAAATTACTCATAACAATGTTATTAGAGTGCAATTAAAGGTTTTTTACACTGAATTATGGCAATTATATTACTTAAATATTTCTGACGGGAAAATGTCATCAATTAGAAATCAATTTGCAAGGAATATGAGAGAAAAACACATTTAAGTAGCTGTTTAAGGCTCTAATAATTGGTCACTTAGTAGCGATCCGATATATCTATATATAAGACTTACGTTATTGATAAAGAAAATATTGCGGGTATTTGTAGGGGACATATTTTTCTATTTTTTATTTATCACCTTTTTAGCATGTAAGCATCATTTCAAAAACAATACAAAATTTAGTTTACATATATAGAAAAAACCCAGATAGGTCTTAGAAATAAAATCTACAAATAGTATAGATATTGTCGCGAATTTAATACCGATTTCTATGAATCAACTTCTGGACAAATATAAAGGTAAGAATTAATGTTGTCATTATTTTGCCATGGAATTGCCATGGAAATCTTATATCTGTATTAAACAGCGCGTTTGAGGGTTTCATATATTTTCTATGATATTAAAGGGCAATTCAATTTTAGGAATAAGAAATACATTAAAAAAGTTCTTAGAAATTCACAGATTTAAGATTATTTGAGTGACGACTCAAATCCGTTTTTGAAACAGCCTCTTGGCCGTCAAAAAATAAACAAATATTTGTGGTAATAATCAAAATTTCAAATTGTCCACTAAAACTATTATTCAATTAATTTATCATGTATCTCACAATTTAAAGATTCTTAAACATTAGACATTTCTGTAGAAATCTATGATTACTTTTTCTTTAAATTTAATAAATGGAAAAAATATACCACTATCTATATTTAACTACACTGTAAATATGTTTTATTCAAAGATTTACATCAATTAAAGATGCACTCTTGCTCTCAAATAAGATGTACCGCAATTAATGAAAATGTTTTAATTTGAAAACAAATGATGAATAAATATCGAACACAATGGTTCTCATGAAGTTTTGATACAGTGTTTAATTTGAAATAAAGGTACAGAAAACACGGTATTTCTACCTTATGAGACGATAGTTGATCACTGTAAATCTTTAAGAACCCATCAGTCATGATATCCGTGATAAAACGCCGTATATACTACAAAATCATTTAAAACCACTATAATGTAATTATGTATGTATTGATTTTGTGTGTGTATGTATGTGTGCGTGCGTGCGTGCGTGCGTGTGTGTGTGTGTGTGTGTGTTTTATATTTGTGAAATGTGACGATGGGCTGTTAATGCCTAAGACAAAAATATATTTTCTGTTCTGTTCTGTTTGGTATTAATCGGAATATGACTTATGTGGTAATTTCAAATTTATGCTGTCAATATTTAATTGTTTAAGATGTTATGAATAAAATATTTCATTAACCAAATTTGAAAGCCTTATGGATCTATACAGTATTTTGAAAGAGTATTTTTTAAATACTGAAAGATATAGAGGATATTTGTTTATTTCAGTGTAAGATCGTATTTTATTTCACGAGTGTCATAGAAAAACATATTTTCACAAGTGGCGAAGCTTTTCTTATAGCTTATTGTTTGCTCGATTTTAGTGCAAAGCTTTTATGAACAGTAAACAATGAAGTTTTATAAGTGCACATATGTTCCAAAAAATAATGAAAACACATTTTATTTTAAGTTGGGCATGAATACATAACCAAATAACTACGCCGCTATTTAATGAATGAAAGTTTGGAAGGTCAAATGTGTTAGCAAAACAAATGCGGATACTCATTGGATTTTAAACATTTTTCTTAGTTTAAGACTGCATGTGTTTCATAGTAAATTAATATTCAGTCATCTTACTGTCAGAGACAAGTCTGTGTCGCTCGAAAACAGGTTTGTTTTCCAAATAAAGGGTGAATGCCACGCTAGTTTGTTGACCGGTTAGCTCAGTCGGTAGAGCGTTGGACTGTTAATCGGACAACCCGGGTTCGATTCCCGGGCGGACCAGGTCACTTCTGTTGTGATTGGTTATGAAATCCTTTCTACGACCATTCGCACTGTACCACTGCCCCTGGCATGTACAGAAGTTGTCAGTTCCTTGCAGAAGTGAAGGCACCTAGTACTGGTTCACCGCCCAGGATAGGTGTGCGGTGGTTGAACTGTCACTCTGGGACCCTTCAATGTGCTCACGCCGGGACCCGGAGTATAAACTACTAACACCACCACCAGTTTGTTGACAAATTTTGAGGTGTGTGGGGGGTAAAAAATATCGGATTATCTGTAAATTGATGTGTGAATTTTCCGAGAAGCTCATTTTACGTACTTCAACGGCAAACAGTTCAAAATACATTTGAACCATGATATTAAATTATATTTATGTTCAAACAGTTGTTTTTGTCTGTAATTTGTTTGGCAAGAAAGCAAATGTCCGAACATTCAGCTTCAAAGATCAAGAAAATGTTTGAAAAACGGGATAACCGGTAGTAAACGTTAAGTTGTTAATTTCCAAATATATATTTATTTAAATTCATAAAACATGTCTCTATTTTTTAAAAGTTTTTTGCCAACATTTACCAGTTCAAAGTCCAGTGTTCTGTTTTGATCAAGGCAAGTAACTACAAAGGATTTTAAAAGTAGTTCTAAAAGTTGATATTTTCACTCCTTATTTTGCATTGAAAATATCAAATTTTCACTGTTGTTATTTCACTGTTTAAACCCCATCGAAAAGCATGAAAGAATTAGCATTTGAATGCACCCTTTACTTCTAAAAACTATGATGAAATATTCTTTCGAAACATTGCTAATCTCATTAACATCAAATTAAAGCATGTTGCGAATGATATCTCCTTATTTAACACATCCAACTGCAATCTTAAATGATCCTTCTATTTGCCTACGGTAATGTTACAAACACATACCTGAAAAAAGTAATATATGATTGCATTTCAAAATTTGCAAATACTTATACGATGTTCCTCTAGTTGAGTTTTCTTATCTGCTGTACCAATTTTGAATATAAGTATCCTTAATTCAAATTTTAAATACGCTAATGAATGTATTGATGTTACCTATCCAAACATCCTAAAAACCAAAAACGCATAACTTATATTTTACTATAAGGACCCAGTTGTTTTATTGATTGCTTAATCAATTTTGTAGATTTCTGTGTTCACAAACAAAATATATAAACATAATATAGCATTAATCAAACTAGATTTAAGAAGCTGACCTGAACCTTATGTTTTTTGGTATTCATCAAAATACTTTAGATTCAAGTCAGCTATTATTTTCAGAAGTTCAGTTAAGAAACGTCAAATGTACCATTGTGTCTTTAATGTAACATTCGCGGTTAAGATTTTTCAAAAGTGACGCTATGTCTTAAAAGTTGGCTTATACCGATTTAATATATTGTATTCCGGTTAATATAAATGCTTATCATTCTCTTGATATATAAACGTTGTTGCCTTTTGTTGTTGTTATTTTTCTTTAACTCTGGCGCTTAACATACTCGTAGATTCTGTTTGGTATTATTATTGATTTTAACTCGAAGCATGTCTTGTCACCGTACTTTGCGTTATATTATTAACTTCGGCGGGCTTCAATTGCTATTGGTCAAAAAATGTATCGTTCCGCATGTCTGAAAACAAATGAAGTGGAAGACACAATTGCTTAATATGTTTTATTTCAGCGCATAACACGTTTTTTGTTTGTTAGTTTTGATGATAAATATGTATTTGGATAGTCATTTTTCATCTTAATCATATGAACAAAACTGTATATGTGTTTCCTCTTGTTTTCATGAAAACCATTCTTACAAAATTCGTCACTTGCTGTATTTAAAATCGAAATTACGCCATAAATATATTACAAATTATTACTTCATTTAATCTGATGTAACGTCCCAATTTCATAGAAAGAAACTTTCGTTAAAAGTATAGTTTGCTTGCTGGGATTGTTATTAGAAACATCTCAATATTCATTCTAATTTTTAAAAAAAACATCGGATTTTTGTTTTAATTTTTCAGAGTACTACACTACACACTGCAACGGATGTAGAGCTAGGAAAAGTCATTGCTCTATGGTATTTGGTTCATCATTGGCACTGTTCAAACAGGTATTTCTTACCGTAGAAAATGTTTATACGAGTATACCATACCCCACCAGAGTTATTGAAAAGTGACTTATTACGGTTGTAAACGGACTGTTCACGATAATTTCGAGAAATACCACTAGCCGATACATGGTAGTTAGAAAGGCCAAAATAATATTCTAATGTTTATCTTTCGGAAGATATTTCTATTTATCTATTTATAAATCTGTATTTATTTATTTATTAATGCATTTATTTGCTCACTTATATATGCAATACACTTATCGACGTATAAGTCAGATACAGTTTCTCGTTTTTTCTTTAAAGTATCCTCTTACAGATGTAAGAAACCGTTTCGCTAGGACGAACACCGATTTTATCCTCAATCTCGCCTCGGACAAAAATGGTGTCAGTCTTAACGAAACGGCTTCTAAAGTCTGTAAGAGAACGTTTTTAAAGAAGAAATCGTACTGTATCTATAACGTGAAATCTTATATATATAATACACATTTTACGTCATGTTCGCCGCGTTTTGGAAGTGTGTTAGTAAGCTAGCCAAAGACTCGCTTACTTACACATTTCAATAACTGCTTGAATACAATTGTGCATTATATGACGACTCGTGGCATACCCCATGTATACAATATGTTTTCTCTTCATTTCATGTATACCGCTAAACTGACGAAAAATCCCAAACATATTTCTGTTCTATCACAGCCATGGCAAACACAACTAATAATACCATCCGTACAATGGACCGATTGTTTAACAAACCAACTTTCAGAGGTGTCGAGCACATCATGCAAGCCCACGGATAATGCTATGTATCTTATCTTTCCTTGGAAATGCGATAATCATCGTTATGATGTCCAGAAAAAAGAATCGAGGACAACAAACATCGATGATATTCACAGCGCTGGCCATATCAGACACTCTGGTGACAATAGCTGGACCATTTCGGCGTTTACTGATAGTAGGTTATGGATTTGAATTATTTTCATGGACCGTCTATGAAAGAGGCTTAATAATAGTAACGATTTCGTCTGCCGTTCAAATTTCATCTTGGTTATTGGTTCTGATAACGATCCAAAGGTTTTTTTGCGTTGCTTTTCCACTTAAAGTATCTAAGATTTTAACTGTTCGTGTTGTCACTGCTTCTATTGGTGTAATTTACTTGTTTTTTCCTCTGTTTAATGGCGTTTTCATTTTCTCTACGTATGTGCTCGAATATCGTAAGGATCGTGAAATGACTGTGTTTATTCCAAGCGATAAGATTTATTCTGACATAAATGAATTAACAGAGATGCTTTTCAAATTTTTTATTCCAATCGCGATTATATTCCCTTCAAATGCCTACATTATATACAAACTTGTTCTCAGCAAAAATATTTCAACCAGTACGAATAGCCAAAGAGCGAGGTCCGTAACAAAAAACGTCGTCATTGTTTGCATCGCTTTTATTGTCACGCTTTTGCCCCGGCAGGTATACAAGGGTCTTCGTCGCGAAGACATCTTAGTTGAGACAAAGGACAATAGGCTGACCTTATTTGTGATTTTCTTAAGTTGTGAGTATATTCAGAACTGCAACGCCGCTATCAATTTTTACATATACGTCCTTGCTGGAAAAAGATTTAGAAACGATTTCTTGGAGCTGATATTGTGTTTTATGCCAAGTTGCTTGCGAAGACTCATCATGAATCATGACTCCAGAATGATCTTAAATAATACCACATACCACATGCACCGTTGACGCACGGCAAATTCAAATGACGCGATTGTGAGTAATGTCATGTAAATTATCTGATCATTATAATCAATGACCTTCAAAGTGAGACTCTTATTCAAAATTAATACATACGAATGCATAACAGTAAATCTTTAGCTACTTACTAAATAATGCATTTACGGACAATTTTAACTAATGATTACAAGATGGCATCCGTGTATTGAATAGCTGAAAATGCCAAAATATTAAATGATTGGTGAATGCTAAAAGATTTACTACGATCTTCTATTGTCTCATAATGTAGAAATACCGTATTTGCTGCACCTTACTTTCAAAGTAAACACGGTATGCTTCATAAGTACCATTTTATCAACATTGACCCTTCCTTTTTGGTTTATTAAAAAATTATTAATTGTGGTAAAACTTTTTGGGGAGTAAGATTGCATCTTAAAGTTATTTGAAAGTTGTATTGTCCATATTTAGGTATAGATTGCATGTGAAATGTGGAGCAAACAATGTTTTCCGTTTGGCATATATTCTAGTATTATACTCGAAATGATTGGTTATGTTAGGTTATAGAGTAAAGTATCTTCAATTTCTTTTTTCGAACAATGACTACCATGTTTTTCTTTTTAAATATATAGAAATAAAACTTTTTAAAAAGATAATAACATTTATGAACTACAGGGTATTTCAATAGATAAATGTGTTTGTCCCTACATGTACATACATATATAATGGCGAAAAAAACACAGCTATTTCAAATTCACACTTCCTCAAAACGAAAACTGCGATTTGGCTATATTAAGTCATTTAAGCTGTTTTGTAAATGCGGTCTAAAAAACACGTTATTTAAAAAAACAAACATTTCCAACAAAACAAGCATCGCTGAAATTTCTGCTTTATTAAAACCTCATTTGCTTCAAAGTAAATAGTACTAGGCGGGGTTTCAAACATCTTTTAATGTTTTAAAAAGATATGTTGAAGCATGTAATGTCTGTCTTGGTGTGTGTATGTTGCTTGTCTCTCGTTTAGTTTCAGGTCGACAATCGAAGGCAACTGGACTTCTTTCTTAAGTTTCCAAAAAAAACTTTAGATATGTATATATGTTTATAGGCTGTACATAATAAGTTGTATACTAATATTGTTATTTGTCGATGGTTGAATGTTTTTATCAAATGCATGATAATAAATTTGACTTTTAGTATTTATATGTTTATGAGCACAAGGTATTATACAGTACTATTGTCATTTTGGTTTTTGGTTGAATGATTCCATTACATATGATAAATAATTTGTCTTTTAGTATGTATATATGTACATGGGCACATTGGTATTATACAGTTATATGAGTATATGTTCGTTGGCGTAATGTTTTTATCACATACATGATAATGGATTTTGTTTTCATTATGGATATATGTTGACGAGGAGTAGTTTATTTTATATTATTATTGTTGTTTGCTTGAGAAATATATATCATCAGTTAAAATCATTGTACTTCACAACTGGATATTGATATCTTAAATAGTTGTTGTTGTTGTTGTTCTTTGGATTATTTTGGTTGATACGATGATACATTTGTGTATATATATATGTTTAAAAATGTCAGCTGTTAACCGTTGTATATGTTGTTATAAATATTTAATTTAAAAGAAATCATTCAAACGCGATGATAAATAAAATCAAGAATTGAAAGACTTATTAAGTACATAAACCATCATGTTATAAAATAGCGTAATATATCAATTCTTTTTCGAGTTAAACTACCATTAAATACAGTGCCAATAAAGTGTCATATATGATTCCCTTGTTCACTGTCTTTAAGTTACAACCTTTGTGCCTTTAGCCACGATTTTAGGTCTTAATGTTTGACTTCTGGACTTCTTGACTTATCTCTGTAATTTACCTTGTATTATGGAAATCATCTCCTTTCACAATGTCCACCTTATCAACAGTTCTGTGTTAGTCGATATTAGCCTCTACAGACCGCAGAGCTCCCTGTGCTTTTTTCTAGCTAATAAATAGAATTAACAACTAAACTAGCTCCTTCGAAACCCTCATCCACCGCCATTCTTGTTTATTCTGAAGTAACCGATGTGACACACCGGTTTCGTACTGCAGAGATTTCGCGCGTGGTAAGTTACGTAGAAGTCAATACGTGTATTAGGCTACACCCAAGAGTCATTATTTCGATTTATTTATTATTTTGTCCCTTTCCTTGTCTTTTTCATATTGTTGTTGAGAAAAACATTGTTCGTTTTCTTTATATGTGATGGTCAGTTCAGCGTTGCTGAAGTAATTGGAAATTCCATTTACCCAGACCATCGTCGGAGTTTCTTTCGGATTCTGGAGATGAAATTTCCGACGAAGGAGAAGAATCAGAAGACTCGTATGAGTCATACGTCTACATATTCGTAAAAATTACATATAATCATATTCATATTCATAATTTCATATTTTGCAAGTTTACAATAAAAAAGAATGCTGGATCGACACATCCCTTTTGTGTTATGTCAATTATTATAGTTAATTTACTTTATAATTGTACTCAGAAATCATAACCAAATAAATGCCTTAATTTGCCTTTGACGTCGAGATTGAAAGTAATTTTGCAACTAAATGGTTATCAGCGAAAACTAATAGATACACAATTTCGTTGAGTATCTCCATGCCAACATTAATAATGATGGCTTCGGCGTCTACAAAACATGTAAATGCCGTCATCAGTCCCGTTTTATAATAATTTGCAAATATATAGCGAAATCTGTCATGTTTATACAAGTACGTATTCCTACAACATTTTTTATGCGCTCGTGCAAGTTCAGCCAATATTTGAATGTAACAAAAGAACACAAAAATACATAAACAACCTTGACTTACCTATTGTGCTATTTTCCTCCTTTCTTAATTGATGCTGACTAGTATTGGATTTATCGTTTTCTGACAGAAATGTTATCTTTCAAGAAAGGTACTCGTTAATTGCGATTGTGGATCGCAGAAGTCCGTCAAGGCTAATTGGGATGCTGAAACTATTATTCAGCAGTAATATAATGATCGCAACTCTTTTGGAAGTGTAGTACATGTACGTTGTAACCTGAACTGTTGTTTAATTGATTATAAAAGAACCTTACGTTTGCATTGATAGAAACAGACTCTGGTATAAATTTATGAAGTTGGAAATCGATGGTAAAGTTTTGTTCCTAGTTAGATCTATGTCTAATGAGGTGAAACTATGTGTAAAACACTTGGTAACTTATTTCCTGTTTTTGCCGACGATGCAGTAATTGTATCAGAGACTAAGGTAGGATTGCAGAATTCTCTAAATATTTCACATTTATACTGTCGCAAATGGAACCTCACTGTTAATATAGATAAAACTAAGGTTATGGTGTTCAGGAAGGGTGGAAGACTGGGGAATGATGATAAATGGTTTTATGACAAAAAGAAAGTGGAAATTCTTAGCTCTTTTAATTATCTAGGAATTGAATTTAGTAGTGGTGGTGCATTTATGCAAGCTACAAAAACTTGAGCTGAAAAGGGGTTGAGATTTCTTCACTCTTTGATGGTGCTAGTCCGTTATATAATAAAGTTCCAAAAGAAATGATGTTAAATCTTTTTGATGCATACATATTATCAGTCCTTAGCTATGATTTTGAAGTCTGGGCGTATATCAATTCGGACGTGGTAGAAAGAGTCCAATAACAGTTTTGTAAATGGATATTAAATGTGAAACAGTCAACCAATACTTTGGCTTTGTATGGAGAGTTGGGCAGGTTCCAATTGTATATCGAAAGACATGTAAGAATGGTAAAGTATTTCTTTAAACTTCATAAAGTCAAGCAAGATAATTGAATTTTAAATGTTATATCAAATGTTATATTACAGTATCAAATTTATAGTGTTGAAAATCATTCTTCTACGAGCTGGGCATCAAAAGTTAAAAAGAGCCCGGCAATAACTGTAGCGAAAAATAATAGTAGTTTACTACACTTCTTAAATATTTATTTTGGTGACCGAATATTCGATCGAAAGAATTACCGAATATTCAATTTTGCCATTCGTCTGCATCCCTGAAAATATACGCTTTCGTTGTCCAAAAGGTGAAACATTTGGCGATTTTACATTGAATAAAGCAATTGTTCTTGTTTTTATTATATACCTTAAATTGGTATTAAAAGACATCTTTTTATTTATATTAGGAAAATATTCAACAGTTCAACACAAATGGTTCCAATAATATTCAAAATAATTGTTACAGGCTATCAAATTCTGGTATCGTGTTTCATGATGAAGTACGCCTATAAATATACTAACTAAATGTCAAATATTAAATTCGTTTCATTTACTTGATACATTTTTATCTTAATATTATAGTGAGGGTCTTTTTGGAAATAATTGCACTATTAATTCTAGAATTTAGCTGCTTTGCATGGTGATGGTATGAGGTATTGCGAATATTTTTCAAGCCAGACCCCAAGCGACAGATCAAGGGGTCCCCCAAAATCCAAGATGGTCGCCAAGATGGCCGCCATTTATAGTTAATTAGATATATAAGCTTATTTCTAGGTAAGTATCAGCTATACACAAATCCAATAAACAGTAATCTATTGTTAGTAGAAGTAGGCTTTAGAATAAAACACTTAAGGACAAATCAAGGTCAGGGTCAAGGTCATATTAAGGTCAATCAATAAAAAATTCGAAAATATACGATATAACATAATAAATCGAAGTATGTTAATGTCATAATGTTGTACTATAAGTTTGTTTTGCATAATATATTACAAACTATGTTTCTGCTGTAAACAATGTATATAATTAATATATATATATATATATATATATATATATATATATATATATATATATATATATATATATATATATATATACTTATATAACTTTATTATTCAGGGAAATATCATAAGCAATACCATAAGTAGATCGTGTAAAGCAGCCACACTGGTTGCATTTACTACAGAGGACAAGTTTTTATAAATTATGGGTATGGTAAACCAAGCTTACACAATACAGACATAATATGATACACAAATTTATGCAATAGCTACACTATAGTTTACTGTAAAACTCTACTTGTGAAATTACACATTTAAAATAAATTTACAGTCTATCACAAAGCCCAGTGCATTTACACAAGGCTGTACATGGAAGATTAGCCTTCACACATTTGCATCGCCCACGACAGCCCTTGTCCATGTCACATCCACACTTCAGAAGCTCCATACATGACTTTGCTGCTGGTAAGAGTGTTAACCACACTGGTTGCCATGTTGAATTGGGGTCTTCTTCCTTTGTCCAACCATGCGAAGCTGGGGAAGGTAGTGTTGGCGATGGACTTAGGGATTGTCCCCAACAGAAGCCGGCCTGGTATACCGCCCGTTGTGTATGTTGGTACAGGGCATCAGATGTGGGTGGTATCAAATCGATGGAGCGAGCTTTCTGTGTGAAGAGTTCTTGACGGGCACTATTAGTTGTTTCACATATACTTGATCTGTCATACATGAGAACTACAAATCGTTCAATTATCGGCATACACACATTGATTTGCTCATCATCGGGGGTGTTGCTTAACACTTTAAATGCCTGAATTGCATCAGGAATTGACAATAATGTGTTCAATGCTGTCCGCTTCCCTTTGCCACCAAATGCAGACACCTGGTCACAACCAGTAAAAGCATGGAATGCTGGAAGAGCTTGGGCCATTTCTTCTCCAATATTTAATACCATAGTATGAATTGGTATATATCTCAGGGATTTTCCAACACCAAATTCAACCAAAACTCATCCAATTCACATTTGCTGAACATTCCTGCAGCTATGACGACAACATCAGTGTCAACTGTTTTAATCATTGCCTTGCTCATTTTAGACTTGCCAACATGAGCAGCATGAAGTAGCAGCCTGGTGTCTGCCTCTTCATGTGTGCATGGTGCTATGAGATGTTTATTTGTTATTGTTGTTCCGACAACGTCATCTCTATGTGTGGAAAGGACACATTTTTCACACAAAACAGGTATGTGGCTGCATTCAGTTGCAAGAAATTCGAATAACTCATTCTTGTTATCGTCATTTCTTAGGAATGCTTCCCAATTTGTTGGAATCATTGTTTCGGCCAATACCCTTCTACGAGCACCAAGTCCTCGTTTTTGTCTTGCCCCTTCTTTCAAACTGTTTGAAATGTATCTGTCCCAGATAATATCAACTCTACATGTATTTGTTAATTGCCTTTGGATGTAAGGCAAGAACACATTAGCAGCATATTCCTGAAATGTGTTGCATTTCTGTGGTTTTAACATATTGATAATGGCAGCTCCATCAATCAACACAGCATCAACTGTTGGCTTATCAGAAGTTGGTTCAGGACAGTAGTTTTCTAGACATGGCATCAGATCCGACTTTTTTCCAGTGCGTAATTCACCAAACTGTGACAGCGAAGGAGGGTAGCTACTGTTTTCATGTGCAAAAAACTTACTAAGATCACCTTTCCGAACCTGACATGACACATACAGCCGCGAAAAGAGGGCACAGTTCTCTTTCAGCGATGAAACCTCAAGCTTCTGTTTTGTTGCTTTTCGTACTGAACGTCTACTGAACAAGGGCAACTTGTTTTGTTTAATTGTATCAGCCACTGATTTTACTTGTGATTCAAGTCTCTCACGTACATATGTATTGTATTGAGCTTTGCCTAATTCTGTTACAGTTTTGATGCTTTCAGCCACAGATTGATCAACGATATCTCTTGTGTCAAGAACTAACAAATCATTTGATTTTTCAGCAAATGGGTTCCCGAGGTCATGTATTACAGATACCAGCTCACTCACTTGTTGCTGAAACGTGACTTGAATACTTCTTGTTTGTTCATGATGTTTATTGCTCATCTGAGCTGCAGAAATACTGTTGGAATCTTCATATTTATGAATAAGCCTGGCTAATTCAGGACCACATAACATCCAACGTAATAACTGTGCCGGGTTTTCTGTTAAACCAACTGCCCCATCATCATCTTTAATCAATTTATTGTTTTGTTCATGTGCCTGATCCAGTGGAAGTGCAGAAAATCTCCTAGCTGTCTTCTTCAAACAAAAATATCCCTTTTCAAATTCAGTTGCAACCACAGGAACATTCTTCTTGAGAAGTAACATGTCCTTGATATGTACTGGAATCCAGCGGGCATAATTATTGTGATCAAGTGCAAAGAACCATGGTACTAGTTCTATCAGAGAGTTCACATATAATTGAAAGTTTCCTTCTCTAAGCGAGCGAATGAAGGTGAAACTTGTAAGTTCTAGAGTTAAGATCAATGCCCAGAACAAAAACATGGAACTTTCATTCTGTCGTACATCAACCCACATTTCAAGACTCATTTCAGGGCCTATTTCATCTTTTGTAGCTTCAACATATCCATCATACTGTTGCTTCATGAGTACATACAGGGCAGCTGCTGTCACTTGGTGTGCATGTCTGGTCCTAGAAATGTTTGTTGCCTTTAAAAATGAATCTGCAGTGCCAGGTGTAGCAATATTTGCTTGTGTGAGTACAGAACTCCATCCACTGTCTTGAAGTAAATCCCCGATTGTTTTCAAGGCTGCTAATTCAATATGGAGACCACCAAACATCACAACAAACTTTTCCTCATCAAAATCATTTGGCCATGTCCACTGAATTTGTTTAGCAAGGGCAAATAATGGTTGATCTGCCGCCATTACTGGTATCTGGCCGGGATTTAAGTAAGACACTGTCTTCTTTACTATTGTCATGGAATGTTTTATCATAGCTGGCATAATACACATTTTGTCCAATCAATGTTAAATTCCTTTTTACATGCATTCTGCCTTTGTATCAATTCAATATGTTCAGGTTTTCCTACAAAAATCTTTTTTGACATTATTTGATTAGTATCTTAGTAAAACAAATGTGTTAGTAATGTTAGAAAGTTATGACACACAGTGCTTTTTGTCATTTATGGAAACATGCAATGCATGGAATCCTTACATGCACCTGAAAAGAAAAAAAAATATTATAGCAATGGAACATTTTAAAGATATACTGTATACACGCACATCAAAAAAGCTTATATGACGCACTCTATAACTTAAATGTGAAATAATAGTTAGAACATGATGAGTTTGCCTTTTCAAAACATAATCAGGGTTGCCAGCGGACTTGAAAAGTCAGGGAAATTGGGTATTTTTTCAAGGTCAGGGAATTGTCAGGGAATTTTGAAATTTGGTCAGTGAAAAATGAAAATCCTGAAAAGTCAGGGAAAAGTCAGGGAAAAAATTATTTCAAAGGTCGAAAAATATACGCATTGAAGGTCTTTCTTGGCTATGGCAGTCTTTAGGCATTTAATATTTGACTTTATCACTCTCACAGTTAAGCATTAAATTCAAATAACAGTAAACTGTGATATTAAGAAGCATTATATGTTAACTTAGTGATTATAATACCCATTATTTACCTTAGAACATCATTCAGCCTAAAGACTGAAAGGCTTTGCAACCCTTGCCTCCAGAGCTGACTAATACGTAATTTCTGTTGTATTGTAGGAATATAACACCAGAAAAGAGAATTTACCTGACATTATATTCTAATCTATAGATTATTATCCTTGTTTCAGGTGTTGCGGTTTCTTTATATCATCTAATAAAGGGATTTGATGGCAGATAATATAATTAAATTACTCTGTTTCAGGCTCTTCCTTGTTAGCATGACAAATTAACAAATATGAGTTCAAAACAGACATCTTTCAATAATAACTGGCTTACGGACACAGAGTTTAAGTGTTGGGTAGGAAAAGACCCAAACAATGTGAATAAGGCCAGATGTGTTATTTGTGGTGGAGGGTCATTCTTCTTAGGAAACATGGGCAAGCAAGCCCTAAGAAGCCATGCAAAAGGAAAGAAGCATACTGAAAAACTTGCATTAGTAACAAGGATTAAGAAAGAAAATACAATGATGTCCCATCTTGTCAAGGTTGAAAGCACAACTTCAGCAGCAACATCAAGCTCAGAAGGGTCCAATCTAACAACTTCAACAAATGAGGAGATACTGGTACCAGAGGAAACAGTCCCACAAATGCTTAAAATTCCACCACCGCCAACAGAGCAGCCAATCACCAGTACAAGGCCAATATCCCAGTGGACTCTTAAAGAAGATACATTGAAAGCTGAAGTATTATGGGCTATGAAAACACTTACTTCCAAATATTCCACCAATTCCTGTCAAGGCAATAATGAGCTGTTCTGTGCTATGTTCCCAGATAGTGAGATTGCCAAACAATTCCAGTGCAGCAAAACTAAGTGTTCATATCTAATAAGTTATGGTCTAGCCCCATTCTACCATGACAAACTTGTCCAACAATTGCAGGAACCTGAACAGAGGTATGTTGTCTCATTTGATGAATCACTGAACAGAACTCTGCAACAGGAGCAAATGGATATGCTGGTTCGGATATGGGATTGCAACATTAATAGGGTGCAAACTAGGTACTTCAATTCCCAGTTTCTTGGCCACACAAGAGCATCGGACCTTGTAACTAACTTCAAAAGTGGAATACAAGCGTTGAGATACTCCAACCTACTGCAAATTTCAATGGATGGACCAGCTACTAACTGGAAATTCTTTGATGAGATTGTGAAGGATCGAAAAATAGAGGACCCAAATATGCCTGGTCTTCTGAACTTGGGTTCATGTGGACTTCATGTTGTCCATGGGAGTTTCAAGACTGGTACCTCTGCCACTGGTTGGGAACTTGACAGTTTGCTGCGATCACTTTGGTATGTGTTTGAAGATTCTCCAGCCAGAAGAGAAGATTATGAAAGTATTGGTGGAACAGGAGTGTTTCCATTACGTTTCTGTTCAACAAGATGGCTAGAAGACATTCCTGTAGCTGAGCGTGCCATTGAGATTTGGCCAGCAATCGTTAAATATGTACGAAAGATCTCAACAGGACCAAAGAGCAAAATTCCATCTATAAGCTCATTCCAAAGGCTTGTGAAACATGTTCAAGATCCCCTTACTATTGCGAAGTTGAAGTTCTTCATCAATGTGGCAGAAACCTTGCAACCATTCCTAAAGAAATTCCAAGGTGACAATCCACTGCTGCCATTTAGCAGAAGAATTGTACTCATTGCTGAAATTAGTTCTCGAAAGGTTTATAAAGCCAGAAGTCCTAAACAAAGCAAACACCAAAGCAAAATTAGCCAACATAGATGTGATGGCTGCTGAAAATGTGGTTCATCCAAAGTGTGTGGAATTAGGATTTGCCACAGTGCAGCATCTGAGAAAAGCAGAAAGAGAGAAAACAGTCAGCGATTTACAAGTTCTGACTTTCAGGAAGGAATGCACCCTGTTTCTCCAGAAATTGTGCATGAAGTTACTGGAACGATGCCCTCTGAAGTATTCGGTTGTGAGATATTTGGTATCTTTGAACCCCCAGCAAATGGCCAAACATCCTGAGTCATCAAAGGAAATGTTCAGCAAATTGCTTCAGTGCCTAATTGACAACAGAATAAGTGACGCCAACTATTGTGATATTGTTATGCAGCAGTACAGGAAATGGTTGGCCGACATTGAATGTGAGAAGAAGGAAGTGTATAAGTCTTACAGCATGGATAGCAATGAAGGCATTGACACACTATTCTACAAGGATATTGGTGGGAAGGCTGAATACCAAGAACTTTTCACAGTGGTGAAAGACATGCTTATTCTGTCCCATGGCCAGTCATCTGTTGAGAGGGGGTTCTCTGACAATAAGGAGCTATTGAAAGGGAACATGAATAAGCATACCCTTATTACGTACAGACAGGCTTATGATGGCCTCAAATCCCAGGACAAGCCACTCTCCGAGTGTGTCAGCAAGGAGTTACTTCAGAGCTGTAGGCATGCTTACCATAGGTACAGGACTCATGCACAGGAAACAAAGGTAGAGGATGAAAAGAAGCAGAAAGACAAAGAAAAAATTTGGCAGATAAATTGGTTGTTGAAGCTGATGAACTGGCCAAACAAGCTGAAACCAAAAACAATCTGCAGTTACTGGTCAAATCTAATGCCCTGCGGGAAAAGTCCCATGGAAAGAGAAAGGAGATGGAGTGTGAAATTAAGACAGCTGAACATCTAGAGAAGAAACTGAAACAAATGTAATGTTACAGTCATGCCTCTCATTGTATTCTGTATTGGTCTAGCTATTTCTGTGCATGATCACTAGAAGGGCTTTTAATTACTAACAAAATCTAGTCAGTATACATGTATACCAAACTACCATATTGGCATATAACCTGCTTTGCTTTTTGCTTTGACACTAAGAAATTGTACAAGAGGATTTGTCTTGCAAACATGATGGAAACTGGTTAAATTATGCAATGCTATGTTTTTCACACTAACTTTTTTTCACACTTACTTACCATACTCATTCAAAGTCTTTAATTTTATAGTGATTATTTCATGATATGCCAAAATGAGCCCTATGTTCTTGTTTTCATGCTAATGTTTCACATGTTTCACTGACCAACAGTCACACTGTGTTTGAATAGAAATAGTTAAGAATAGTAGAACACTATGTTTGAATCATTACTTTGATGTACAATGTAAATGTTTTATATTTTGGAAAATAAATACAAGTTTACATGCAAAAATATAATGGGAGGATTGGACGGCTATAGGGGAGGTCAGGAGGCCGTTTATGTGTTTGACGATTTTGGTCAGTGAAAAACATGAATTGGTCAGTGAAAAGTCAGGGAAAAGTCAGGGAATTTTATTTCACCAAAGTGCTGGCAACCCTGATAATGTGGGCAATCAGTTTGTATTTTTGTAGTCAAAAATATCATTCTAACCAAATCCGGTAACTGGTACACTTCCAGGTACTACTCAAGTTTTAGAAAAACAGGCAATAAGGACCAGTGCAATGCCCACAAAATCAAATTCCAACAAACAATAAGGTCAAGTATAACATGCAGATGTATTTATTTCTATTTGTTATTATTTAATTTTCTACGCAAAATAGAGTCACTTCATTGTTTTGCAAACATTGTACTCAAAATCATAGAAGAAACCCATCAATTAAACAAAGCTATTTAATAAAAGTGTATCATATATTTATGTAACTGAAGTGCTGAAACATACCTGCTATGATGTGGATCCCATTCTTCCTGTGTTTCTTTGCAAAACGGCAATAACATACAATATTATTGAACAATGACCATGCTATACTGACATTGTTTTGATGGCTGATTTACAGCAAGGGGAAGAAACTCTGAGCAAGTAAATGTCTCAGTAACAATTTTAAGTCGCTAAAACTCATAAAATAGTTTGATATTTTAATGCATAATTATATTAAGAAAAACATGCTTTATGTTCCACATTTCTAAAACAAATCATATCTTTGTGTTTTATTGATTGATTTTAGATATTTTCGCATACTTACATACTTACAGTCGGCCATTCTTACCCATTATCTTAGCTTAAATAGACAATTAAACAAATATTAATCTGTCATGTAAATTGATCTTAATACTTTATCTTTATTTATTATTTGAATTTTCAGATTAATGTTAATATCAAGGACCAGTAAAGAGGACAAAACTAGAATAAACCGAAATTTTGTCTCCACCGGGAAAATGATAGTCACCTTAGAAACCATATTTGGTTGTCATGGTTACCAACTAGAATATCATAAGCATCATACAATGAAACAACATGAATTGGGCTTTCAATATATAAACATTGTTCACCTTTTTTCATCACATTGCTTCAATACCAGTGCTTATTCGTGGTGAAATCATGTTTTTTGGGGGTTTTTTAATTTGACCTTGATTTTGACCTTGACCTTGACTTATGATTATTTAGAAAACTATCACATTTTAATAACTAACTTATTACAAATAGGATTTAATAAAATTTTGTTTGAATAAAGTATAATGACGGCACTAATTTCATAAATAATCCAAGTCACCCAAATGGCAAATAATCGGCGGCCATCTTGGCGGCCATCTTGGATTATGGGAGAACCCTCGATCTGACGCTTGGGGTCTGGCTTGCAAAATATCCGCAAGACCTCATACTATCACCATACAATGTGGCTCATTTCTAGAATTAAAAGTGCAATTCTATGAAATATTCCCCAAAAAGACCCTCACTATTAATAATTAAATTAGTGTAAAGTTTATGTTTGATACCCGTCCTCAATATTGTGCTAAAACCCCTTTGGCCTAAGACTTCCAAGTTTCCAACATTATCATTAATATTATCTTCGGTGACGCCTCGGTCAATTACGATTGTTTGGTCCATAGGACCTTATATTTCGCAGCTAATCAGTCGATAATTGTTTTCATATAATTTATATCAAGTCCCGTACGTTACTTGATAAACAAAATTGCATGTGCTTGCACGTAGCCAGTATAAAGCATATAAAGGGTGAACAAAACAAGAAAAAAGCATATCTTACAGAACTGCTCTAGCGTGGTCAATATCAAAAGGATTGGAAATACCAACATGCAATTGATGCAATGAACGAAAACTCGCGATCGCCACTAAAACCGAATCAGTAATTAGAGACCATTTACTCACATTCACAAGTCTAGGTAAATTTCGAGTGAAATATCATATTGAAAAAGATGAAATCCTACCTCCCGTAATAAATGCACCTAAAACGTACCGTTCACATGAATGCCAAGACTCCAAGGAATATATAAATCATTTGCACGTAAAAGTGTAATAAAGCCTGTTCGTGAGGCGAGTGACTGGGTCAACAACCTAGTCATCGTAGAAAAGAAGGACAAGTCCTTCGTCTTTGTCTCGACCCGATCGACCTAAACAAAGCCATAAAAAGATATTACTTTAAAATTTCCACACTGAAGAATGTCACAGCTCAACTTAGTGGCTAGAACATATTCACAATTCGTGGTGAATATGATTGATACCATCAAGTAGAGCTAGATCAAAACAGCTCATAGATATGCACTTTCCAAACGCCCTTCCAAACGCCATGAAAACAATGCTGACATTTGTGAACATCAAATATGTCCAAATGATTGCAGATGAGCATCGCTAGAAAGGCCGAACACGATCAAGCGTTACGAAAAGTATTCAGACGAGCTAAGAAAAAGAATGTCAGATTTAATAAAGACAAAATGCAATTTAAAGCAAAGTCTGTGAAGTATATGGGGACAATAGTCAGTGAAAATGAGTGTATTATTGCAGCGGCTGTCTATTACCCTCCCACAAATGGAAGCAACCAAGTTTTCTCTGGGTGTATTATTACAGAGGCTGTCTTTTATCCCCCACACCTGGAAGCATATGAGTATGTCTTGATGTATTAATTATTATTCCCCACACCTGGAAGCATATGAGTATGTCTGGATGTATTAAATATTATCCCCCACACCTGGAAGCATATGAGTATGTCTGGATATATTAATTATTATCCCCACACCTGGAAGCATATGAGTATGTCTGGATGTATTAATTATTATCCCCCACACCTGAAAGCATATGAGTATGTCTGGATATATAAATTATTATCCCCCACACCTGAAAGCATATGAGTATGTCTGGATGTATTAATTATTATCCCCCACACCTAGAAGCATATGAGTATGTCTGGATGTAATTATTATTATCCCCCACACCTGGAAGCATATGAGTATGTCTGGATGTATTAATTATTATCCCCCACACCTGGAAGCATACGAGTATATCTTGATGTATCAATTATTACCCCCCCCCCCCCCACACACACACACACACACGTAGAGCAATCAAGTTTTCTCAAGGTTTAGTATTAATTTACAGAGACTGTCTTTAACCTCCCACGCCTTGAAGCATCGAGGCTTCTAGAGGTGAATTGTTGCAGAGGGTCTCCTTTATCTACCCCACCTGGAAGCATTTAAAGTTCTTTGCGTGAATTGTTACACAGGCTGTCTATTTTCCTACCACACCTGGAAACATCAAGGTTTCTATGGCTGAACCGTAACAGAGGCCGTCTTTTATACACCATACTTGAAAGCATTTAAGTTTTTTTGCGTTCTAACATGGGCTGTCTTTTAAAACCAATTTTAACTTGAACGATTTCATTAAAGACGGTTAAACTAAATAAAAACAAGGGTATCCGAATTTTCGCGGAAAAATGGAAAAAACATTTGCTATCACTACCACCTGATACTGTTCGACTTCTAGGCAGTTCCCAAGTGATCACATCAGTTTATAGCGTAGTCAAAGAGCTTGTTGAAAATTCCTTCGATGCTGAAGCCACTAGCCTTGATGTTAAATTGGTATTGAAGATAACTAATTTTGAAATATTTTCAGGTTACAGACTACCGTACTATTTACTGAATTAAGCGATTTGCATGTAAACTGACACTGAATTTTACTTATTAGTGTTTCACGACAACAACTCCATGACTTTGAGTACTATTTTACTATTTTGAGTTCTATTTTATTGCTTGGAGTACGTTTTTGGTGTATTAGAGCTTAAAGCTGCAGTCTCACAGATTGACCGATTTGACAATATTTGTTTTGTTGTGTCAGATTCAGCAGATTTTCTGAACACCTTGCAATTTTATTATTTCAATGAATGCAATCTGATTATAAGGCCATGCATTTTATTTTATTTATTTTTGGGGGGGGGGGGGGGGGGGTCACTCGCCCTGTAGGGCAAGTAAAACCTGAAAATCTACTCGCCCTGCACAAAATTTACTTGCCCTACATTTTTTAACAGACAAAATCAGTGCTTGATTATCGTTACAGTCCTTTGTTCGATTGAATTAAGCAAAAGACTGTAATCCGACCATCAATTATTAGTGTTTTTCCGGTTTTATTGATTGCAAACTAATAAAATATTTTGAATGTTTGTTCATGTGCATTCGATACGAATTAATACTTGCCTACATGACATCATATTTTCAGTTTAATTTAACTGTTTTAACATTTATGTTTTTACAATAATTTCATTTTCGAAAATAAAATGGATTTATATTTTATTCTAGAGGATCTTACTCACCTGGGAAGATTGAATTTTTACTAGTCCGACCTCAATATTCACTTGAATTTTTACTAGTCCGACCTCAATATTCACTCATGCAAATGAGAGTGGGAGAGTTGATTTATCGACGCCTGTGTACACTTATGAGTTAAAACAACAGCCAGACATGTATATACACCTTATATATATATAGCTCTGTATCAACTAGGGTTGATCTCTTTTTTTTACAGGAGAATTATGGACTGGACAGAGTTGAAGTTCGAGACAATGGGAGTGGTATCAGGCTGGAATGGATGCCGCTTGTTGCACAACGTCACCATACCTCCAAGATTTCTTCTTTTAGTGACCTAGAAACGGTGGCAACTTATGGGTTTAGAGGGGAAGCTGTTGGTATATCATTTTTAATTTGTATAAATCACTTGAGTTTGTCCTTGCTTGATTAATATACATTCATGTTTCGAAATTGTAGATTAGCTTGTGTTATCGAACATCTGTATACATGCCATATCTTCCTGTAGGGGGAAAATACCCTTTAATTCTAATTTGTCCCCCAGTCTTCTGGTGGGGTATGAAAATACCCAGAATTTTCAAAAGAAACAATCGGTACTTTGTTTGTTTAACCTAGGTAACCTCTATTTACGCAAATTTTGTCACTGGTTTATCAATATTTGATCAGCAGTTTTAAGGTAATAACCTTCATGTGTCAAACAATACAACACAGTATACACACTATCAGTTATTGTCATATGTTTTGATTGTTTTTCAATGCTTTGATAGCACCTTTGATCTTTGTTTCATGCGATAATTAAATCACATTTAATTTCTATTGAGGTCAATAATCAGTTTTTAATTTTACCAGAGTTAATTAATTAATGAAGGTGTAAGCTTGTGATGATATCATGATGGATTATTTTGCCATGTTAGGATTTGTTTTCTAAAATTAATAGATTATTCTTAATTCATATAGTCACCAGGAAATGTAGCCGTTCATGTTACTCTATGTTGGAGTTAAAAATGTCTTGCAAAAATCTTTCAACATGGATCTCAAGGAAAAGGTAACACCATTTTTTTTTATAAAGTATGCTAACTAGACAAAGGTGTTGGCCAGTGTGGCAAATCCTATATGCTCATTTATTCCAAATCTGAGAGACATAAAGTGAAAATTGGGGGTATGAAGTTATGTTTGCAAAGTTTATGGAAGATCATAACTTGCATTTCACCATGGCAGACCACTTAGTGACTTACGTTAAAAATGTTTCCGAACACTGAATACCTCTCTGGACTAAGTGTGCAAACATTGTTACATGTTCAATGGATCCTAAAAGACATCTTTTTCCCACTTCCAGCTCAGGTAAGTTTGTTTACAAAGGATGTGTAAAGAATTTGTTCAGATATCTTATATTTCGAGAACATTTATTTATCCAGGTGTGAAAAGTTATTGAAATATCATGATAATACAAACACATTTGATATATATAATGCCTATGATTTGTTTTTTATGTATTTTCAGTGCCATAAAGAAAAAAGTGTACAAGGAGTTCCAGAGCGCATGGAGATCTCGAAGCACTGCGCTACAAGGTGGCTGAGTTTGGAAAAGTGTGTGAAGAGGTTTACTCCAGCAGAGGCCTGCACTCTGCATTTGAGTGACAAGGCAATGAAGAGAAACCTGGCCTTGTGCAGCAGTCCAAGGAGGGCCTCAATGACCCCTGACATGGCTTATCTTCTCCCTGGAGTACATCATTCCCTTGATGAAAGACTTTAACACATCCAGGTTTTCAAAATAATTATTTTCTTATCGAGGTATAACAACAAGTTATTATAAGAAAAAATACATTATTTTTTATACTGAGGCCGTTCTTAATATGTTTCTACATGCTAGACTAGAGCTTATGGTTGGCCATCTCCATGTTTCTGAGATATAGTCCAGCATTGAGAGATTACATGTATTACAACCATCAACTTTCTGGTTAATGAAATGTACGGTAGCATCCATACAGCAACATCACAGTTTACTGAAAATCATACATTACCTACAAGAGAATGAAGAAATTCTTGAGGTGAGATTAAGAAAAATGAAACAAAAATACAATGTATCACAAACTCATAGTGCATTCTTTAAACAAATTGTACTCCTATGTTTTAAAAGTTGCTGAATAAGAGATTACGACAGGATTTCCTATATAAATATTTTCAATAATCAGGCATGTCAGGCTATACACATTGTTGGCATTATCATTGCTGAAGAAAATCCTGTTTGGTGGTGACATACTCAAGACTCTTCCCTTCCTGAATCCTAAATGTTTATTTGCAAAATACTTTGTTCTTTTTCAGTGGTTCAGATGGAAATGAGAGAGAGAGCATGTGAAGAGCATCCTGGAAGAGGTAGTGGTGTATCATATATAAATCCCTTCGAAGGACCTGCCATCATACAGGAAAACAGTTCAGTCAGAGGACCCGATAGATGAACCAAGAGGAGTCATCACAGAAGACTCATTACAGAACTTCTAGGTCACCATGAGAGACAGGCAGCTCGCTGGTAGGTCACAGGGGCAGTTTCCCAGCCAAGCCAAGGCTGCCCTGACATGGTTAGCAATACCACATTGTTATGCAGATCAAGAGCGTTGTTTCAGCATTATGGGGAAATTCAAACTGACTGTAGGTCAAGTTTGGCCACAGAGACAAACCAAACGGAATTCAACACACAAAACATTTCTAGTGCATCGGTGCCATCATAGTCCACGTTAATGAAGTCAAAGAGTTGTGATGTAATTAAAGTGTTTGTTATAGTGTTGGTGTTGTTGACAAAGTGATCAAGAAAAGTGCTGGAAAGTACAAAAAATTAAGATTGTCATGTTTTAGTGTTATTGTGTCATTAACATTTGATATTTTACCTTGATGTTTTGTGCATATGATTTTCTATGTATTATATATAATACCTTATAAATTGATGTAATTTCGATTCTTATAGCATTTAATAAATGTTTAATAAATGTTGATAAAGTTATTCCGCCTTGCATCTAAATTTATGCTGATATTTTGCTTACTTAGACATGCTAATAGAAAACTCTGGTCTTATGTCAAAATTCCCTGGAATTTTTAACCAAATCCCCTTGAATGGTCTCCAGAAATATGGCATGTATGCACCTGTAGATACCTATTGACTCTGTTGTATAATAAATGTGATATTTTTAGTAAACACTTTTAGCCCGACTATTCAAAGAATAAGGAGACCTATACTACTAACCTTAGGGTCAGTGTTGGCGTCACACCTTGGTTAAGGTTTTGCATGTAATCACATTCAAGTCATTATCTCAGCAAATACATCATTGAAACATGAGGTATATGTTCCCAACTTTTAAAAGTGGGTTGGTCATAGTGTTGCTCTTCTGCAGTTTTCCTGAAAAATGGTCTGCCTATACAGCTCGTTAATAAATTAAACATTTCATTTCAGGTTCCTTGTGTTCTGTGTCAGATCTGACCATCACATCCAAAAATAGGTCAGAGGAAGTTGGACACACCTTCAGCTTTGATCACCATGGAAACATTACATCACAACAACCCTCGCATATTGCTCAAGGTCAGGTTTGTGGTATACTTGTGTCTTGTTTTGGATAAATACTCTGCTGGTAAAAATACTAACTGTTAACTGTTAGTACAATAGTAAATCTATCAAGGCCTTCAAAGTTCCATTTCCAACCTTGGCACATTTATATTTGCTTGACGGGTCATGCATCTCGTAGTTCTCAGTTTCTTCCAACATGATGATAAAAACAGGGTCTTCGGCTATCAACAAGCTGGTGGTTTTCATGTATTACAAACAGCAGTTAATGTGCAATTGCAAAAGAACAATGGGCAATTGCAAAAGAACTTATTGAATGGCGATTTTTCCTTTCACAAAATATGGTAAATAAAAGATGCATTGTCATTGCATGCAAGCACACTACTTTAGATAAGAAAGGTTTTAATGACATTAAAATACAAGCAAATACAACATTTTTGCTTTTACCCCTAGAGCAAGTATTTTTGTGATTGCGTGTAAGAGCAAAGTTTTGCACACAAATTTGAGAAAGTCAACATTGCCATTCTAGATTTAATTTCCTCTTATTTCATATAATGTACTATTTGTTAATGTTTTATTTTTCAACCAAAACTAAATTCATTTGTCAAAAGAATACAATTCACATATAGTTAACACATCGTGTTGCCTGTCAGACATATGCCGTTAACTTTTCGCATCGTAGTCAGTGGTACACTTTCATTTCTAATTGATTTCTTTTTAATGACTTGAGTAGTAAGTAGAGTATTTAACATGATATGCACACTGTGCATGGCCAGTAGATGACCTTTTGATTTGAAGTTAGTAGGTCAGAGTCATAGTGACCTTCAGAAAGGTTACACATCTGATTCACGAAATTCTATTTAATAAAATATTTTTATTTTTTTACAGGCACTGTTATGGTTGCCTGCAACCTGTTCAAGCATTTGCCTGTAAGAAGACAGATATACAATGCAGTGAAGAAGAAAAAAGAAGAGCTTAAGAAAATAGAGGAACTTTTATACGCATATGGCATCATACACCCAGGTGCAAGAATCATACTTCGACATAACAAGGAAATTGTGTGGCAAAAAACGGGGGTGCCAGATACAAGAGCCGCTCTCAGTCTAGTATTAGGGAGGAGTGTAGTGCAGCTAATGGAACAGCATTCTGTGCAGGATAAAGATACAAATGTAGGTTTTGGTAAATGTCTGTTGATTGCATGTTAACAAGTATTTTTAAAAGTGCTGTTTCAATAATAAGTTTCTAGGGGGAAAAGACCACAACAATAAAAGCCACTTTCTACTAATTAGCATGTTGATTTTGTTACATTTTTGGGGTAGAAAAAATTACTGCAAATTTATATAGTGTAATTCAATTGATACAATGCATGAACAGTTTATAGCTGCTCTCTATAATTACCTACTTTGTAACTGTTTAACTAAAGGAAATAATAAATTAATAAATCCAAGTCCACATGCATTTCATTTTGGTAGTTTGCTGGTTATCTCTCCAATGGAAAAACAAATGAGTTTAACATGATAATGCATTTAAATTAAAAACATTTTTTAACAACCTATATTGTGCACCTTTAAAGTGACACTCTTATTCAAAACCAATACATTCACATGTATAACATACATCAGTTATGTGTGATACACCTTTAACCACTTACTAAATAATGCATTTATGGAAAATATTAAGATTGTAACCATGTATTTAATAGCTGAAAACGCAAAAATATTAAATGATTGGTGAGTTCTAAAAGATTTACTGTGATCTGCTGTCGTCTCATAAGGTAGAAATACTGTGTTTTCTACACCTTTATTTCAAGTTAAACCTTTATAAGAACCATTATTTTCGACAGTTACTCATCCTTTTTGATATATCAAAACATTTGTTTTAATTGTAGTTAATCTTTATATTTAGGAGTAAGAGTGCATCTTTAAACTACTTGGATATTTAGTTTGCCTTGACAAGTGCTTGTATTTTCAGATAAGTCCTTTAATTTCCTTATTCAGTTCAAATGAAGTGACTGTAGTAAATAAAGTCCATCTATTATACATAATTTTTTTTATCTTAGTGGATGCTTTGCTAGTTACTTGTATTTTTTATAGCTTGCTATTTATTAATGATTTTTTCAAACTATGTGTTATTTCAATAGGTTCTTATACGTATGTATGTTATTTCTGGCTTCATCTCCACAAACTATTACCTGTTGGAGAAAGGTTTTTATAAGTCATACTTTTTTCTATTTCTCAAAAGATATGTGTTGAGTGCTTCCTCCCCCTTTCGGACTCTGATGTCATGGCAACCAGTAGAGCAACCAATGACAGGAGTTTTCTTGCTGTAAACAATCGGCCTGTGGTTCTTAAAGAATTGGAGAAGGTTTGTTAACTCTGATTAATTTGATATACATGTATGCTTTTAAATTTCTAGTCTTTGTCAGAGTAATTGACCCTTAACATGTCGTAAATTGTATCCAGACATTCTAGTGTTTCTTATTTATTTCCAAATATTGTTTAAACATACACAATTGTTAACGAATCTGTGTACTAGATATATGTGTTGATTTTGTATTATCTTGCAGCACCTTTAAACCTTGGAGGAGTAAATGGGAGTTGTCACCCTGTATATTGCCTACACATTTTTTATTAACTTTTATCACGATTTCAAGATGTATCACATCTAAGGAAAGTCATGTGAAGTTTGTCATACTGTGTATTTTCTTCATCTTACATAACCTACCTGTGATATTGAGGTCAACGTTGCATGATGCCAATAACAAGCAGGATGTTTCTGAAAGTTAACAGGTTTAATTTAAGTTTTTTTTACTTCATTTCTAACTATGATCAGGTATTGAAGCAGTATTACAATCATGAAAGGTCTAGCGAGAGTCGTCATCCTGTGTACTTCCTTCATCTTAAACTATCAACCAGTGATTTGGACATCAATGTGGACCCTAACAAAACCAGAGTGTTTCTACACTGCCAGGTTAGATATATTTCTTTCCTGTAGTTCACTTTTTCCTCCGGATAACAGATAAATTTGAAGTTCTCATCATAAGTTTGCAGATTACCATCAGATTGAAATAGGCAATAGACATGCAATTTCTTTCTTTAACATACTGTTAAGAAGTCTAGACAACCCTCTTGTGATCATTGTTTTACCTTTGACACTTAATTGTGACATAAGAATTTCTGTCAAAACAGTTTTTAATTAACCACTGTTCCCTTCTTGTCTTTTAACAATGGTACAAATTTAATTTCCAGGCCGAAGTTCTGAAACTTCTGACAGGAATTTTTGAAAAAATCTATGGACCACTGCAACAAGACAAACCAGACAAAAACAAAACCAAAGAGACATTCAATGACAACCTTGAACATTCTACAATATCAAATGACTCTGAGTCAAGTTTTGACACAAGTTTGGAAAATATGCAAACAAAAGATGTTCAAAATTTAAGACTTAGTGAAAGCAGAGTTTCAAAACCTTTCTGTAGAAGTGTTCGTGTTGAGATACATGAACCGGAAGACATTAACACTGTTGATAACAGACAGTGTAGTGATGCAAAAAATGCTGATGTTATCGACAAATCTCTTAGTTCTGGCTCAGACTTGGATACGTTAGAAAATGTTCTTCACAGGGAACAAAACTGTAATACCTTGTGTAAGAAAAATACGAGTGAAAATATTAACTCTTTAGATAAGGATTTAGATTTTTCCAATTCTGTTGGGAAACATGTTAGTCCTGAACTTGAAGTTATAAATAGCCATCATCAAGATGACAATAAAGAAAACGATGCCAGTGAAACACAAAATAGTAACATGACATTTGATATACTTGATGATGACTTTAATGAGATCCTTAAAACACAAAGTAGTACATTGTCATTGGATGAAACGCAAAATACCGAACTGAATGACACAGATCTACTGCTTGGGGACATTTCTCTGATTGGAGAGCTTGCAAAGGGAGATAATTCTTTAAAGGATGGAGGTGTTTCTGCAGTACAGGACAACTCCAGTAATATCAAAACCGAGGGTGTTGAAACAAGGATGCTTGACTGGAGTAAAGGTACATAACACTGAAAATAACAATCAAGTCTTCATTGTGTTTACATAGGTTTTTCAAATTTTATTGTAAAGAAGACCCATGGCCTATACACAAACAACAGGGCATACATATGTGATACAAACATAAGAATGATAGTGACATTGACATGTAATGATATCAAACTTAAATTTTTAAAATTTTCAAATGCATAATATATTTATAAACATTGCCACATTATGTATGATCAATGCATTTGTACTAGACATTAAAGTAAAAAAATCATCGCTAGTAGGGTATTCTAGATAGTACATATTTGAATGACATAGAGCATGTCACTCTTAAATTGGGGAAAAATATTAATTGTAAAAAAAATTGTGCTCGTTTGTTTAATGAAAAACAAAAGAAACAATATTTTGTTGTCATAACCTTAGTATTGGTGTTAGTGTTATTTCGTGTGCAAATACTTGAACGTTGGCTATAAAAGTTATATTCAAATGAAAGTTCACCATGTTTCCAGTGACAGTACCCACATGTACAGCTTGGCCCATAACTCTAATTATGTTGAGTTATGTCCCTTGTACTGAAAAAGTGTTTGCTTCGCTGCCTTCTTGTTGTATATTGCAGGACAGTATTAAATTCATTGTATCTTTGTATAAAACAGGGGTATCAGAGACAACAGGCAATGGGGAATTGATACAACCTGTGCGATTGTTGACAGCAAATGACTGTCATGGAAACAAGAAAAGGCAACTCTCACTTAATGAGGACAGCATGCTAGTTACTCCCCCTGCTAAGAAGAAAATCAGTTACATGGTTTGTTATTTATTTAATAGCCTATTTGGTTAAAAAAAAATTCTTTTCAGGTGCATCATAGTTATTGTTTGATGAAGTCATTTACATGTAAACAAAAACAGTATCTAATATTTGACAAAAATGAGAAGGTACAAAATATTTACACTGGAGAGGTCAGCTGCAAACCTGCTTTGATATATTGCCCCAATGTAACTGTCAGGATTAAGTCGTTATTAAGCCTTGATTTTGCATTTCTCCAGAAAGGTGACAATTATTGAAATATTCTTTGAACCTTTACCCCATATTATGCCCATTGTTCTTTAACAAAGTTCTGAACAATCCGCCCATATTGTATAAATTGTGTTAATATTGTTTACTTATTTGTAGGCAGATCAGCCAAGTCTTTATGAAGTTGTAGGGAACAGCCCTTTAGCGGGAAAGGATCGACTCGGCTACCTCACATTTGCTAAGGAAGTTAGACCTCAATGTAAGCAGACTTGTCCAGTGTGTATTTAAGGACTTGTCAAATGTCAGGAAAGGACAGCCATGGATTTTTCTCCATAGCTAAGAATATTAGACCAGATTGGGGAATATTGGTAACATGATTATGCCTCGAGGAAGAGTCAATAACACAAACTAACACAGTGTCAGTTCTTTATGGTGTCTTTTCAATTTCTGGAGGACAATTTTCAAGTAATCTGTACTTACAATAAGCATTGTCAAAACACAAATATTGAAAAGTAAAACAGTTTGAATGATGTATATGATTTTAGCCAATAAACATTAGCACTTTAATTTTATAAAGGTAATCTTGTTTGAAAAATAACAGTCTTTCTCTGTTTTAGTGGTAGAAAAGCACCCATCAGCAAGCTTCGATAAAATCTCAACAATGGTCCGTTCAAAGTGGGCAGAGTTGTCGGAAGAAGAAAGACAGACATACGAGACACAGGGGAACTCCCAGATGGCGGAGTTAAAGAAGCGAGTCGCTGCAGGGAAGAAATTGGCCAATAAGATGGACAGGAGGATACAACCGGTAACACTGCAATGATACAGCAAAAACTATATTATATTGCAATATGAAAATTCCCCCATATTGTTATACATAGACCCATTTATCCAAATTATTGCTATTTTGAATTATATTTCTATCCACAATCTGAAAATGCTTTTCAGAAATTATCGCTTTTTGTTAATTATCACTATTTTGAAGTCAAAATAATAGAGATTTTCTGAATCCTGATCTAGTATTTTACACCTCTTTATCAACCATTGTTTCCAACTCATAAGTTTTCATACCATACTGCGATAGCACTCAGGCATCAGCTTGAAGTGGTAATGAAGCTCAGTTACAACATACGATTGTTAAAGAATGACATTGAGCAGGCGTATGCAACAAACATAGATGTCAGATAACGAGCAGTTTATTAGGGTGGTGTTTTTTGTATGTAATCGTTGGGCTACACAATCAAAATATCATTTAAAATTTGATCGCCAGATTACTCACTCGACATACTACCAAACAGTTTTTTTTTATATTTTCACTGCCTGAGCCTTGCAAATTCAGAAAAATGTCGACTTTGGGAAAAATAAAAAATCAGGCCAAATTGCGGTAGCTAATACAGTGCTCCAGCTAGCCCGTTTTTCAATGGCGCAGCGCCCGTGCCCCTTTTCTCACCGCCCTGCCCCCTTTTTGAGTAGTGCCCTTTTCACAAATGCTCTATTAGCCCCGAATATCCCGTTAGTGCCCTTTTTACTATTGAAATCATTATAAAAGATTGACAGCCCTTAATCCGCTGTCATAATTGAGACAAATTACGTAATGCTTATGATAATAGTGTTCCCGCTAGGTGTCACCATGCCCCCATTGATTGCTTAAAATATGCCGTACTGCCCTTTCATCTTTCCATGTGCCTTGACCAAGTCATATGACAGCTAATTGTGTATTTGTGTAGTGAGCTGACGACCTGAGTATTCATAATCGGTCATCTACTAATCCGATAATTAGGAAGAGCCAAATAGGGAAACATCGGCAGGAGGCGTGCCTATTAAATGTCAGCCAATCAGAATATACATTGAGAACTCGTTCAACCAATGATGAAAGTTCGTAAAATGCGATAGAAAATGCGAAGGGATGGTGAAAAATGTTGTGAAGCACAATTAAATCTTTTAAAATAATTGTTTATTGTATTCTACAGACGAGACTTGCCATTTTCAACATTGTTGATTTGAAGCAGACGGCACTGCCGATATGTAAACATAAGAAAGGTGGCGCTAATACAATCAAATACATCACCTTTTCAGTAAATGTTTTGAAAGTTTATTTATAAAATATTCATGATGAAAATTTCTTTGTAATCCACAAAATTATGTTGATGCTTTATTTAGTATATACTTTTCATGTCCACGATCTTGACAAAATTCGCCGAAACCGCCATTTTATCAGAACGATTTTCGGAGTTATTTTATCAATGTTCTATGTTTAATAAGTGATTTTTTAAACCAGGGTAGTGATTTTTATTGTCATTTTATTCTAAAACATCAGCATATTAAACAGTATTTTACCAAAGACAATTAAATAACAAACAGGGTGAATGTAACATTCGTACCCAAACCCGATCGTACCAAACTAAGATTCGTCCCCTACATTTATTTTTTTGTGTGTATCTATTTATTTGATGTTTAACTGTGTTTGTTTTTGTCTTCATCTTACAAACTTTTAAAAGAAATATGTGACATTGCACTAAAGAAGATGCCAAACAAGTACAATCATACTACCACAGACAAAAAGACAAATTTTAATTTTGATATTAAAACACACCCTTCTAAATTTTGAGAAAAAACAACAACACCATTTTGTATAAGTCTGAAAATCATGGAAAATTATTTAAATAAATTGAGTATAAAAACTAAACAAATTCTAGGGGGAGACCCCCCCCCCCACAAAAAACAAACACCTTGTGACAGGGGTGGACCCCCCCCCCCCCCCCCAACCACCCCAACCTATACACGACTCATGTAGCTTGCCCTTTTCAAAACTCCACCCTGCCCTTTTCAAATCCTGGCTGGAGCACTGTAATATGGTGGCAAATATGCATGTTTTCACTTTTATTAGCATAGATAATAGTGTGAAAGAGTTAGTCCTGTCAAGATTTTGTTTATTTTTCAAGAAATTCAAACATTTATTTATTAACAGAATCTGCATTTATCAAATTTGGAAGAAATTATATTTTGGGGGGGAAAATGGACATTTTTCGCAAGGGGAAACAACCTTTAGAAGGCAGTAAATTGCACTTAAAAAAATCACTGCGAACAATCCAGAGAAGGGCCCAGTAAAAATGTTTATATAAACTGTGCTAAGTTACAAATGCATGCATGTTCTATCATTTAGTTTTACAGGCCTACTGTTTTATTATAATAAGTATAACAAATTATTTGCCATGTTATATTAAACAATAATTGAACACACATGTATACTCAACGATCACTCAATAAAATGCCACATGTTGGCACGAGGGTTGCGGGCTCTTGAATATGATTTTTTACTCTTTAGTGGTCCGAGTTTAAACAAAGGGAAACAACAGCTGATAAAATTAATGTCAACATTAATGTACAAGTTGTTTCCCCTTCATAAAATAACTGCAATTTTAAAATGAATCGGAGCAGAGTGCAGAATAATTGTTATTTTTATTTGCTTTATTCTAGGTCAAGGGGATGCCCTCTATTAAGGACCAGCTTCTCTCCAGCCACAAGAAGCCAGAGGAACCAATCAAATCTGTATCTGTCCCATTTTCGTTGCACCATCTCCGAGGCAGGTACAAGTCTGGACTGCGTCTTACTCAGCCACATAGGTGAGTAAATGTTTTAAGTCCAAGAAGGGCAAGGGCTAGTCACTAGAAGTCTGAAGAGCCAATCAGATCTGTGTCTGTCCCTTTCTCAGTACACCGTCTTAGGGGCTGGTACAAGTCAGGCCACATCTTACTTAGTCACAAAGGTGTGATACACATGTATGTTTAAGTTTAAGTATATAAGTATCTGAGGGATTTTGATAAAAAGATGTAGCTTGGTTAATTGTAAATGAATTTATATCAGTTAATTATATCATTAGGAAAGTATTCTTGTATATCAACTCCAATCACTCTAGTTGATATATTTCTTGATTAAGCCCCTTACTATATGCTTTAAGTAAACTGAGATATTGAGTGCTGTTGTTCACATGTGCAATAGGCTCAAGGCCATAACTTGAATATTAAAGAAAGTATATATGTCATAATTCATTAATTATCATTGCGCACAGATTTCTTTTTGTGTTTTTACTTAGTTCATCCCTCAGTTGTTTAAGCTGTTTCAAATATTTCAGTACAGCAAACAAGAGAAGGAAGTTGATTGGTCCTTTGAAGTATTACCATGGTTGGGTGTGTATCCATGGCAACCTCATTCAGGTACAATACTGACATTCTTTGAAGAATGATTTAATACACTTCATTCCTGGTTAGCTGAATAAATCTTCATAATTGAGTGGGGTTTTAGACACGCGTGTCTATTGTAGTCCTTGATCCCTGTGCCCTTAAGCAATGTCATATATGTAATAATATTGTTAAAAATTGTTAAAGTATTGTAGTCGCAGCCGGAAATCGATTGTCGGTCCAATATGTTTACAAACTAACACATTACAGCGGATAACCCCGCATTGTAATTCAATATAAACTGTAGTGATATTCTCATAACGATCTTTCTATGTAAAGCTAAATTAGCTAAATTAGCACTAGCCCTCAAGCCCTGCACTGGTAAAGTGCTTGGTGGGCTTGCTTTAATTAATAAACAGATTTTTATATAGCAGTGCTTGTTGATTTTCTTAAATGGACTGTACACCAGATTGTTTTTTTCTGTAACGAATCTCAAGACAATTCTTTAATAGAATGTGTTACGCTTTGATATCATAATTGTAAAAAAAGTACCAAAATGTAAAAAAAAAATTGTGTCGGAGACCGGTTTCGAACCTGTTGCAGTCAGGCGTTATATCCACTGAGCTACGAAGGATTACTCTAAACGAGTGGTATATTTAAGCTATATACCTATAAATTTGGTAATATCACGTGATAACATCGACTAGCCAATCACGCATAAGGAATGAATTCTACTAGGTAGACATACCCAGTAAACTTTTTTAATGGAAAAATACGAAATAACTGCTAAACTTATATAAATTGTAAACTATGTGGTACTTCAGTTAGTAAGTTTCAATTTATTGTACACATTAATACCAAGTTTATGTTTTCGACATTTTTCTTTTTTTCTTGCAAATTGGTCTTCTGGTGCACAGTTGCTTTAATATCAAGCTCCAGTGTGGGTACTCAGACTTGTTGTTCCAAAACTCTTACTTGGATAACTGAATTGATATTATCTATTTCAAAAGATTAGTGCTTGATGTAGTGCGTAGTAGTAAGTGGATTGGGTTCTCATCAAGAAGGCATTTGAGGTTTGATTTCTGGGCATTACCAGGAAGTTGGGTTGGTATTTTACAGTGTTTATTGTCAAATATTTGGTTACCTTCAAGTACTCGAGTATCCCACTATAACAAGACTATTCTTTCATGAAACATCATTGCCAATGGGGCAGATAGGTGTCACACTTAAGGAAAGCTGGCTTAAAGTAAAATAGTTTGCAATATTTATTTTTTGACTAGATTTGACATATTATTTTTAGGTATTATCATAGTCATGGCATTATCATTGTAGCCATCATTGTATTTGTTCATGCAAAGTTTTAAGCTTGATCATTACTCAAAAAACTTTCAGGAAATTCAAATCTGACTTGGAGCAGATATTGCCAGACACAATTTTTCATATATATTTATTCATATTTTGAATGTTTCATTATTTTTCTACATATTTGTGTTAATTAAAATTGAGCCAAAATGGACACTTAGTTGGTAATATAAAAAAATCAATGTTTTGCCATTTATGACGTTTTACAGATTTTAGATTATAAGTAACTTCCATGGCCGAGTGTGTAAGATAGTTTCATCCCGACCCAAGCGACAGGGTGTTTTAGGGAAAGGAGGTTTCCCGAGTTTCAGCGAA